>NC_088245.1:116739505-117042630 GCF_036013445.1 Caloenas nicobarica | reverse complement strand
ATGTTAACTACATTACAAGAAAGGCTTGTTTCTCCTCCCACCCCTTTAAACCATTAAACATAGCTTTGTATTACCAGTTTACAAAGTATTTTAGGTTTCCATAGCAAAACCATTTTACAAGTGGCCTCACACCTGCAAAGTCTCATACCTTTCCTATTTTGTCAGTAGCCATGTGCTACCTTCTCCTAAACACCAAAATAGTTGCTTAAGGTACATCTCTGGCACACGCAGTATGCACTTCTAGTATTTAAGTGCTTTCACAGAGTTCTAAAGTAATTTTTGCTAGATGTCATTCTACTGTGGCTCTATCTAGCTGTTTAAGAGTAGAAAAGTCTTATGGGTTAATTGCCTTATGACAAGCTAGAACAGACACTAAACTCTCACCTTCTGATGCACCTAACTCACAGTTTATACTGTGCTAGTTTAACTATATTTTCAGAGTGAAAGCAAGTCACAGAACTGCCCCTCACAATGGATTAAGTAAACCTTTAACCAAAGCTGTGACCATTACCTCTTAGATCTTCCACGGCTGCCACCTCCTTTGTGATGCTGTTCATAAGCCATGTTTTCCAGCCAAGATGGTACTTCTTGCTTAGCCTCAACAAGAAGATCAAGCAAGTCCTTGGTAATGTTTATGTTCCTCTCATTGAAGAATGAGGTGGCAAGACCTAGAGTAAATATTCAGTTTTAGCCACACTCAAAGCAAATACACTATAATACTCAAACCCACTCCACCTGCAGCTGTGACAAATACAAGATCAGATTCCTTATAGCCAAGCTTGAGAACACTAGAATTACCTCAACCAGGAAGCTGTTTAAGATCATCACTCCACCACAGCTAGTAACAAAAAACTCTGGCTATCTACCAACAGACACAAAACATACCAACCTTACATGTGGTATGAAAGCTTTTTAATAGCAACACAAGCACTAGCCAAAGAAACTGGTTACCTTCCACATTGACTAGACAGCAGTGACCAAGCTTCTGGTCAAAGAAGGCACGACATAAGCTTCTCTCGAGTACTTAGTTGCAATTTGCTACTTAGTCATTACTACACCTGCTATCAACTTGGGTATGAAGTAATGTCTACAAAACATTCTAGATACTCACCAAGGTTTCCTACACGGCCTGTACGACCAATACGGTGTACATACTCTTCAATATCACTTGGCAAGTCAAAGTTTATGACATGCTTTACATTTGAGATATCCAGTCCTCTTGCTGCTACCTAGGGGTTAAAGGATTGAATCAAATCTCAGTTGGATTCCACAAGCCAAGTAATATGCTTAATGCCTCCAACTTCACAGATTTCACTTACTGCTGTGGCAACAAGAATTGGGCTCTTGCCCGAACGGAATTGGTGCAGCGCTTCTTCTCTGTCTCTTTGAGAGCGATCTCCGTGTATACTTGTACAGGCATATCCTTCATGGTACAGGAAGTCCTCAAGAGCATCTGCACCCTTTTTAGTTTCCACAAACACCAGCGTCAAAGAATCCTTGCCTAGTAGTAATTAAAGCACAGGTTACCGAAAAGAAAAACTGCACTGACATTTACTTGGCTACACCACCTGGTAAAGGCAGTCTTAGTCTTCTGCTCTTGCTTATTCTTATCTGAAGACACTGGAGACTTGCCATTTTATATTACCAGAAGAGCTTACATCAACTTAAAACTGACCGTCAGTGTAATGCATTCACTGCATGCTAAGGAAATACCATTTAATTCACCCACTCCATAGAAGTTCTTACTACTAGATTCATTAGATTTGCCTCATCTGAGTTTTGCCTTATTTGCAAACTGGTCTTTACCTGTGGCATTTAGCAGGTCAAGCAGAAATGATCGTTTGTCTGACTCTTCCACCCATACTACTTTCTGTGTGATATTCTCAGATGTAGAACCTACTCTGCCAACAGCCAGAAAAATATATTCATCAAGGAAGTCACGAGCAAGCATCTAAAAAACGGAAGAAAAAAAAATATCAGAACAGTACTTTTTTTCCCTTCTACATATGCAATTTAGGCCTATAAACTGTTAAAATATTCGAACTTCTATGAAGTACCTGGATTTCCTTGGGGAAAGTAGCACTGAACATCATGGTATGACGAACCCCCTTTGGTGGCATAGTATCTTGTTCAACAATTCGACGAATTTGAGGTTCAAACCCCATATCAAGCATTCTGTCAGCTTCATCAAGCACCAGGTACCTAAGCAGTAATAAGGAAAGGTTATTCTTCAGAGCTCTTTTTTATTTAAGCTATAAACCAGCAAAGACACTAGACTACAAGTTCTCAACTAGATGTTTACACATTTGAAAGCTAGAACTTAAGTGTCATTAACTCTAGATCTCACTTTAGAAGGCACAGTTGTCAAATTATTAGCATATCAACAAGAACACTTTGCTTACTTGCAGAAATCCAGTCCAATCTTTCCCCTCTCCATCATATCAACCAGCCGTCCTGGAGTTGCTACAAGCAAGTGACATCCACGTTCCAAGTCACGAATCTGCTGACCAATGTCTGCACCACCATATACAACACAGGGACGAACTCTGGAACGGTATGCAAACTATAAAACAAAGTAAATTAGCTTTAAGAAAAACCATACCTAAGCTATTTTATAATTATGAACTCCTTGATATACCTTTCTGGCTTCCTCATAGATCTGCACCGCCAATTCTCTAGTGGGAGCCAAGACCAGTGAGATTGGGTATTGCTTACGACGTCCATACCTTCCATTCTCCTGAAGAAAAACAGTATTTGGAATGAGTATATAAATATAAGGAGGATTCTAATATACTAGATGCAATATTGAAGACAGGTCACTGAGTCTGTCTTAACAAGAAAGAAAACATGGCTGAGAGCCATCTTGTTTTAAGCGCTGCATCTAAAGACTCTACTGTACCACAGTACCCAAGATTCAGCTGTTGGTTAATATGTTAACGGCAACACAGCTGTACAACCTTGGTCTATAACCTACACTGTCATCCATAACTTACGCAGCAGAAAAATAGGTCTTAAGACCTGTTACTTCCTAACATCCCTACAACATAGACGTGTAACCAAATGGCTTTTTTGTAGCAAGGGATCTGTCTTTAAAGCTTATACAACAACAAAAACCACTTGAAAACAATCTCTTCTCTAGACAGTTACGTGTATCAATTCTTTAGGTAGGGAAAAAATGTTCCACAGTCTATATTTTTCAAGGGAAATAGCTGAAGTCTTCCAGAAGTTGAGAAGCTTGCCGGTCATACCCAAAATAACAGTAACATTTAAGCCTAACTATTATGTTCAATAACAGACATCAGCATACAGTGCAAGAACACACACTGGTCATTGCTTTCCCAGGACTGGGTATTTGAATACTTGCCCTCATAGCTCTCAATGCATCACCAGGGCCATCTGCATAGATCTGGCTCAGTATTGGTAGAAGAAACGCAGCCGTTTTCCCAGACCCTATTAGGACACAATTTAGTATTATTAATAGTTATTTTCAAAAGTACCGTCCTGTCAACTACAGCATTAATCCTGTATCGCCAGCATACTCCCAGCAACATCTGCACTAGCATATACATACTACCTGTGCCATTGGAGTGCACTCCTTAGCCAGTAGAGGTTATCTATGGAAGACCTATCACTAAGCACCACAAAACCCTGAAGTGAATGTGATTTAAGCAGTGAATACTTCTGAGGACACAGTAAATCCCATAAAGCCACATCTAAAGCAGTGGCAAGACTCTAACGCTAATTAATTTCCAAAATTGCAGGTATTTCAATATACTCTGAACAGAAAGTTGTACTACCTTACAGACCTCTTAGCAGCAGCTTGAGGAATACAAGACCCTACTCCTATTGAGACAGGCTAAGCAGTAAACATTTACTAACTTACCTGTCTGAGCACAGGCCATCAAGTCTCTCTTTTCTTTAATAATAGGTATTGCATGTTTCTGGACTGGAGTAGGACGGGTATAACGTGTGAGCTCAATGTTTCCCATAATAATTTCTCCCATGTCAACATCACTGAACTGCAAGAAATTTAAATTAAAATAGTCAGATGGGGATCCTTCCCTTCAGCCACCATGGAGCATACCATTCAGTTTAAGAAGTCACGGGTAAATTCGCTTTTGTTTCATCTCTTCCTATGTAACTAGCCTATGAACTCTACAGATACTCTGGAGCTAGTTACCAGGAGTCTGGTATCTACTTAGTCCAGTCATGCAAGTGATTCTTAAAAAGCCAGTCAAGTCTGAAGCAGACTACATACACTAGCATACTATGCTTAGCATGACACAATGCCTATGGTTAAGCAGTTGCTCCAACAAACCAGCACCTCCAATCACTTCTACTTCTTTACAGGTTTAAAGACGAGCCACATAGTTAAGTGAGCTACAGGCGTTAACTAACAAGCTCACACTTCTCCCGTGTCTTAGTTCATCATATGCAACCCTCCTCTACAAAACAGCTCAGCTGTAGAAAAGCAACAGCGCGCTTCCTTTCCTCCCTAAACTTAAGACAGCATGACACCAAGTTTCACATGCAAAACAGTCACTGTTAGATACATTAGCAAAACAGACTTAAAAACCAACCAAATGAAAACAACTTACACTTTCAATATGTGGAGGACAGTTACTGCCTGTTGCTTCAACAGGAATGTCATCGTATTTCTCAAAGTTAATGCCAGTATTGCTTCCTGAAAAGAGCTCCCTAAAAATGGAAGAAAGTGTTTTACTTGCTGGATACATCAACTGACCCCATCATGTGAATTTATGCTATGTCATTACTTACTGTTCCAGGCGTTCACTTGGGGGAAGAGGCTTTGACCAGTCATCTTCATCCGATTTGTCAGACCAGCGGCTATTCCCACCACGGTCAAATCTACCAAAGCCACTCCTATCATAGTCACCACCTCTTCCACGTTCTTCATATCTAAATACAGCAAGAATATCAGGCCACCACTCCTGGGCAACAGGATTTTTTTGACATGCAACAGCGAAGCTATATTAATCTAGTAGCACGCGTGCTGTGTATTACACATACAACTGTAGAAGAATTCAAGACATCAGATTATCTGCACTTGCTTCTTGATCTACCAATTCAAATGAGTTTAGTCCCAGCCATCAGACTAGGTCATGTTCTTCCATGGTATAGACAGGAGAGTTCGTCACAATTTAGCAGCTCAGTTCAGCTTAACACACTGAACCTTGCATCAAAATTTTATTTGGTCAAGTGTAACGAATGTAAAGAGCCAGTCATCTGCCAGCAGAGCTACAATTCAAGGTGCTCAGTCTTTGCCATTTTTTCTAATGAGCTCCACGTAAAGCTCTTAGGCAATGTTGTTCGGTACTCCCCCCTTTCTCTGTGCCTCATTTTACACAGATCTCCAAGTCCAAACAAAACCCTCAAGTGCTGCCATTTGTTCCCCTACTTCCCCACTACACATGTGACCAAACTAAATACCTCAATTACATGTCACATTATTATTATTTATAAAGAGGGAGCTCACCTGTATTACTGACTTGGAAAGAAGGTGGAAGAAGTCCTTACCTCAACTGTTTAGTTTTTGGTCTGGTAAACCATGTTTGAGAAAAGTCTGGACACAGGACTAGCGTCAGCTTTACTAGTTGATAAAGGTCACTCTCACCACACTTGTGCATACAACGCATGATGTGTGTAAGACTGATCAAGTAAGGCAGAGAACCTGCAAGAGTCTCACCCAGTTTTATTAACTACACTTTTTAAACAAGAAAAAAAAAATATTGAAATTAAAAAAAAAAATCCGTTTTGACATATTTTATGTGCTCCCAACAGCTCTTCATGATTTTTCTGAAAGCAGCCACACATCTAGGACTTTTTCAGTGAAATGTTTAAGTCAGCAAGTCATTACAGCTGCAGTTGAGTCGCTGGTGGTGGACTACAGGGCACATTTTTCAACACATGCATGTCTCCCATGCTTGTACTTGTGTAGCTTTAGAAGTAAGGTTCTCTCTCTCACTCCTCCCCTCCCAGGTTCCTCCTACCCTCTCCTGTTGTTCACACCTAGAACTCCAACTTTAACATAAAGATTACAGGTGCGCTATTAGAACTAAGACAGACTTTGTATACACCACCCAGACAAATAAGTACTTGCCTTCCTCCTCTTGATCCATTTCCACGGTCAAAGAAGCTTGGTTTTGGTCCACGGTCAGATCGTGCACCAAAGCTGCTGTATGCATCCTTGTCTCTGCTAGAACTCCAGCCACCACTATCAAAACCTAGAAGAGAAAAGTATTTTAGCCATACACTACATGGTCTAGGCTTTGAAAAGAAAAAAACTAAGTGCTGTCCAGTAAGTCTTCCCTGGAAGGTCTACAGGATTGAAAGGCAGGCAGTTCATCAAGAACGGAAGATGTACAGATGTGAAGACTCGCTCAAATAGGGACTAAACATTTCCCACTGCCCGTCGAACTTGCTGAAATCCCCCAACTAATGTACAAGCATGTTCTTTTTTAAAAACACTGTACTTGCCTTGGCGCTAATATTTACCTGGCCTACTCTGGAAAGACCAGTACCAGAAGAAACATTAAGACACTTAGCGTTGCCAACTCTAGTTTACATTATCCCTCCAATTTCACACAAATCCTTGATGATGCATTGAATTTCTGTAAGGTTAACGAGGCCTCTGGTGCAGTTCAATAAACGGTATTAGCTGTTGCATTAGAAATCTATATGGAAGTAAAAATGTTTTGTCATACTGCAACCAGACAGAACAATCTGATCAACACAATCTAATTAACAGCACCACGCAGAAATAAGGCATATGAAATTCTTCAGAATCAACTACCACATTACGTTTTTCGACAACCCTAAATCATCTTGCCAACACTATGAAGTAAAAGGCCTTATTTTTATTCAGCTACCAGGGCCTGGGAAGTAGGCAGAAATGCAGAGCAGTAAACAGTGCCTCTGGTACAACACTGCTTTGGTACTAGCCTATGAACGTTGAAGTTTTCATTTAGTTCCAATCTTTACAAGTTTAAAGTATGACCCAACCATAGTTTCAACCACAGGATTCTGGCAGAGAACGAGTGAAATAACTACATAATGTCACTCCTATTAGGGAGCATGTTTTTGCCAGCTCCACAGCACACACCCAGTCAAGACCTATGCACTAGCAAAGAGAGGAAGAAAAAAAAAAAAGGGCAACTGAGAAACAAAATTGTTGTTATAGGCCCTATCACTCTGAAAATGCTTTGCTACAACAATCAGCCTCCCTTGTTAGATGTTCTCTGGAGAGCCCCATTCCCCTTCCCCTCCTGCTTTTTTAGAGTAAGAAATTCTACTCCCCAGAATCCAAACATGTGCTGTTCACAAGGGAACTTTAAAAACTAGTATGATAACTAGAACTCATTTGGTCTGGCTAACTGAAGCAAACAAAAAAATAATCCATGTGTTAAGTTTACTAGCACACAAAATTATGGTTTGCTTCAAGACCTCCAAAGTGCTTTAACTAACTTTAGTCCTTAAGGATAAATTAACTTCACACAGACAGATGACAAAAGATCAAGAATATCATAACCACTTCATTAACTCATGACAAAGTTATCTGCAGCTTGTTTAGAAGTCATCTAACTCCGTATTTCAGTACGAGTAGCTTTCAAACCACACTGAAGATACTGAGGTATGTCATCCTGTCAAAATCTAACAGCAGTGGTACTGACAGAGCCATCTTCAGGTAGATGATGTTCCTCATTACTGAAAAAACTGGGCTGACTCTGCACTAGATTAAGATCTTCTACCAAGTCTGAAAAGTTCCAGAAAGGACTAAAGATTTTATACTTCAAATAGGTTACTCATCCAACTTGTCACTACAGTAGTTTCTGAAGCTGGTACCTTGTCATATTTTTTTTAAGGTAATGCAACTTCTAAACCACGTTTTTAACAAATGGATAGGCCATACAAGTCAATTCTAAGTAACCAGCTAGCAGAAGACATCGTCATGATTTAGAACACACAGCAAATTAAAATCAAAGGCAGTGAGACAACCCATAGAGAATCACATTGACTTCTCTGAAGTGAATAATCATGGGACAATGCAATAGTTATTAGGAAATCCCTTAGAACACCAAGGCTTTTTTTTTTTTTTTTTGTAAAAACGTGTATAGATTCCATCCAGCACATATTTCTCAAAGGCTGATGTTTGAACTTCCAGAACAATTTTGTATTTCTTGCACCTATGAAGAGTGGTAGAATTGTCAATGCTTCTCCTCGATCTGCGTTTTAATTTGCATTTTATAATGCTCTAACACCAATCCTTGTCAGCTTCCTTGAAAAGCTCCCACATACAGCAGCAATCATCAGATTTTTAAATACAGGGAAAATAGTTAAAAACCACAGAATCCTTTAGGTTGCAAAAGACCCTTAAGATAACTTCTAAGATCTACTCCTTGACATAGTATACATCAGACTAGCCTTTAGATATCCAAGAGCAGCTTCCAGGACATGACAACAAGTTTTGGCATTATTAAGTCAAGCACACTTCAGACCAGGCAGCCCTACATACTGAGCTCCATATACTGCAGCTTCAAAAGGTGAAAAACAGAATTGCCATTAAGTAACCTAAGGACATATTTTTATGCATTTTCTTATTTCCTGCAGTTCTGTACTGTTTTCTTCCCACATACAGAGCAAACACATTAGTATTATGATAAGGACAGATCTACAGGTGTATAAAATAAGTAAGCTGAAGAAATCACTGTAGGAGTTTTAAACAAATGTTCTAGATCCCTTAGCATGCTTCCTCTGTTGATATTATTAAGATGCTCACTTCACCGTCTTAAGCAGTTTTTTACTTAACTGCAAGTAAGTCCATTGCACAACTTTAATAGTGTCTATGAATTACTACACCATCATCAACTGGAGAGGAAAGAGAGAACCCCAAGTTAGAAACTATACACTATTCGTTTCTAGACAATACCTAATGGAAAAACATACAGGAGAAAAAAAAATTTTTTCTTTTTGAAAGTTTCTGAATGCAGCAAGCTAACTAATGCTTTCACAGAAGTCCATAAGGTCATGGTATGTGAGCAAGACAACTCTACTGGATTACTGAAATACAGTCCTACCACATAATCCGATTTTTACATCAATGGAAATTTTATCAGGTTACTACACTTGTAAAACTGCATCAGGAGTTTTGTTATATGGTGAAATACCACTGTCATCCAAGGTCTCTTTTGCCTGTTGCTTGCTAACATGTACACCTTGAAAAACATCTGTTGCTAAAGATTCCAAGGAACAGACAATATACCAAACAGCTTTAATACAGCCAAAGAAGCAAACATTAATCTAGTTGTAAATAACAGAAGCAAACATTACTTTTATCAAAGCACAACTGTGTAACAGACTTCAAATCATCCTATAAAATAGCTCAGCTTTACATCACTGTACTGACAATATCCACTTTCTCAGTAGGGAGCCTGAACTGCAGTAGTAGCTTTTTTGTTTAGCAATCATGAACTTTGTCACAGGGAACCATGGGGAGTCTAGCGATACAGGACTCAAGCAGGCTAAAAGAAAGTTCTGAAAGGTCAGGTTTACCAGGAAAAGTTGGCAGCCTATGTTCTATTAATTGAACAAGTCATGTGTCAAGCTTAAGTTTCATGACTTGTTTACCTTTTTGCAAGGTGAAGCTGGAAGCCTCCAGAAAGTCATACATCATCACATGCACATTTTAATGTTTGAATTCTATCTTGCAGATGGTGACAGTCCTATACACAACAGGTCATAATATGAACCCTACGTTAAAACGGAAGTATCCCTTCATATCAAATATCCCCAAAGATAGCACTATAGTTTGGCATAAATTACTATGTAGAGAAAGGAAATCTACAAACAGCAAGTGTCCACAAGTCAACTTCAAGTTCTTTCCTGCTTTTGTGAAACTTGCACACTCCTCCCAGGTTTGGCTAGTCAATTTCTTGAAAGACTGCTCAACACTTGAGGCTAAGGAGATGGTGTCAAGAGC
This sequence comes from Caloenas nicobarica, assembly GCF_036013445.1. Taxonomy (NCBI): domain Eukaryota; kingdom Metazoa; phylum Chordata; class Aves; order Columbiformes; family Columbidae; genus Caloenas; species Caloenas nicobarica. Next base: position 117,032,633 of record NC_088245.1, on the reverse strand, counting down.
ACTAAGCTGCCCACCAGTTGCTCTACTTTCCCCAAAACATTCAGCTCTCCTAACAGGCTGTTCACCATTTGGTGCTTTATGCCATGCTTCCTTTAGGGAAAAAAAAAAAAAAAGGCAGCAAACAAACACACCACAATAGCTTGGACACATGAAAAGGCAAGACAAATCAGACTGATTGTTTCTTCAAATGGCACATAACTAGAGTGGAGCATTTTTTATCTAGTCAAATTTAAAATTACATAACTCCAAAGCACTATGACATATCAGCAACAATTTTAATATTCTCCTCTCACCCACTCCTAATGGAGTCCTCTTATTGTATCAAAAATAGAATCTGTGAAAGTCCACTGCTTTAGAAAGAGATGAGATTTAAGTCCTCCAATAGTATTAAACTTGAAGAGTTGAAGTTGTAGCATAGCATAGTATTTTAGTTCCTCCATTCCAGTTTGTGTTAGGGAAAAGGTTTTCTCTTTGTAAGTAAAAAAGTCATTAGATATGATAATGCATACTGCAGCATCTGCAATCTTCATATCTTACAAATAAAGGTCATGATTCGTTTCAGTGAAGAACTCCAGAAAGGTTTTTCTTTATCATGTTTTGTTTAAAAAAAATCAAGTGCAAGATATAAAGGCCATTTCTCAGCACAAAACCCCTGTGTAACCATATGATTAACATCCATCACGTATTTCATGCACCAGGATTCTGCATTTCCTTCTGCAAATACTCTTGTGGACTTCCATAAAAACGACAAAAAACTAAACAATGACAATGTGTTTTGTTTCTCATACTCCCTATTTAAGAGGAAGTTGTGGAAAACATCCATTTACAAAGTGAAACTGTGCTATTTGCTCATATTAAAAAACTACTCTAAGTTCGGTTGGACTCAACCTTGAGGGTCTCTTCCAACCAAAATGATTCTACAATTCTAAGTTCCACATCACAGTCACTAACAAAAAAATAGTACTCTCGAAATCCATGAAAATTGATTCTCAAGATTACAGAGCTAGTCAAGTTAAGATGGGAGACTCCATCTTGCTTCAGTCACAGGTAATTGCTTAATGAGATATGGAAGATATTTTGTCAGTCAGATGCTGAACTTGAGCTTAGAATATCACCTGGTGAAGGAAAAAATAATAGCACACTAGAAGTTGCAGTGTTTTGCACGAACAGTCAAGGGGTCTGTACAACCACCTCTAGCAGTACTATGAAAGTGTTTAAGAGTCTGTTCCTTGAGATTCGGAAGGAGGCCAAGAACCAGTTACAAGCGTTGCCACTGTATTTCTGATACATACCCTGTTTTGAAGCTTCCCTGTTGCGCAAGTGAGGAGGAATGTATCTGCCTTCTAAAGGACAAAAAAAAAAAAAAAGGTAAGTGTTCTGAGATCGTAGCGTTAGCACCTTTTGAGATATCAGTCTTTCCAACAACAGCTTTTGCTTAGAAAAAATTTGTTTGCTTCACAAGCTTTGAGGCCTCTTACAATATCTTTAAACAAGAGTCCTTTAATATAGCTCTTAAAAATCCTTCTCTCAGAGGACTGAGGCAGTGAAGATTAAGTTCTTGTATACTTATTTAAGCAGCTGCCTTTTTTTCCCCCCTAAAGGCACAGATGTCTTGCTATTTCTTTGACCAAGTCATACATGCCATCTATGGATGTTACAGTGTCTGTGACGAAAGCCAGTCTTCCTAGAATTCATTAAGGCTTAACCTGGTGCCAGATATTTGAGCCACTTAGGATTTTCACTGCGTCATTCAAGTACTAGCACCCACTGTATTATTACTGCCAGTATTTTTCGTTCTCCTTAAATTCAACCGCCCCTATCCGTTCAGCTCAGATCAAACCAGAACCCACATGTAATTGCCTCTGAATAGGATTCTTCGTTTACAATCCAGAAGCACCTGTCTGCTAAGCAACATTAATCAGAACGTACAGGGCACAAGCTGCATGTGAATTCCTGGAAGATTCCCCTTTTCCTAATGTATTTAGGCCTTGCATGCCAAGAGAATGCAGTTTCTACTCAATGAATTAGGATTAGTACAGTTAACTATTAAAAGTTTTACCTCCAAACATTGCAACTCTAGCTGGATGTTTAGAGAAAACAGATCATCATATCACTACTACAATCAGTGGACTAAGTTGTCTGACTACAGGCAACAGAAAATCTAGGGACAAAATTGGAACACTAAGTTCTCTCAAGTTAGTTAAGTACTTAAGAAATTTATACGTGCCATGCTACTTCTAAATTAAGTGCTCCTATCTAAAGTATATAGCATTTTGAAAAGCAGGCATAACTAGTAATCTCAACTTCCCCATCAATCTCTGCAAGTCTCTGCTTCAGAAATTACTTTTCACAACTACAAAACCCTTATTTCTAAACTGTGTAAGATTGAGAACTTGCATGTACTTACTGCTTGAAGAGCTTCCTTCACTTTGAGAGTCTGAGGAATTCAAGTCTAGACCAGAAAACTAGGAAAAAAAAACCCACAAACATCAACATGTTATATCATGAGTTTATTCTAAGATACAAAAAAGCCCTTTTGCCGATCAAGATCAAGCACTATTCTGACAAGTTATTGCTGGAGTGACGTTTGCTTATAGCAGAACCACCAAAGCCATAGTACTCAAGGCTATACCACCTTTAAGTGTGGTATAGCCTTGAACATGCATCGTATGGGCAGCAGGGCCAGAAGAGTATCTTACACACACCAAATCAAATACCACAGATTTCTGCTTCACACACTATATGCAGGCTTAACAGTGATTTTTAATAGTCTTTCAGTCCATTCAAATGCATTCCCAGTCAGATCAATGGCAATTTTTTGTTAAGGTCTACAGAGACTACGACCCAAATAATTCCAATTCAGCAGGGCACTTCACTTGCAGAGACCAAGCTATTTCTTTAGACTGCATTAACACCACTGACACATTATACTCTTCATGTTTGAGGCAGCTACTGTTCACAAAACATCAGGTAGCTTCTTCCTACAATTACTTGGGCAAATAGATCTTTTTGTTTGCTTTTCTAAAACTTCATTTGCAGCCCTCAGTGTCACACTCAAATCTACCAAAAGGTGTTTTGGTTCAGGCACTACTAGCACATAACCCAAATGTTTTAGGTCAAATGTAATATGGACTCATTTCAGCAGAGGACAGTGCACAACACAAAAAGCTGAAGCACCAGCTTATTACAGTTGCTTGTCTACAGGACAAGATTAGAAACTTTTTTTTGGGAAAATAAGACATGTTTAAATACAATTAAATTATATGCAAGACCAACTGCACAAAAATGTCTTCCAATATGACCCGAAAGAATTCAAAGCAAAGATCCCAATGCACTGTCCTTTCAGGTGTTCAGTTGTGCACACTGCCATTTAGGATATGTAGATTTCTGAAATACCTTTCCGCATCAGGCCTCGTATCGTCCTCTTTAAAGCTACTACTTAAAATCTAATCTCTTCAGTTGATCCAAGCATCAACATAAGGCTAAAGAATTGGTTTTGTTTGAACAGTAAACAACAAAGACTAGGTAAAAGTGGCTCTCCATGGGCAGTCAACAGAAGTGCTGCATAAATCTCCTCAGACTGGACCCCCGCTGTCTCTACCGTGGGGGTAACACTCGCCCAAATCCGGAGATGGCGCAGCGACGAAGGCCGGCGCGGCCGCCATCTCAGTGCGGCGGTGCAGCCGGCACTGCGGGTTGGGATTTTCGGCGCAGCAGGGAGCAGCCGCAGCCGCCCAGCTAATCCGGCAGCCGGCACCCGTCACGTGCTATCTTGGGGGGGGGGGGGGGGGGGGAGAAGGGGGGAAGAAGCGGGGTGGGGGGGAGGGGAGCGGTTCCCTGACCTACTTCGCCGGAGCCTCGCAGAGCAGCGAGCCGGCCGAAACCTACGAGCCGCCGAACACTCGGGCTGCCACGCCAGCTGCCCGCCCTGGACCTCGCTACAACGTTAGAGGGCCCTTCCGGCAACCCCCTTCCCCCAGGATTAGATAACTATCCCTGCACATTGGGCAGGGGCCTGCGCCTTGACTCCGCCCAGCGGGGGTGGGGGGGGAAGTGAAGACGTAGGAGGAAAGAGGGGAAAAAAAAATAAAAGGAAAATAAAATAAAAAAAAAAACCAGGGAAGAACAACAATACCGCGAGCCCGGGAGCCGCCCGGACACACGCCGGCTGAAGCGCCCCTCGTCCAGGCCCAACTGCGTCACCGGGGCCCAGCGGCAACGGAGCCAAGAGCGGGAAATGCTGCTGCCGGGCTCCGCTGACGCAGCTCGAACAAAGGCGACAGCGGCCAGCGCCCCCTCCCCCAGCCTCTTCCCCGGGGAAGGGGGCGCCAAGACAAAGCGTCGTCCTCCCCCACCCCCCCGCCTCGCCCCCTCAGAGGCACAATGGCCGCCATTTATCGTGCCTTTCTCCCTCCTCCCCCCACCCACCCCCGGCTCTCTCCTCCTCTCCCCCTCCTCCGCGCGCGGCCGTTCCCCGCCGCCGCCGCCAGGGGTCCCGGCACCCAGCGTTACCATCGTCGCCACACAAAAGCCGGGCCCTGGAGTGTGGCGAGGAGGCCGCGGGAGCAGGCGCAGATCCCGGCTCGGCCGCCCGGGCGGCAGCGGTGGTCCCGTCCTTCCCGCGCTACCCCCCCACCCCCACCCCTCCCCGCCGCAGCGATGGCGCGCCCCCCGCGGGAGGAAACCCGGCGCGGAGCCGCCGCACGGCGGAAACTGCGCAACAACCGATTACGCCACAAACCGGCCGAGTTGGAACGGTGGGGGGGGGGGGGGGGGGACAGAGAGGGGGAAGGGCGGGGTTGCCGGCGAAAAAAACGCGGCGGGGATAAAGGGGGCAATCGCGATGCAGCCGCCGGGGGCCGAGGAGCCAAACAAGTCCCAGGTTAGGAACCTAAACTCGCCCCCTCCCCATCCTTGCCCCACTTACTCGCAGCCACCTCCGCGCCTCTCCTCCCGCCCCGTCCGCCGCCACCCTCGGGTTAACGGAGCGGCCTCCCGCACCGCCTCCCCTCCGCCCGCATTCCGGGGCCCATCCCTCACCTGCTGGTCTAGACTGAGGGCATTTTCCACCGCCACATGACTCATAACGAGAGATCGTCTCGGGGTGTCCCGCTCTGCCTCGAGAAATTCAGATTCGCCCGGCTGGGAACTCGCCGCTACCGCCGCTCGTCCAGCACGAATCGCTTTCCTGACTGAACCCCCCCCCACGCCTCGGCCCCAGCCTTTATATAGTCCCCGCCCCCCCGCCGGCGCGCGCTGACTTCAGTGCGCACGCTACCGCCCCTGCCCGGGCGCTCCCTTCCCCCTCCTCCCGCCCAGCGCTATCGCGAGAGGAACTGACCGCGCTGCGCCAGAGCTGGGGGAGAGGGGAGAGCTATCGCGAGACCTGTGCCGGCCTCCGCGGCTCAGCCCTCAGCGAAAGCAGCTCCGGACCTGTCGCGAGACTTCGGGCGCGCGCGGCACCCGCTGGGTCTCCCGGGCTCCGCTGGCCACACCGCGAGGCGGCCCTCTCTGCTCCCCGGGGGCGGGGGGAGCACGGCCACAAGTTCTCGCGAGATCAGGGCAACACCGCCCCCCACCCCCCCCGGCACGGTCTCCTTTTGTTTGGCGTGCTCTCGAGAGCGCCCCGGCGCGCGCGCGGCCGAGATGTCTCTAGAAGGAGTCGGGTTCTGGGTCACGTGGGCGGCCCGGCCGGCTCCCGCCGCCATCTTGTGCGCTTCCCCCTCACAGTGGCGTAGGTCCTAATGGAGGCGCGGTGAGCTCGCTGCGCGGGGTTCGAGCGCGGCGAGGGAAGGAGGAAGGCGCTGGCATTGGCGTGCTGCGGGGCTGGCCAGGCTTGAGTGTCGCCTTGAGCGGGAGCTGGAACCATGGTCGGTGGGGGAAGGGCTGGGGGTCGCTGCACCTGTGGAGACAGCAGCGTCCTGCTTCTGCCTTCCCCCCACTCCTTACATCATGCCTTTGTGGGGCTGGAATTCGGGTTCCTTCCTTTTGTGGGCACTATGGTGCATCCCAGTACAAGCAGCTGTGTGGTTCTTGAGAGGCCATGTCACCTCACCCTTGCCAAGCCAGCCCTTTCTCACCTGCTCCAGACCTAACAGCTCAGCTGCCCTCAACACCAAGGGGGACACACTCATGGCACTGGCTGTGCCCACGGGGCCATGCAATGCTCACCTCAACACATTGGCATTAGTGGTTGACACTAGTTGTTACAGACATTCATCTTTCCCAAAAACCTTCTTCAGCCATCAACTCTATTGAGATGCCAACAGTCACCCCTTTTTCCCCCTGTAGTGACAGTTTTACTCAGCCATTCCTTTATATCCACAAAAAAGCCCCACCTTGGGCTTATTAGGTATCAAGTAAACAGCCAAATAATGAGCATTAAGCTACCTGTCACTTTTCAAAAAGAGAAACACCCGCATACCTCTGCCTTCGCACCACAGCCTGCTAACACAGAAAAAAAAATACTAGAGCAATTTCCTTGAATTTGGGTCAGTAAAAGTACTGACAATCACACTTACAGGGTCAGGATGCCTCTGAGGCTACTAAGTCACAAGGAAAAGGATATGGGATTTCGTTGTCCTTGCTCCGCACGTAGCAATTATTCCTCCATTTCCCTCCTCAGGCCCTTGCCTCTTTCAAGAAGAAAGTATAAAGAAGAGTCACACTCTAAAAGCATGGCTGGATTCACTGTGGGATTTAAAAGCAAGACAGAACTTTTCCACAGTACTCACACTTAAAAACAGCTACCTTCACCTAGTTTTTTTCGCTAAACACAGAGTTATTTCACACAGCTACCCTTAAAATCAGAGCTTAAGTGCTTCCATTCCAGAAATTAAGCTCCTTTGAAACACTCACAAAAAATCCTTAAACAAGCAACACATACTCTTTCACACAGATAAACCAGCCAGTTCTGTATGGGGTAGGTTCTGTCCTTAAACAAAACATTTACCATTCTTCCACTTTGGTCTTCCATAATGCTTCCTTAGCCAGCTGCAGCTCTGGAGTTAAAGGTTTATACTAGTATTTCTTCTCCAGGTGCACCCATTTGTATGGTTTAAATGCTTGCAGGTGTGTTCAGCAACCTGCCTGACAGTTACAAGAAAGGAAAAAAAAATTATATTTTAACAAAAAGCTGCTACTGGACTTAGGCCCAAATTTAATGGGTTTTCTTAAAGAAAAATTTCAAATAAATCTTTTAATCCCTTTTGTTCTTACAACTTTGCAGACAATTCTAAACTCTAAAGAATTCTGCAATGTTTACCTCCCTACAAAGTCTGCAATGCTTTTGTAAACGAGCATTGTTTGATATAATTCATATGCACTAGAAAATGACAATCCTTCTTCACTGTACAGCTTTTAGAAGTGTCGCAGTGATTTAATTCCTAGTCCTGCAGTCAGGAAAGCAGGTGGGTCCACTGGCCTTCACAGCAGGTTAGTAGAGGGGCCTGTGTGTGTCATACTGTGTCACGCTGGCAGCGTGTTTCCACACAGTTCACCCAAGGCAGAGCAAATAGAAAGGTGGAGTCTTCTGCTGCAGGCACACAAGCACTCCCATTGCTTAGGGAAGTCAGTTTTTGTTTTGCTAATAACTTAGCATCTGCATGAGGCAGACCTATATATTCCCAGTTTCACTTTTTATTCTCTTGCAGATGACTCAGAGACAATTTGCTGGAGGAAGTTGAGCAGCTAATGAGTACTTGAGTCAAGTCAACACTGGAGTCTTCACAAATCCTGCTCGCTGTGTGTTAAACTCAGGAAGTTTTTGCTGATGGACCCAAACCAAAACTGCTTAAAATGTGACAGTGCTGGTTGCTTGGAAACTCTGTTCTTAATTGCTATCAGGATTCCCAAAGCTGCTATTCCCTCACCTGCATAGCCTCATCTGGTTGGAGTTCTGAAAGGCTGCACTGTTAGCCTCAAAATAGCTAGAGATACAGCTTGCTTTCTAAGTATTGAGAAGATTGTTGCTGTGCTTTGGGAAAGCAGTATCCCCGATTGCCACCAAGCAGTGCGGGTTGTAAAGTCAACACTGTTTATGAAGTTGTAGCTGCCTCTTAGAATATTTTTACCCAAAGCTGATAGATGCTGGTCTTGTGTACCTGAGTTTTCTTACCTGTTTTGAGACTGTCAACAGGTCATATGGTACCAGACAGCTAAACAAGCAGATTTCCCGTCTTACAGAACTATGAGCTTACTTCTAAGGGAAGGAGTTGTTTTACTAATGGTAAGGCAACTCAAGACTTAGGCCCCGAAATCCACAGTGTGATAAAAAATCCTACTGTGGATATAATTCTCAGGTCACAGTACTGAAAACTTGTTTCTTGTTCTACAAAGCTAGCTATGAGACTAAGACCACATACCATATTTTTGTGAGTCTTTCATATTGCAAGCTGGCAGGGCAATAATATAAAGTTAATGTTGTTCAGCCACAAATTAGCAAAGAGACCGAGAAACAGATTTTAGTCAACAGTGTATATCTCTCAGTAATATCACAGTTGTGTCTGTAACAGCATAATTTTCAAATGCTGCATCTGATCATTTCCCAAATTTTGAGGGACATTTTTAGGCATCAAAAGGCAGAGCCTTACAGATTTGGAGGAATAACATGAAAGGAAGAACCACATGCAACCATTGATAAACTCTTAGTGAAGCCTTCACTACAAAGTCTGCATTTCTCTACAACAGTGACTACAAAACTTTGGACTAATGGCTAAGTTTTAAAATAATGTATGTAAAAGCAAATCATGTGGCAGAATAAACAGAAAAAGCGTTTTTAAAGCTGACACCCTTCCTTTAGCTTCAAAACACAACCAGGCCTGTTGCAGTGGATGGCCTTCCAAGGGTTCTTACATTTAGGAGGTGGTTGTTCTTCAGACATTTCTCTGTAGGCAGTTCCCAGCACTTGCCATTTGTTCCTGTCCTCAAGGTGTCCCCTTGGCTGTCCCAGTATAGCTGTTAAGTGATGCCAGTCCGGGCAGCGAATGAAGGAACTGATCTGAGTTTAAAATAACTCTTCTCTCTTTGTAGGGGTAGAAAAAAACCTGCCTAAGTCAACTCTCTGCCCAGAGAAATGCCTGTGGGGTGTTCGTTCATAGTCCGTGAGTTTCTTCAATTTAGTGACTGTTTCCCGCAACATATGCCTTAACTCTGTGTGTGGGGCAAAGCCAGTATACTTAAGCCAAGCATTTCTTTCCCTGGCATTGCCAGTTTACATAGTCCCTACCTCACACTCTGCACCCCCAGCTCATTTCAGCCTCTCAAATAAACCAGTGGGCAGATGGTGTTATTTTTCTCCTGGATTGGTCCTTCGGTCTGGATGGGGGGCTGCACAAAGGCCCGTCCAACAAGAGTGGGGTACCTGGCCCCAGGCAGGGAAGCTGCTGGCAGCCAGCGCTGCAGCTCAAGAAGCCTGTGCAGAGCCACAGCCGCCGCCTTCGGGTAGACAGGGGCAGAACAGGAGAGTGCAGGGTGCGCACCCACATTTTCTCAGGGAAGGGGTGCACTGCAGTGCTTATTACACGAACCATGCGAGTCAATGGGGGATCTCAGGAAAATCTGGGCAGAGTTTTCTGTTGCCTGTAGAATCACATTAGGTATCGTAGCCAAAATGTGCACAGTTGGTTTTCTGGTTGGGTCCTTTTGTCTCTGTTTTGATTCAAAATCTTATTCTAAGGAATAAAGGAAGTTGTTACTAATAAAAAAAATTATTATTAAACTGTGCCTGGACAGCATTTGACAAAATACTTACAAAATTTTCCACTATGCTGCAACACTGTTGCCTATGCTGAGTACCCCTCTATCCTAAGTCTTAGGACATTATGCCTTTAACTTACATGAAGAATTAAAAGGCAGTCTCATTAAGAGCTCCTCTGTTCTTTGGCTAGTGTATTGTCACCTAAGCCTTGCTGGCTCCACTTCCCTTGTCTCTCCACACTTTCAGACTGGTAGAGGCTGAGAAAACGTACATAATTGATTGGAGAGGCCTTGATGAAGAGCAGATTCACAATGTTTCTCTGAAAAGATGCCTAGAGCGTGTTTGAAAACTTCAAAGACATTCACGTCTTGTCTTGAAAAGCCACAGAAGACTGTTTACAGAAAGTAGAGACTCTACAGAGAGACAGAATCAGAAAGTTTTATAAGCTGTGACTCTTAGACTCTAGATACACAGAGAGGATTTGGCAATTTCAAACATATGCAAGTCCTCATCTGAGGCAGCACTCAAGACACTTATTTTCTTTAATGAAGTACGCTTTGTCTTTCCTGTAGTGGTTTAATGACAGGATAGTCACAGGCTTCTGTGGAAACTGAGGAAGTACAAGCTTAGTTTTGTCCTTATTTCTTCTGCTACACTAGGATCAGACACAGGGAAGAATGAGACAATGAATTTCACACAGCAGATACTTCTTGAGGTGGGGTTAGGGCCCAGGAGCCAGAGACCTGAGTGCTGCCCAAGGCTGCCACTGAAATGGCAGAAGAGAGGAACAAGAATATAGGATGGGAGACAAGAACTAGTTCATTTTACCTCTCTGCTGTGGGTGAATAGTTCCTAATGGCATTGCCTTCCTATGTGTTTCTTGCTTGAGTTTTGGAGTAAGTCCTTTTCAAGGCAAGAGTAAGCAGACTAGCAAAGATACACCCATGCTGCTTGCTGTGAGCCTACAATGTTACGTGCCTGACCCAAGAAAGGACTGGCCTGGTGTCTTACCAGGGCTGCCTTACTCTTCTGGGTCCAGAGTGAGTATAGTGCTGCATGAGGAGAGGCTTGTATCGGTCACCCTCTCTCCTCCTTGAGCCTTCTGTGTGCATGAAGTCCCTGCCCTGTGGTCTGAAGACCACATCTAGCAGGGATTGCTGCTACTAGCTACTACCCAGAGCAGAGACAGATGAAGTCATAGAACTGTAGAATCATAGAATCATTTTGGTTGGAAAAGACCTTTAAGATCATCAGGTCCAACCATTAACCTAACTCAGACACTAAACCACGTCACCAAGAGCCTCATCTACGTGTCTTTTAAACACCTCCAGGGATGGTAACTCCACCACTTCCCTGGGCAGCCTATTCCAGGGCTTTACAACCCTTTCCATGAAGAAATTTTTCCTAATATCCAGGCTGAACCTTCCCTGGCGCAACTTGAGGCCATTTCCTCTTGACTGTCACTTGCTACTCGGGAGAAGAGACCAACACCCTCCATGCTACAACCTCCTTTCAGGTAGTTGTAGACAGCGATCAGGTCTCCCCTCAGCCTCCTTTTCTCCAGGCTGAACAGCCCCAGTTCCCTCAGCTGCTCCTCATCAGACTTGTGCTCCAGACCCCTCACCAGCCTCCTCACCCTCCTCTGAACTCTCTCCAGCACCTCAATGTCTTTCTTGTAGTGAGGGGCCCAAAACTGAACACAGGATTCAAGGTGGGGCCTCTCCAGTGCCAAATACAGGGGGACAATCACAGTCCTAGTCCTGCTGGCCACACTATTTCTGATACAAGTATCTCTGATATTTCTGATACAATATCCAGTCCCTCATTCCCAGCCTCTGGCCTATATCCCAGCTAAATATCCGTGCTGTGACAGTGAGTCCCTCACCCTGCTGTGCACTTCTCTTGGCTGTGGAAGATTTGTCCTGGTCACGCTGCACATACAGGATGGGGCAGATATGTCCTGGGGTTTCAAGGAAGGGCTTTCCTCTGCTCCTGTGTGAAGGGGTTTGACTCCTGCTGCCAGGTGTGAACACCTGACAAGCTTTGACCTTTGCAGGTGGTGGTTGTGCAACATGGTGTGGCTGCCAGGGGTGTTCAGGTTAAACAGCAGTGGCCTCAGCTATCTGAGGAATGCCCAAAGTTGCTAGTACTCATTGAGAAAGAGATTTTGAAGTAGTAAGTATTGTTACTTAGAGGTAGAACTAGCATATACTTCAGCTTGTGCACTGTCAGAACCATTGTGGGCTTTTTCCATAGCTCAGGGTTGTAGCGAGTGGAAGAGAGAGTGGTTTCTGACTAAACTGGCAGGGGTTGTTGTCCCAAGCGGAAGAACAAACAGGAGGAGTATGGCAGTTCTCTGAACATTGAAAAGTTCTGAGTTGGGCTCTGTTTTTCGTATCCCCAGATTTCTTGCTAGCTTGCATTTAAAAAAAACCATAATCACTTTTATCTCTTTTCATTCATATCTCTCCATCATCCCGACTGGACTCCAAATTACATTGCCTCCCTCTCTCACTCCCCAAGCTTACGTACTGCTGTGTCTTCCCAAATGCTGTTTTCCATGTTCCAATTAGATTAAGGGCTTGCCTGCACAGGAAAGTTACGCTACTATTAATTTGTAGCTTGCTTTAAAGAAATTACGTTAAACCTGGGCAAAAGGCCATGTGGATACCCTGGTATTCTTTTGCAGGAATACAAATGGCTTATTTCAGGTTAGATCAGGTCAATTAGGAACAGGAAGAACTTGCAAAGCAATAAATTTTCTTACACCAGAACTAAGAGAGTCCAGAAGCTTCTTCTGCAGACTGTGTCCTCCAAATGGGAGGAAAGGTTGGGGGAATGGTCTTGACCTCAGCAGGAGCCACAATCAACTGGACAGAGGTAACATACCACCAGTCAGCTAATCCCACCAAAGCAGCAGCTGCTGCTGCCATTAAGTTCTGGCACGAACTGTGAAGCAGGCTGCTGTGCACTGCAGCAAATGGCTTCTTCCCACCCACGGCAACCTGGTCCACAGCACTCAGAGCAGGAGGAGGGACTTTTGCCTTTCTGCAAGGTATTGGTTGCCACTGCGTTCCTACAGGTATTAAAAATGTATCTCGTTGGAAAAAAAAATATGGTATGCTACTGGTCAATAGGAAAAAGTCGTGGGTATCTGTCTACTGCCCCTCTTTGAACACTGCATGAATGGCTGAAGTTAACTATATTGGTTTACAAGCAGATTATAATTTTATGAGTGTATCTCATGTAGAGGCAAGCTCAATGTAACAGAAGGTGAAGACAACAGAAGAGCCACATATAGCAGCAAGAAGAAATGAAAGAGGCACTCGGTAAATCTAGTGTGCTGTGCATTCTCATTGTGAACTGGTTTGAACTGGTAAGCTGGTAGTTGCCTAAATCCAAATAGGCACCTATTCAAGATGGCTTCTATTAAAATATTAAGCAGCATTAGTATTACTCTTTGAAGAAGGCACTAATGTTTCTCAAATTCGTTTCTATAAACCTTTTCTCTTCCAATTGCCATTTCTAAAGACCAAACATAACTTTTGTGTCACATTAGTTTCTTCTTTGAAAAACCTCTGGAGGGTCACTGACCAAATACAATGGTGATGACAGCTAAAAATGCCCATTGGATTATCAGGGTCCTCAGGGCACCAGCAGCCCTGACTGTCCCTTGGCAGCCCTGCAAGGCTCCCACCACCTGCCCACAGTCCAGGACCCCATGTCACTCCCATGGGGGCCATCAGCCCCTGCCCCAGTGATGTCACAGCAGGGCCGGTCTCCAGCTCTCCACAGCCCTGCTCTGCCTGCCCAAGGCCTCATGACCTGGCCCAGCCTTGGCTGTCCCTGAGCTGGGGAGGTACCTGGTACCCAAGGCTGGGACTGCCCTGGTGCCTCCAGCTTCTCCTGGCTGGGGTGTCAGACAGGCCCCGCCTCATGCCCTGGGGAGCCCCTGTAGTCCCAGCTCCCAGCCCCAAGGGAGCTGCTGCCCTTGCTGTGCCCTGCCAGGAGCTAAAAGACCTCAATCACGAAGCCTGAGGGGCAAATGAACCAAACCCAATACTGGTCTTCAAGAGAAAGGGAGAAGAAGGCCCACCTTCCTAGTTCCCTCACTGTTGCTGTTAAGTATTCATTAGGCCTGTCCCTTGGCCAGTGAAGGATCTCCAGCAACCGCAAGGGACTGGAAGTGGTGTGAATGCGAAGGTTCATATTGGTGTGAAAGGAGAAGGAGTGGGAGGGCCTGGGTGTGGAGGTACCTGCGGGAGCACTCAGCAGGGGAAGGGCTCTCTGAATGGCTTTTGTTAATGACACCTGGATTAGCAGGTCATCAAGACCGCAGGGCATCTACCTGCTGTTTCACAAGACGCTCAGATCTGTTGGCAATTATTAGTCCTGATGACTGCCAGAGTTGGGACAGGATGGAGATACTGCCAGCTCCGAACAGATACAAACCTTGCACATGGTCACAACCCAAGAATAAGCCAGGAGACACAAGGGGGATTTGATAGCTGGCATCCCTTGTTCTTCATGGCATCACAACAGACCTTGGAGCTACTATCTGGGCACAATCTTCATGTTGCCTGTGTTTCGGATGTATGGCTTGAACATGCTGACCTGGTGGCTGCACTTGCAAGTGTGAAACTGTGAATGGCTGAGTGAAACCTGTTTTCTTTCAGTTTTTATTTTAAATGAAATCACTTTCTCCTGCTAAAGGACAACCTGCTCCACGGCCCCTCTGTGCCTCCCCTCCCCTCCCCCCTGATATTTTCTCTATTTTGATGCAATGTTGCAACAGTATTTCCTATAGAGGAACAAGGACTAGTAGATAGGAGCACCCAGGTGCATAATCTTTCAGTCATATCTCTTGTGATGGCAGCAGAGAAAGAATCATAAAAAAAAGTTGTGTCAGAATAGAGTCTTTTTTTCTAGATGGGTTCTTCAGAGACCACCTTGTCCCTTTTGCTGGCTTTGGTCAGTAGTGCAGGTCACGCAGCTGGAGCTCTTGCCCACTCCATTATAAGAAGGTTAGCTCAGGCTTCAGTTTGCACATTACAACCTTTCCACTTAACATACCACATAAGGTAAAGGGGTTTTGAGACTTCTAGTCCATCACACCACCTTAAGACTAAATATATCCATCCATTCTGGATGGATGCTCATCAGACTGGATCTCCAGAACACTAACAGAATCCTCAAACCGGGGGAAGGCTCCCAACCCTGGTAGCAACTGGCCTCTCTCAAGATACCTCTTGGGAGAGTACCAGGCTGCTGCCATGTCACCACAGCCACCGCTCCTCAGCTGCCAGCCAGGAACCCCTGCTTCATGCTGAGACTGAAAAGCTGGTTAGTGAGCCAAGGGCTCCCAGCTTCTTTCAGAGACCCACGAGCACGGTGGAGCTGTGACCCTGCCACCCCTCTCAGAGGCTGCAGGGATGCAGGAGCTGCCGCTGCCTCTGCCAGACAGCAGCTCCAGTTGACTTCTCCTTTGTCTAAAAGATGGCACAATGCTGCTCTTCAGCTCCAAGAAGTGGCTGCATGGCTTGTTGCTGCATGCCACCTCACTTTGGAGTAACTTAAGTCTCCTTGTACTATAAGCTCATCATGTTTTAGCCTATTCATAGTAAACAGGAAGAGTAGTTCATTTCCTTCCTCTTTGCCGTTACTTTTTATATATTCGTGTACTGCTATTTTGCCTCTCCTCAGACTTTGCTTCTTGAGACTAAATTGTTTTTCATTGTGCCTTATAGCTCATATATTTTAAACTTCCAGTAGAGCAGCAGTTTAACTTTTAAATGAATATAGTGTTTATGAAAAGAGCTGGACTAACAGACATGGAGATAGAGACTTCTGTCTTCACAGATTAGATGTGACAGCGGTAGGTGTAGTGAGAACTCCATACCTAACTTGTGATTTAGAATATCTCTAGAGGCAAGAAGATAATATAGTGATGAAATTTGTTTAAGTGGTTCAGATTTATTCTTTAATCAGTAGCCTCTAGGCTGCTTCAGCCTGCTAGGACTCATTTGTGCCAGATGTGGTAGTGTTTTTGTGATACAGACAAAACATTGTAATAGCAATGAACGGTGTTAACCAACTCATTTCACATAAATTACCAGCCCTGTAGAGGCAGAGCATTCAAGCCGGGTTCATCTGATCAGTTGTAGATGGCTATATGGAAGGCTCTTCAGCCAAGCTAGTCTCCTCAGGACTCTATTACAGCCACACTAGAGAAAAAGAGAGTCTGAAGTCATGAATCATCTCATCCTAAGGTAGATACTTCAAATAGATCAGATAAGACATACCTTTAAAGTGCCTATGGGGCAACAGGCTCAGATGTAGACACTGTAGACATCTAAAATTAGGTGACCTGAATCTCACCTGTGGAGTCCATGAAACTGATGACACACAGGTCAAAAGCCCCACTTCCTGGGTGAATTTTCGGAGCACACCTTCTGTCTTTTTGAATTTACAGCCACCTCCAAACAGCCAGACGTAATGTCTGCTGAGAGACCTGTGAGGGTCTTCTCCCAAATGGCTGAATCTTCTTACTGATTAAAAAAACCAGTCCTTCTATTTTAGTTTAGTATTTAACTAATTCTCTTTCAGAACAGGAATAGTTGCTTTTTTACTTCTGCCCATGCCAGCATGTGGAATTGGAAAAGCGAATGCTTGGATTAGGAAGCACTCATGTTCATCATGGCTAAAGTAATGACACTTTGCAAAGGGTTTTTTTTTAGGTTGGATTCATCCGATACATTTGAACTGTAAAGATTTAGCTTGCAGAATCTTCGGAAAATGTGTACTTCAAAACAATCTTTTTTACTACCATAGAATTTCCTGCCTCCTCCCCCATCCCCTAATTTTTATTCCTTAGTTAATAGTTTGTAATTAAGGAAAAAGGTTCTCTTGATACCATAGAAGATCTCCTGACCCACTTCAGTGCAAATGCATACATAACCACTTGTTTGTTTGTACTTCTACAGGTGTTGGTGCTGTGCAGATATGGGCTGTGGTTAAAGTTTCATAATGGAAAATCTGACCAGCGGTTAACTAATCCATGAGTCATATTTCGTAATAGCCTAAAGGTCTCTGATGTTCGACCTTTATTTGATACCCTTGCCATCAGGGAGTTATACATAACCCATCTGAAGAACATTCTTTATATAGATGACTGCATGATGCCCTTTTATACCTGCAAGAATGGGCATTGCACTTACTGAACCAGGGAAGTCTCCTCTCTCCTTTCCACCCCTCTCTCTCTGTGAGCCTGTTTGCAGGAATGCAGAGGTGCACTGCAGGAAGCTCACCTGACAAACGAGAACAGTGGAAATCTCTCTGCTTAAATTAAGTCTTCTGTAGGGCCTAGCTGAGGTGTAAGGAGCAGGGCAGGGAGGTGGTTTTGGACTCCATTCACCCTAGCCCCTCTGAAGGGATTTCTCATCAGTACAGCACCAGTAATACAAGTAGCAGTGGAACTACCAGCACTGATAGAGCTCTGCTGATTTTACCTGTGCGTGGCTCACTTCTGCTTAAGGCAGGCCGGATGGATACAGAACGAGACATCCTTTTGTCAGACCATCCCCAATGGGAGTCCCATCATTGCTGACACCAGTAGAGTTGAAAAAGCAACACGTGGTTTATTAGGGTACCATAACAGTGTTGTCTTTAGGGACTAAAGTTCCCTCTCAAAGGCAGCAAAGGATGTTGGCATTGCTGCTGTTCCCAAAGCTAAAATAAGGCAGACATGTGACTTCAGTAACTGCATATGAAGCTTACATACTATGACTCATCGTATAAAGAAACCTAAACAAAATCCTAGTGTGTCATTAAAGCTGGAATATGTTTTCCATACTAAATTATTTTAGGTTTGATTTGGCTTCTTTTTTAAAGCTGTAGAATAGTAGAATATCTCAGGGATGTTAACTCTTCACCATTTCAGGATAGAAAGTTCTGGTCGTCATGAAGGGACCCAGTATAAAACACAGCAGAAGGTTATCTTATTTTTGAAACACTCTGGCACAACGACTTTTATAGCAGTAACAAATGGACAATGAGAGCAGCTGAGAAGACAAATGGAAAAAAAGAAAGCAGAAGAGTTGTGTCCCAAACTTTAACTTTGGCTGTCTTTTTAAGAAATTGCCATTTCCAAATATTTATTTTCTAATTTTATCTTAAGATATCAGCAGACACCACATGTGATGTGCATGTAGCATGTGAGTTGCCTGCTGTATATGGAAAACTGCATAGTGAGGGTCTGGCACAGTGGGAGGGGGAACATGCCCAGCCTGGCTTGTAGGCACCAGGGAGGAGGTTAGTCATCCTGCTGAGTCAACAGGAGACACAAGCACCTCCAAAGGGTGCTTCTCCCTACCTGTCATCTGACGTTAGACAGCTAAAGTTATGTGGCATGAGGCTATAATGATAGGCTTGTGTGCGTGCTCATTTATGCATTAAATTAATCTTGCATGGATGATCTGGATTACCAGATCCAAACCTCTTAATTTGGGTAAACTCGGTGTTGGACGGGGCAGGGGCTTGCAGTGGCTGTTTTTTAGAGCTCTTGTGCAGCGCTTCTCAAGCAAATGTAGAAGGTGAGAAAAGGCCAAATGAAGGTCCCAGCAGGATTCATGTTCAAGTAAATCTAGCACCAGAAGCACACAGAATCACAGGGCAGCAGTGTTTGAATTCTGACAAGGAAGTTGCTAAAAAGGGGCTGTGAGAAGGGAAAGGATTACACAGCAGATAGTATCTGCCTCTCTGTCACCTCTTCACCCACCTCTGCCTTCCACTCACACAGGAACTGATTCTTGGGTGGTATTTGAATGGTGTAAATTCCTCCTTATCAGGACATGGTAATAGTTAATGCTCCTTACTTTACACAGGTCTAGATGTACAAGTTTTGCATAGTCAGTCAGAAATTTCCAGGCATCTATACTCTGTTCCCACAAACACAAAGAGTTAGGGTTTTTCCATCTTCACAAATAACTTTCCAAGAAGTCATCACCAAAAGTTGGATAAACATGCAGTTATCCTTGTTACGGTCCAGGCAAAATGACACAATAGCTAGAATCAGAGGTTTTCTTCTGACATGGTACTAATTATATGACTAGTACTGAGATAAACCTGGCAGAAGCAATGTAGTTTAAACTTCAGCAGCTTTAGTTTTAGAGGGCTTTCCATCCTACTCAACTGCTACCTTGTTCCACCATTTCAGGCCTCAGCCTCATAGTGTAATCCTCACTGAAATATTTTTGTTGCTATCATTCAGGGTTCCTGCAACAAGCAGGGCTCAGCTACACAAATCTCACTGGCAGGATAGGACTGCTGAAAAAAACATAATGTAACAAAATGCATTGCAGATTTTTACAACCCTTATCTGAGGGGCCCTTCTCCCAGTTTGCCCCACAGTACCCACTGAAGTCAGTTGCGACAGATGCATTTGATGCCCCCCAGCCAAACCAGCAGCAATTTGGTCCAGGCTCCAAAGGAGGTAAAGGCCAAAGGGCCAAGAACTCCTGTTAGCAAAACCACAAGAAAGCAGAACAGCGCACTGAACAGCAATAAGTTGTGAGTGCAAGGAGCCTTGTGCATGCTTTTTCCACTGTACGCAGTTTGACTATGAGCCAACCTCTTTATTCCAAAAATATGACAGCCTGGGTGAACCTACTTTGAGCTCTCTCTGCTAGACAAGCTTGGCTGTATGGCGATGAACTTTTACCAATCACAGATCAATGGATCACCCAAATTTAAGTTTTACATTAATCATTTAGCTTAAGTAAGTGTGTTTCAAATAGAATGAATCACTTATAAGGTCGTGTGATTTTTAATATACTATCTGCTTCATGTTACTTAGTAAGCTGAATTTGCTGAAATCTTAAACTGTATGTTGTGAAGTTCTACCCATATTTACCAACCTCCATCTACTTAATGAAGACAAAGTAGCTACAAAAACCATCAACACCACCTGCAAGATAAGACCTGTTTTCCCTTCCCCTCTATGTCTCTTAGACGTGAACCACTGACCAAGTGTGGGACTAAACTTGGATCCAGCTGCACATAAACTCCTCTCTGCGAAGGAGTTTAGAAAGCAGGGGGGTCCATTCTGAACCTTGTGACTCAACAGGAGGGCCTCCCTCTACCCTTTCACATCTCCAGTCCGCATAGAAATCACTCTGTAACAACTCTCACATGATTCTGCTTGGCATATTTCCCCCATGCTGTAAGTAATAGAGTGAACCTTGCCATCAAACTCTGCTAAATCACACTTTTCTTTAAGTGATCTAAACTTTGCTCTGCAGCAAACAGGACCCCAAATCACTCATCTGCATCTTCAGTGTAACTATCTCCAGCAACTCATCCTGGCATTGGATCACAATATTCATAACAAACTTTGGGTTTAGAATGCCAAGACAGAGGATCCGTATTGTATGGCTCTTCCACAACAGGCTGCACTCCTGCTTTGGCTGAATTTTTGTCTTTTGAAAAATATTTTTGTTTTTAAAACATCATCCTGATATCAGAAGAGAAATTTTTTTCTGTCTTTCCTCTTTTTGTTGCAGTATTGGTTGTAATTAAACATTAAATTACAGAGACATCATTACCTGACATTTTTCTCTCTTTTCCAAACAATTTCTGGAACTGAAAATTAACAAAAGAAGATACACCTTTTTGGTTCTTTGTTTAGCTCTCCTCGCATATTTTCAGTTTTGACAGTGCTTTTTATTGCTTCCTCCCTATTTTCTGGTTCCCTGAGCTTGTGTGGAGCCTTTGATGCTGTAACAGAGCAAGGTAAAGCACTGAAAAATATAGTAAAGTACTGTGACAAAAAGACAGGCATTGCCCCAGGGATTCATGTAGTGAAATATCTTTAAAATTCTTCTGAAAATCCAACTATTTGGGAGTTGACAGTATCCTTTTAAGAACAGTTTATGTTAAGAAATCCTGGTTAGTCTTACCGAGCAAGTTTTGGCTGAGCACAAGTGCTAATGACTTTTGAAATGAAAAACATTTCTGAAGACAAAAATAGCTAGTACTGAAATCTCTCACAGTCATTATTTACAATTTCTGTGTGATCCTTTGTCCAGATTTATGATTGCTTGCTATGCCAGTAGAACTTATAACTTTGTGGGTTTATCTTTAATGCTGTAATTAAAACCAGGATTATTTTCATGGGCCTGGAATAATTTGTAATTCTCGTGAGAGCTCTGTCTTTTAAGTGGCCTTACACAGGATATAATATTCACTGACCTAAGCATGCAGACACATTTTTTAATACTCACTGATGTTTTCATCAAGGAATCGTACACCTTTGGGTTTATTTCAACCTGATAGGTTGAGGTAAAAATACAATTTTCCCAACCTTTCTCAAGATTTTCTAATGTCTTTAAGTTATCTTTCTGTAAAACACTCCTCCCTTTTCTTCTGCCAGCATGCCTCCAAATAGCTTGTCTCTTTTAGTCCTTCTATAAAAGTTAAAGACATGCCCGTTAACAGTCCTTTCATACTGTCTTTCCTCCAACACGACATTTTCCAGTTTACTGTCCACCCACTGATGCCACAGGCTGGGGACCCAGCAGTGACTCCCCAGCATTCCCAGAGCTAAGCAGCCTAAAGACCAAAACCTTCTTGTTCTTCTTAAATGAGATAATTATGTAGTGTAAGCCCCAAAATCTCATCTCCTACTAGTTCTCCGTATATGTCGGAGAGGTGGATGTTCCTTATCATACAACAAAAAGACCAGACTGGCATCACTCACACACTCAACAGGGCAGACAATATATTATAGCAATAGTCAGTGGGAGGCAGTTATACAGGGATAGGTAGAGAGTTAAGTCTTCAAATGCAAATTATTGAAACACACAGCTATTTTTGAAGCCTGAAGATTCACTAACATGATTCCTCTGTGGATAACTTGTCCTTTTAGCTTGTCCTTAGAGTTTGTTTTTTTTCTGGGAGTATTTCATGTAAAGTGTTTGAGTCTTCAACCTGCTTGTGCCTGGTAGTATTAATAACCCTGGGGCAGAGAATGTTTATATAGTACTAAGCACTGTGACAGCACTTGGTAAATAATGAAATAAATCACAGTCTTTGTTTCTGTTTAAATACTGTGTTTGCTCTCTGTGGATACAGATCTGGATCCTGGTCAACAACCTCATTTGGGTGCAGCTGGATATTGCACCAGTTTTATTCCAGCGCCTTTAATGTGTGCCACCAGTACAGACAACACACTGGCTAACAAAGAACTTGGAGTCCCCCATCTAAACCCTTAAGAAAAAGCCACAGTCACTGGAACCTGCACTAAAAATATCTGCCAGGATTCTTGGTTTTTATACAAATACACAGTTAAGGTAGAAATGGAAAGAAGTTAATCTGTCCAAAGCAAAATTACAGTGTGATGAACCACTAGGCTCCAAATTCACTGCCCCATTCCAGACTTCTAGAGGTGCACTGAAAATACCAGGCCTGGGAAGTTACACCGGCTGGTACAGAGGGGATGCCCAAGCATATGAGAGCCAACGGAGAATTAGCAATGTGAAGAAAACCCACAGCAGTTAACTGTTTTAAAGCACTGAGCAGGGAGAAATTGGGAGGACAAGACTTATTGCATTCTATGAATTTGGCCTTTCGGACCTGCACACAGGTGCAGAAGCTAGGGGGGATGTGCTGTAGAGAGGAGCTGTGTGTTTCCCTTCAGAACAGCCTGAATGCTTCTCAGGAATCTCAGTTTGTGTATGTTTTCAATAGAAATGTTGAAAATCATTTCAAGATTGAGGCATATACATGTTGAACTTCAAGTATAAGATGAAGAACAAATAGAGCTATGCTAAATTGGTTTCTGGTACAGCCTGACAAAATATTCAAGATGCCACCTAATTCCAAGTGATCCCATAAAAACTACCAGTATCTATGTAATCTCGTACCACCAAATCAGTCTTAAGTTTGTAGGTGAGGTTACTACATTCTCAGTCTGATTTAATCTCTTTTCCATCAGGAATTGGCAAAGCTGAGAAATACATTATGGCTAAATTCAGCACATTTTATGTGTGATATTTGTACTTTTCTATTTTGAAAATAAAAGTAAAGGTGATCTCTATAAATGTGTAAAGTCATCCTGCATTTATTATGGAATAATAATCTTTAATTAATAAAAATATTTGTAACATTTGTCCATAACTTCATTAGTGCAGAGTGAGCTGCACTAAGAGACCTTGAGCTTGTCCAGAAGACAAGAAAGGACAAAATTCAACTCCATCAGCCAGCAAATGAGGAGTTAAGGTATTACAAACTGAAGCCTCTGCAAAACCAGACTAAAATGCAGAGTTAGAAGCCTCTGCCAATTCTGGATCAGAAACTGAAGTCTGCTTCTACCACTGGGAAGCAATAGCAGCCAGGAGAAAATGTAAAAGGATCAAGAAACAGTAGGCTGAGGGACAAAAGCTGAAAGACCGTCAGGATGAAAGGTGAATTTGCCATCATAGGCATCACCAAATGAAGGCTGCATGCCCTTGTGAGTCTTGATAGTCCTTCCTAAGGTATCAGGTCCAGCAGAGGCTTTCTTGGTTGGAGTTATGCAGGAGGCTGAGCTAGACAATCTGGATGGTTTGGGATGTGCAAATGGAGTTTCAGCTCAGTTTGCTGCCTGCTTTATTGCAGTAGTTGTAGCAGTATTGAATGGTAAATGGGTGAGCGAGTTGCAGCATGCTGGGAGCGCTCTGGTTGCAGTACAAAGAGAGGTACACGTGTATCTTGATGGTTCAAGCATGTCAGCAGTGAATTCTGCAGTTTGCGTTAATCGTCGGAGCAACACAAGTGTGCCTGCTTCCCATTGGGGTGGCCAGCGGTCAGGCAGTCTATGTGAATGGTTGTCATGGGGGCACAGAAGCAAGGAGCTGGAGGTAACTGTCTGAAAAGAAAGCAACGTGGAAAGGAAAAAGGGAGATACCATTCTGCATGTCTGGGCTAGTGTGAATTCATCAGGCTCTGCATTTGAATGGGAGCCAGGTATAGTGTACAAGTAACTCCTGTTTGCTGTGACTGACCCAAATCCAAGTGTTGCTTTGTCAGGTTTTGTCCGACACGTGTTCTGTTTCCCTACTGTGTAGTAATGCTGCTGGAGACGGGGCATTTGTTGGCGTTGGAAACCTGATGATTCAAACACAGAAGTATGAAGGCTGTATTGCGGCCACAAGGAGGAAGCAAGAAAATGTAACCTTACCATGTATTTGATGGTGGTCAGAGCTTTCAGTTCAGTTCATGTTAAGAGACTTCTTATTTGGGAAGTTTCAAAGGATTATA
This sequence comes from Caloenas nicobarica, assembly GCF_036013445.1. Lineage (NCBI taxonomy): Eukaryota > Metazoa > Chordata > Aves > Columbiformes > Columbidae > Caloenas > Caloenas nicobarica. The sequence goes on along the minus strand of NC_088245.1, from coordinate 117,008,641 downwards.
TAGAGATCGTCTTCACATGCTAGATGGCAGTGAGGCTCCGCAAGCAACCCACTTCTCTGCTAACAGTGCTTGCGGGGATATAATGTCTTGTTTGTTTATTTATTGAATAGTCATTTTTCAGGACTGACATCTATCAGAGCCCAGCCATACACCTCCAGTGCCTCCCATTCCTTGGCAATGGTCCTCATGGTGAGAATGCACAGCCAGCACAAGTCCTTGAGCTGCCCCTGAATCCTTTCTCATCTTCAGTCTCACTGCTTTTGAGGAAGACAGGAGTAATACACAAGGGATCCTAGGGTAGTCAGATAAGAATCTGCTATTTGAGCTTCTGCCTTAAACTACCACGTCATGAATGAATAAGTTTCCAGTAGCAAGGAGCCAGGAACTGTACTCAATAGGAAGACTTCCAGTTCTTCTGTGATACCTGCCTCTGGCTGGGGCATGAGAGAAGTCCCCTGCTAGGATACCTATGTGAACATCGAATCACACTCCCCCCTGATGCTGATGATGAAGTTGAACAGAGAGAATGGACTCTGTCCACAGATGATGCCGAGGTCCTTTTCTCAGTAGAAGAAAAGCAGGTGAGCTTGGTGTTGAAGGTAGAAAGGCTGATGGTATTAGGATTGATGGATTGATGGATATTAGGTTCAGACTGGATATTAGGAAAAATTTCCTCACAGAAAGGGTTGTAAAGCATTGGAACAGGCTGCCCAGAGAAGTGGTGGAGTCACCATCCCTGAAGGTGTTTAAAAGATATATAGACGAGGCTCTTAGGGCCATGGTTTAGTGGTAGATTTAGGTTATGGTTGGACTTGATGATCTTAAGGATCTCTTCCAACCAAAATGATTCTATGATTCTATGATCAGTGAGAGATGAGTAGACAAGAGGCAATCGAGTTTGCTGCAGTGTAAGTTCACCAGGGCCCTAAGCCTGGGATGTCAGATTTTTCCAGGCAGCGAAGGCATTAAATGTCTTTACTGTTTCTAAGATCCATGTTTAAAGCCTAAACAAACAATTAAATAAAAAATAAGCACTAATTAAAAGGAAAAGAAGATCCACAACCCCAAAAAAGGGTGCCGACAGGTAGCAGGTAAGGCAGAAAAACAACTTTTTGTCTAATTAGATGACAAATGCATAAAGTTGCTATGAAGCAGTGGTTTTGCTGCAGCAAGAAGCTCTCATCTCAAGAAGTAGCGGAGGTGAACTGCAGTGAACTTGGTGCTCCTAGCACCAAGCGTGGTGTACCATGTACTTACGGTTATCCAAGCTCACACACCTGGAGTGCACGTGTCACCATTGTGCAATGGTTACAAATGTTGTCACTCAAAGAAGCACAAAGAAATATGCATAAAATGACCTTTTTGGAGGAAGGAGGAGGGGAAAAGGAGGAGGCTCCTCGAATGACATGTCAACATTATTCCCTCGCTTAGAAGAGATTTCAAGACATCACAGATGTGAATTTTAGAGAACACAGAATGGTTTAAACCAAGAAGCAGCCTTCAGCTTTAACTGGGACAGTACGGCTGCCCTGCTGTGGGATCAGTGGGGCCCTGAGTGCAGTAACAGCCCTGAACTGCCCCAAGGAGCCTGACCATGGACCCCCCAACACTGGCCCGGGAGCACCATGCCTGGGTCTGGATCATGGTGGTGAGGGCATTGCCTGCCCGGGGCTACCCAGGGCTCCTGGCTTGTCCCAATGCATGGAGCAGCCCCACTCCTGCTGCTCCTTGACATTTTTCTAAGAGTAAAACAAAACCATCTCAAAAAGCATAGGCTCTATTTATGAATGCTGTCATCCTTGCAAAGCATAATTAAAATTAGTACTGTTGCAGGATGACAGATGTGGAATTATAAGCCAAAACCAAATCTTGAAATAAGGAAAATATTTGCCTACAGTACCTGAACCAAGATCTCGGATCTACAGGCAGAGAGGGTGTACACAATCTTTAGATATTTAACCACTTGTGTGTGTTCCTGTGAGGAGAGAAATGACAGATTAGTTTTCCTGTGGAGTAGTATTCAGTCATTGGCAAGTTCATATTTTTAGCTTACGGAGCTCAAGATAAGTTGTGATTTAGGCCTCATAAGTTAGCAACTCTGGATAATAAAAGGAAAAAATGGAGTGTGTTAGGAACTATAGAGTAATTTTCCGAGATCTTTTATGCACCATCCTCCTCACTTGCTGGTTAGCATTAAGCACCTATTAACTCAGTTTCAGGAAGCTGGTGATTAAACTGGGTCAAATGGAAGTGATTAGGTTGCATTATCCCTGTCATGGAAAAATTCACTGGAAGATCTAAGAGGGAGGAAATTGCCACACAGATCCCAGCAACTTCTGCTGGAAGGTATATGAACTTGCTTTTCTCCCTGGAAAAGAGCTTTCACCCACCCAGAATCCCTTTAGATGGCCTCAGACTCACTTCGAATTGGATTGTTTTCATCTTGGAAGTTCCTCAGGCCTGGTAAGGAAAGCAGCTGCCCCAGCATCGCTCCCACTTGTGTGGCCCACTCCATGTGTACATGTGCTGGATTTTGGAAGTGTCCCTAAAGACACTGAAGTCAGCTACCTTGCCTCAGGAGTCTTTAATGGAAAAAGTTCTCTACTCATTCCTGGTGCTAAAAATAACTAAGAAACTGTTCATTGGACAAGGAAGAATAATACCATGTTTGTTTGGAAGGCAAAATCTGGAAGGCCAGTGAGGGCACCTAAAATGGAGAAAACAAATCATAGAATAGAATCATAGAATCATTTTGGTTGGAAGAGACCCTTAACCATTAACCTAACTCTGACACTAAAGCATGTCCCCAAGAACTTCATCTACATGTCTTTGAAACACTTCCAGGGATGCTGACTCCACCACGTCTGTGGGCAGCCTATTCCAGGGCTTCACAACCCTTTCTGTGAAGAAATTTTTCCTAATAAACAATCTAAACCTCCCCTGGCGCAACTTGAGGCCATTTCCTCTTGTCCTGTCACTTGTTACTTGGGAGAAGAGACCAACACCCTCCACGCTACAACCTCCTTTCAGGCAGTTGCAGACAGCGACCAGGTCTCCCCTCAGCCTCCTTTTCTCCAGGCTAAACAGCCCCAGTTCCCCCAGCCGCTCAGAAAACTTGTTCTCCGTTATCTTGTGCTGCAGATTGGGCTGAGAATTGGGAGGGTGCAGGGTGCTGTGGATGTGCACAAGCACATCTGCAGCACTTGCAATGCTTTGGGTTTGCCCAGCCCAGAGAGCAACCTCTCTCCCGTAGGCCATGAGATGGGTCTGTGCATAGGCCCTGCAGCCAGGCCACTGTCAGCAGCATGAGGCTTAAATTTGCTGTGTGCTAGCAACAGGCTCTTGAGAGCCCAGGTTGGGTAGAAGTCTCTGGAGCCTCAGATACTGTGCTTTAAATCAGCCCCATATAAGCATCTAACCTATGCATGGTTTGTGCAGCGGCCCTGAGCTCGGAGTAGACACGTCCCCTGGCAAGTCTCTCTCCTAGCACAGCCCCAATTTAAAGCCATCCTCCACCGTGTGATCCTACCACAGAGAAGCAAATAATTTTGGACTTCCACTATTACCAAGAAATAAGCAGTATTTTATTACAGAGACTGGTACATGGAGTTTCCTCTTGGCTGCCAGCCAAAGGGTTGCTTCCTCCTGGTGGCACTTCTAAGCGCTCTTTGTGAGCTTGGCTCCACTACTCTATTTTATTGAGATTTTCAGCAGACACCATGTCACCGACCCCTCTGTCATAGCCCTTCACCTCTCATGTTGTCAGATAATTGCCCTGGGGAAATGGGGCCGAGGCGCATGTACGTATATGAACATGTTTATGTGCGTGTGCCTGTGCACACAGCTGTGTTTATGTTGCATATAGAAGAAAATAGGATTATTTATGTTCTAATAATGATGTATTCCCCAAGCAAAATATTTTCTGCACTGATTTATTGCTCTCTTCAGGCCTGCCCTTAAGCATTGTTCTTATATTTGGAGCCAGTCACATTTTTTTCCATTTGGCAATGGAAATCTTAAATGCATATTTAATGAAAAGAAACGCAACATTACTTAGTGGGAGGAGGAATTTCACTTCTCTTTTTCCCATTTTATGTTTGTTTTCTTTCTCCCTTCTTTCCTTTTACTCTTTCACCTATTTTATCTCTGAAAATGGAAGGAAAAACAGTATCTGGAGAAAAGGCAGAAGCAATATTTTTTTCTCATTTTTCATTAAGCAATTAGAAAAATTCAACAGGTTTTACCCAGGAGAAGTACCTGTCATTTTCTGATTAGCACTGTTGTACTATTGATCTAAAGTATCCAGCCAACAAACCTATGTAAATTTAAAATGCTTGCGCACTATACAGAGCCAGCATTTCTTGGTAACTACAAAAGAAACGCCTTTTTTTTTTTTTCTTTTTTACTTCCTGGTGCTTTACAAAGTTTATGCAAGTGGCCTTAGAGCTTGGTTTTCTTTGATCTCACGAATATAAAAAAGAGAGGTTCCCCCCACCCCCAGCCTTCTCTTGCTAGAGGACTTCTCCAAGGACTGACAAAATCAAATCGGTTTTGTAGACTGTACTTAGAAGACACAGGAGAATGCAGATCTTTAACAAATAGAGCTTTTCTCCCATGTGTTGCTCAGGAGTTTCGATTCAAAAAAATCTCAGAAGAGTTTTTACACAGTCTGAATACAAATTATTTTACAATCCTTTTTTAAAATCTTTCTCCCTTACTCCATTTTTAATTCCCTCAGTAGTTCAGGGTTCCTTTCTGTTTCAAAGCACGAAATCCCTGCAGCTCTGCTGCCTACATGGCAAAAAGAGCAAGAACAAAGTGAGAGATCATGAAAAAAAATCGCACAAGAAAATAATTAAAATTTCTTTTAAAAAAAGGTCATCCATCATTATACCATAAGAAAACAAAAAAACCCCAAAACATACACTTTTTTCCCCTTCTTATGGGTCACATCTATCAAGCAAGAAAAAAAAATACTGTGCTATTCTATTTGGTTTCTAAGCTGGATGCACAAACTACCCTGAGCTGGAGCCTCCAGGGATGTTGTCACCATACAAATGCTGCCATTAAAGTGTAGGAGCTCCATTAGGAAATGCCAAGACAAAAACAATTTGGGGGGGGGAGTGGGTAGGAAGAGCAACTAATAGCTAAATCTGGAACTACAGCCGGTGCTCTTAAATTAGAAATCTTTAGGAGGTCTCCCACACAACCCTGTAAAATTGCAAGTTTGCTAAAGAGTTTTTTGAGCTGTGCATAGCTGCAGATATGCTTCTGCTCCTCCTCCAGCTTTGCTATCTGCTTCTTGCTAAGATTCTCTATGGCTCTAAGTGTCTCTTAACTCCCCAATGTCTCTCTGGGCAGTGTCTCACTGCTCTTCTGTCTCTCCTTCCAATACTTAGTTCTTCAGTACTGTTTCAATCCCATATCTCAGCTGCTCAAGAGGAAAGAAAATTAGCTTAGTGGATTTCACCAATTCTCCATCAGCTGCCTCTATTATTTATCTCATTAAGAAAAAAAGCTTATCCATATGCGTAATTAAAACACTGCGTTTTTTTCTTAGACATTTTCTTGCATCATTCTTCCCTGCAGATTATTTTATTGTTGCTTTACAATATAGATAGAAGGTAATTTTCCCACATACAGTGTTGCTTGGCCCTGAATCTGGTGAGTTGTCAATTTTTCCCTGTTCCCAGCTGAAAAGAATTTTTCAGAAAAGATGGTCAAACTCCAATCTGTGATGACTAGTACGGTATTTGAACACACCCTTAGCAAGGACTAGTCCACAAAGGCTGTGTTCTGCAAAAACATGTATCTTAAATGCATGTATAACATCTGTATCTTAAACACACATAATTTAGATGCATGTAAGGAAATAGATTACCTCACCAGATAGGTGGGTAGTTTTTCCCGGGATCAGTGATTTGTTTAATATATCATTAGAGATAATGAAGGGAGAGAAGTGTCTGCTCTCTTACTGCGCAATGCACAAAGCAAATTTCTTGCAAAATGGTTATCTTCAGAATACCTACAACAGTCACTGTGCAGACTTTGAGGTTGCTGCACACAGGGAATTACTATTACCGTGTTTAGTGGGAGGAAAAGAATAACCATCAATTACTGTTCTCCACTTCTTTCCCCGTTAAGACTAAAATGAATCTTGTTTTGAAACTAAAATAAAGCAGAACTTTTGTTGTGCCTATTGTTGCATAACGGGAAAGATCGTCAGAAATCAGGTGCTTTGGGGTAAAAGCCTCTAGAGGTCACCAGAACCTAATTAATAAGGCATTGCTGAACCCATCTGTGAAGTGTAAATTGCTTTGTTTTGATTGGGACTTTCCACCTCTGCAGCTCCGGGTCTCTCCTCTCACAAGGAATCCAGGCTGTCCTTAAAAATGTTTGCAAACCCACACCCTCCAGGAGAGGCTTGGCCATACAGAAGTCAGCTTCCTTTTGGGTGAGAAAGCCAAGTCACCTACTTGGCATCTTCTCCTCTGTGCACGGTTCCAGTCTCACCTGAGCTATTCTGTGATGAAACCTGCCCTGGCACAGCTGGAGCCTCTTGTGCCCCATGAGTGACGTCTTTGCCACACTTTTGTAAGCCCAGTGCACGTCATGAGTGTTACCGAAGTGAGAGGGATGCCAGTTTTTTCTCTCGTGCTGATGCATGAAAGCAATAACTCCAAAGGGAGTTATATCCACAGGCTGAGCGTGCAGATGAGGTAATTGGCAAGGATTTTTCTACATACATTTTTGCTTTGCAAATTATGATCTGCAAACATGCGGAACCCTGTAAAGAGTAAGGTTTCCTTCCAGGTCACCCAGTGGTATATCTACAGGGAAGGTTTAGAGAAGAGCTGCAATTTAATTATGATTAAGTGGTTGTCAAGAGGCCAGAGACCTCATCTGCTTCATGCAAGAGCAGAAGGGAAAGCTCATGAAATTTTCCTGGCTCTCTTTCCAGGGTTTAGGAATGAGCCAGGCTGGGGAGGAGGGAGCTGGGTACAGCTGAGGGAGAATATTTATTTCAAGACAGCAAACAGAAGCCGGTCCTTTCAGGAGAAATTCCTCTGAAGAGAGCAAAGGTATTTATTTTGGGAGCAGTCACTGGAATAGAGGCCTGTGGTGTCTCAGCGGATGGATTTTTGTCTCCTCTGAAAAGCCAGAAGAGTTGAATACAGATGAGCAGCCTGTGGTTCACTGGGATGCTGAGGATAGCATAACGGGGATGCTGTGAGGAGATTCTAAAAAAGATACAGAATACTGTAGGCCCAGGATATTTCTTCAGAGTCTCAACAGAGTTTTTCTGGATGTGCAGCAGGAGGTGAGGCTTTGCCCTGTCAGGAGCCTGTGTGGTAGCTCTTTTCTGTGGCCCTTCCTTTGCCTCAGTGGCAGCAGGTGGCTCGCACCCCTGCTGTCCTGCTCTGGGAGCAGCACCCCACAGTAATAGGATCGCCCTGAGTGTGTTTGCTGGGGATTAGCACGTATGTTATTTTTGCAAACTGGAACTGTGACACTGCAGACTGGCTGGAGAATGAATGTTGGTTCCTAATCCCATGCAAAGCCCCAGAGAGGTCAGCAAGATTTCAGGTATGTGCCCACCTGAAGGAGATCGGAATTATTTTCATTGTAGCATATCACTCCTCAAGAGGAAATGCTCAGATGAATCCTATGGCCATACTTTATTTTCTTCCCTTTTAAAAGATGCATAGATAGAGTTGGGGGCTTCCACTCTTATCAGTTCCCTTCTCAAGGTGGCATCCCAGGGAAACCCTGTTGCTTCGTCCCCTTCTCCTAACAGCAATCTCATCAAAATTTCTCCCTCGCTGCCATCTGTAGCAAGCAGAACACCACCTATTTTGCTATTTACAGTGCAATTAACCTTTAGCAAATTAGCCTGTGATTGTCATGAAAGGATTAATTAAGGCAACACACCCTTGACTTGTTCCCACCATGCAAGTAGTGTGCTGCATTTACAGCAGCATACCCATGACTCTGCTAAAACCCTTCCAGAATCAGGGGGGCGTAGTTTTTAACCTTTCTGCATTATTGCAGCAAATTTGCCAGCCACGGGGAAATGTGTGAGGTAGGGCTTCCACAGACACAGCCCTGTGGAAGCAATTATGGTGATATAAGACCCGGCCTTCCCCAGCAGTGTGGGTGTTTCCCCACTGCTGAATGTTGCTGCCCTGGTAGCAAGGCTGTGGGACCATGCCTCAGCCACCTCAGCTGCCTGCTGTGATTTAAGCAGCCAAAGAAGGAAGTGGCTGCCAAAATATCAGGCTGGGATGTGCAGCAGCTGTGGTTTGGAAACATCTCCTATCTTGCCTAGCACTGTCAGGCTTCCATCCAGATTTCTGTTCGCATGGCCAGGAGGCATAATGCATGCACCCTGGGGCTTCCTGAGAGCCTTAGACACCAGCCCTTGCACAGCGGAGTTGATCCGTGCACATGTGCAGGGCGTGCCGGGGTTATCCAGACATCCCTGTGCTTGCTGCCCAGCCTCGGAGAACCCTCAAGGTAGATGAGCCAGTTCCCCCAGCTCCGGCACAGCCTGAGTTCTGGTGGGAAAAGAAGCCTTGGCCGGGGAAATCCAGCACACCGGCCCTGCCTCCATGTAACTCCTGCCAGAGAGGCAGGGCGGCCAGTAAAGGGAGTAATGTCTGAAGCCAGAGCAGCTGCAGTCACCACAGAAGGCCAAAATCTCAGGACTCGAGGCTGCACCAGAGAACAGGTGCTGCACAGCAGTGCTGTTGGAGGCAGTGCCGGGCAATACCTATACTGGTGGTGTTAGAGAACAGTCTGCCTTAGCTGATTGAATTATTGGGTATACTGCTTTTGGTAGAACTTGTTTAGAAACTGCTAATATAGAATTTACTTAGCATAAGTTTGCTTAGCATAACTTCTGCAAGCTGTGAATCTTTGAAACTTTCTGCTTCATAAAGTAAAAAAAAAAAGGGCTGAGAGTCTTCAAGCTAGAAGATAAGGGGAGCTGCGTCCCTGGAGATAAGTAAAGGAACAGCACTGCACCTAACAGAAGACAAAACAGAAGAATGTGTTGGCTCTTGTCAGGAACTTATTTTTTCCAGCTGCAGGTGCAAAATAGCAACCGAAGGTCAGAGCTTTAACTGACAGTCTGCCTGACAAAAATGAAGAGATCCAATGAAGAACGAGGAGACCCCAGACTGATTTTTGCAATTGGCTCAGAGGTATGCATGGAGCGGTGGGGGCTTGGATTGTGGGGCTGTAAATGCCTACGTTTTTTTTCCTGCTGAGGGTCCCTCTTCAGGAGGCACCCAGCTCAGCTGCTCTACACTGAACCTTGCAAATAAATTATTTATTTTAGAATAATTTCTGGAATGCATGCCTGAGTCTCTGCTATGGGAAACCTGGGGAAAAGGAACTTCTCTAACAGTAGGCAACGCTTTTGTCATGCTGTTGGCAGCCCCATGTCTCACGCTGTGTCATCCAGCGTGGGCTTGTCCTGCTGCACCTCTTCCATGGCCACCTTCTCCTCATGCAGCAAAATCCCCTACGGATGGGTTCTGGGGAGACAGTGTCGGCCTGGGGAATGGGGGTTAGTGAGGAGGGGAACAGCCTTGTTTCAAACCACGACACTGCCTCTACCTCCTAAAAGTTTAACAGAATAGTGACTGCTGGTAGTGCCCAACACTCCTATTTCTTCAGCACCAAGATGCAAAAGGCATCACACATAGCAACACTGTTCTGACAAACCCTGGACAGTATGTTTAATTGCAATCAGGTGTGAACCACTTCCTTACATTTCTTTAGATCCCTGAAATTTTGAAGGCACAGCTAAACAAAATATTTAACCTTATTGTGAGTTCAGTGCATGCTTGGCTGGGTCAAGTAATACAGTGCTGTTATTCCTTAATGATTAAAGTTGTCTCTTATAGCAGGAGAAATCAATTATAAAGTTACATCATCATTGATGCAGTTCTGTCATCTATTAGCATGTCTTCTCTGGGATTCCCGAACTCCATCAGGGCTAGAAAACTTGGGAGGCTTCTAAAACTGGAAATCATGAGCACATACAGAGATGAGACCTAGACACGTACTATTCCCAACCTCCTCCTGTTGTTCTCTGATGAAAAAAACACATTAGAACCAGCTTGGATGGTATCATCCAAGTGGAACTCTGGGCAGGCAGCATGCTGTGATCCTGAGGTGCGCATAAACACAGCCTGAGGTGATACAAACAGGTAATAACCGTTCAGCATCACTAGAAAGGCTGAAACAGCATCTGTTGGGATGGCAAACTCAGAACTCTTCACCCTGTATGGATGTTTCTAACAATATTCAGAAGATCTAAAAAGCTGGTAGGGAGGAGCAAGAGATTATTTTGGCTTCAGCCTGACCCTGCGTGTTGCAGCAACACCTCTGCAGCGGGGCAGCTGAACAAGCCCACAAGGTGACTGAGAGGCCACAGCTTCACAGATGGTGACAGCAGCACACAAGGCTGCATCATGGATTAAGTTATAATAAAATGAATACAAAGTACAGTTGATACAGGATAATAAAATGAACGAGTGCACATTACACAACTGCTTATCTTCTTATGTAATTGGTTACTAAGTCCTTTATCTGATTTGCTACAAAGAACATAAAAGAGGAGTGACCGAGGTAATTTGGTGGATATCTGGGCATTATTTGGAAATTCAGGTAGTTCCTTAAGGCTCTGGTTCTTGTCAGAGCAAAATCTAACAACACTCCAGCCCCCACAACCGAAGCCAGCAGGAACCACACATCAAAGTCTCTAGTTATTCACACAGTGTATCAATGTAAACCAAAATAAGTGGCAGTTTGTTGTAATCCATCAAGGTGCAACATGTCAAATGGGACTGAGGTTGAGAAGCTGGCGCATCAGCTGTTTGTTGGAGGGACAGTCACCTCCAGCAGATGGGGAGGGTGGACAACTGGCTGTGCTCATCTCATACCTGCGGTGGCTGAATCTGACAAGGATCGTGACTCAGAGCCCTTAGTTTTAGGATATTTTGCCTGTAATGAGGGGTGTGACTTCTATTTGTCCTGGGAAGACTCATGTGGGAAAGCTCATCTATCTGTCAAGGAACGACAGATGCTTTGCTTCTTCTCAGTTCAAGGCAAGGAGAATATTGTGTATATGGGCCTACACTGATGAGCTTTTCTTCATTTCCAGTGAGTCAATCTGAAGTCAAATAAGTCCATCTCTAGCGAATTGGGTCATCAGGACTGACCTCTTTGGGGAAAAGGGCCTCTGATGCTGAAACCTAACCAACTGTTAAAACAGTTAAGGCACTTTTCATTTCCCCTTCCAGGGCGTAGCACAAGCTGATTAGGAGCACTAAGACGATTACCTCTGCTTGGCGTTCTCTCAAATTATGCCCTAATTAATATAAAAATCTGGCAAAGGCAGCTTAGGGTGGCTGCAGGGTTTTCCTCTTCAGTCACTTCCTAACATGACATCTGCAGGTCTTAAACCACACAACAGAGAAATCTTAAATACATCATCAGCCGAGGAACCTCTTCTCTGCAAACAGCATCTTCAGCCGGGCTCATTAAGAAAGGTTTTGCCATGATGGCATTTAGGAATGGCTCTCGGCCCCGGGAACCTGGTTGTTTAAGCAAAGTCTCCCAAGCAACAGGCTATCAGCCCTCTGAATTTTTAAACGGTAACTGCCTCAAAAGAAAAACAAAACAAACCAAAAACTCCACCACAAAGCAAAACAAAGAAATGGAGCAATGACCTGTGAGACCCTCGGCGGGAGCGCGGGGGCAGCTCCCCCCGCAGCCCCTCAGAGCCGCGTCAAAAGCCGCCGGGCAACTGCCTCGGGCTCCCGCCCGGGCTGCGGCCTCCGCCCGACACGGCGCTCCCCGGGCGGGCGTGTCGGGCGAACCCGCCCGGCCCCCCGTTGCCGCCGCCGCCGCCCCGGCCCGGGCCGCCTCACGCCCGGCACCGCCTCACGCCCGGCACCGCCGGGGCAGCCCGGGCCGGCCCCGGGCGGGGAGCACCGCCCGGCCCGTGACGTCACTGGCGGGGCGGGGCCGAGCGCAGGGGCAACCCCACCCCCTCCTAGAGCCCGGCCACCGGGCAGCTGCGTGACGTCACGGCGACGCGACTACCGCCCGCCCTCCCCGCGCCGGAAGAGCCTTGGCGCCGCGGTGACGTCGGCGCTTCCTTCTTTCCCAGGCAGGCGGTGGAGGAGGTAAGAGCGCGGCCGCCGCGTCCCCCATCCGCCGCCATCCGCCCCTCACCCGCGGCGCGGCTGGTGCCGCCGCCGGCCCTGGCGCTACCCCGGCTCTGCCCCACGCTTCCCACCCCGCGCGGGGGGCGGCCGGGCCGCTGCGATGCGGGGCGGGCTGTGAGCTGTGGCCGGGCCGGGCGTTAGCGGCGGCGGGGGCTGTGTGTGGCGGAGGGGCGGGTGCCGGGGCGCGGCGGCGCTGACGGGGGCGCTGCGCTCTGCCCGCAGGGCGCCATGGGCCGCGTGATCCGGGGCCAGAGGAAGGGCGCGGGCTCCGTGTTCCGAGCGCACGTCAAGCACCGGAAGGGCCCGGCCAAGCTCCGCGCCGTCGACTTCGCCGAGAGGCACGGGTACATCAAGGGCATCGTCAAGGTACGGGCCGGGTCCCCGTCCTCGGGGGCTGGGGGCGGCGCGGCTGGGGGGGCCCTGAGCGGCCTCGTCGTGGAGTGCCCCGGGGAACCCGTCCCTCTGCACCGCGCTTGGGTGAGCGATGTGAAGTCCTGTCACCTGTGCTGAAAGCCGCTTTGGTTGTTGCTTATTCAGGCTTGTGTTTCATTAAAGTCGGGTTCCTCGAAATGCTAAACCACTTCAGATTTATAACAGCATGTAAGTAAAGAAGCTGGCAGCACATAGGCATCAGTATGATTTTCTGTGAGAGCTTTGCTAACGTGGCAATACCAGCGTGCTTTTACATCACCTGCGATCTCCCAATACCTCATGGAACATGGGTGGGGAGAGTTATGCCTATAGTTGCTTGCATCTTTAAAAAAAAACAAAACAAAACAAAACCCCAGCAGTCTTGATAAACACTGAGTAGTATCCATTGTCTTAACTCTGAGTAGTGGGGGCAAGACAATACCTTTATTTGGGGTGTGATACTGTGTTTCAGGTGTGCTGTAGGGTGGTTTTTGGGTGTCAGTAACTTAGACTGCAAACAGTGCCACTGGGTTACATGGCTAGGTGCTCTGAGCCTTTAAGAGCAAGGTCATCTTCAGACTGGAGAAAGAACTTTCTTTCCACTCGCCATTTGATGATAAAAGGTAGGCAGGCAGTGAGTACATGGGGATTTTTGCCTGACAGGGTTGAAAACAGCAGAAAAAACATTAATGCTGGATGTCAACAACATCAGAGCTTTCCTAGAAAACAGACACATCTCAAAGATCTTTAATCACTTAGCTGTAGTCTAAATGTATGGTTGCGTATTGGAATCTAGGTGTACTATAGGAACAGAATTGATATATTTTTCCAGGAGAAAAAGAAACAGTAAGTCTGTGCTTCCTTATTTAGAGACTTATATAACTTTGGCGTACTTAATATCAGAAAGTTAGAAACGCTTCCATTCAAAGAAGACTCTTGAAGAAGTTGCTGTTTGTGTCCAACTTTGTCTCTACTCAAAGGTGGTTGGGCAGCTAGTGAAAGTGGATTGTTTAGTGCAGAGAGATCTGATATCTCCAGAATGTCACGAATGAAACAGTTCAGACACCATTAGTTTTGAGCAGCACACTTAACTAGAGTCATTGGTTTGTGATACAGATATTTGAGGTTGTATTCTTAGAAATGTGAATCTTCAGCTCATTCATGTCAGGAGAAATCAAGATCTCTCCAAGAAAAGGGGACCCTAGTGAGAATTACCTCAGCAGTAGTCATCTCCAGTTTTTCTAGTTCTTTCGTTTCTGTGGAACCCACAACAAATGCCGTATCCTTTTCTAAAGCACATCTGCTTTCCAACAGGACATCATTCATGATCCCGGCCGAGGTGCTCCCCTTGCCAAGATTGCCTTCCGTGACCCGTACCGGTTTAAGAAAAGAACCGAGCTTTTCATCGCTGCTGAGGGTATCCATACCGGTCAGTTTGTTTACTGCGGCAAGAAAGGTGAGTTAGGATGGGAAGTGTGTTGCATGGGCAGGGTCGGAGGGCTAAGGCAGGTGTCATTTGCATAGGTGAAGTTCAGGATGTTTAAGTGCAGTGGTGAGCTGTCACAGAGCAGTAGCTTCCACTGGCTTCAGGCAAACCTAGATTTCCGTCCTGGAGATGGCGGTCTCCTCAAGCAGCCTGTTTTGATTAACAAGCCTAACTGCAGTTCTTGTAAAGTCCTGGGATTGTTCTATCTGGAATCCTGTTTTGGCTGCCTTTCTGTTAAGCAGAATGTTTCAAGTCAAGCAAAAAGTGCCCCTGCCTGTTGCTGCTTAAGTGTTTATGTGGTGCCCCTCCTTCTATGCACAGAGACACATGTTTTATAGAATTGCTGTTCAAGTACGGGAGCCCGAATGAGGCTGTAGATGCTCTGATTGCTGTTTGCAGCTCAGCTGAACATTGGCAATGTCCTGCCTGTGGGCACCATGCCGGAAGGCACCATTGTGTGCTGCCTCGAGGAGAAACCTGGTGACCGTGGAAAGCTGGCCCGTGCTTCTGGAAACTATGCCACTGTTATCTCTCATAACCCTGAAACAAAGAAGACCAGAGTGAAGCTGCCTTCTGGCTCCAAGAAAGTGATTTCTTCTGCAAACAGAGCTGTCGTTGGTAAGAAGTGACAACTGTGAACTTGTCACTGAGTTTATGTACTGCTAAGCAACCTTTCAAACAAGGCCCCAGTTCCCAATACTGCCTAGATAGTGTAATGTGCAGGTTGGAGTTAGGGTTATGCACAGGTACAGTCTGTGTACAGGTGCCTAACATGGATATTATACTTTACTTTTGGTAATGGGAACTTAAACTTGGAGATAGTTTGACCTAGTGAGAGGACAGAAAAGTACATGCTGATTGTCTTTAAGCTGTGACGGAATCACTCAGCCTGCAAAATCTGCAGTCCTCTGGGAGGAACATCTGCAGAAAATGGCATTGATGGCTTCCTGCCTTTGATACAGTGACTGAGCCTACAGGAGTAGCGCTTAAGGCTGCTATACGTGTTGACAGTTATGTGACATATTCTGGAAGGTCTGACAATGTTTAAAAATACCATTGCTAAGAAGCAAACTTCTTACCAGGTTTGTTACACACTTGACTGACAGCTGTACTTATTGTTTGACATTTGATGTAGTCCTGGGCAAGCATTAAAGGTGCAAGCAGAGAGAGAGCAGTGTTGGACTTGAAACAGTTTTACTTGTCTGTATGAGACAAAAGTTACCAAATGTCCCTACATCCAAATACAAGACATCAAAATTAATAGTCTGTGGTCTATTACAGTAGTAGAATTGACTAACTAAGGAGATAACTAGCTATTAAACCTCGAAGGGCTCTAAAGGCCACTGAACTCTTTCAATTCTTACTTTCTTTAGTTGTAACACTAACAAAACTTTTTTTCCCTCAAGAAATTCTAGTAAAAAAATGGGTAATGCTTTAGAAAAAGCACTAAACTCAATCCTTATATGTATGGATTGAAAAATGGTAGTTAAAGTGTGTGTCTCCTTGCAGATCACTTGATGTGTGGCACGTAGCTTGAGCATCATCTTGTGTGTGTTGGCTGGAAAACACTGGGTGAACATACACTTGGGTTTCTTTGAGATTAGTCTTCAGAAGCTTATTCTTAGACCTTGAATATTATTAGGAATTAGCCTTGTTCTTAAACTCTTCCTTTCACACTTGTGTCTGTTACATTTGCATGTGATCATTCCTGTAATTTTTTTCAGGAATTGTTGCTGGCGGAGGTCGTATTGACAAGCCCATCCTGAAGGCCGGCCGTGCCTATCACAAATACAAGGCGAAGAGAAACTGCTGGCCGCGTGTCCGTGGTGTGGCCATGAATGTGAGTCTACTTGCAATTAGAGTTTTTAGTTCAATTTTTTACGGTTTAGAAAGGGTATGTTTGATATGGGAAGGAGGCTGGCATGTGTCTAGAAAGAAAGCTCCACAGACTACCCTGTGGTTGCACATTTAATTAGGGTAGTTAGAAGCACTCCGTGGTTACTGCACTGTATGAAAAACGAAGCAGTTAAATTTTTTTGTTCCCTTGCATCAGTTTACTGCTGTTAAACATCATTACTAATTTTTATTGTTTAATTACGCTGATGACTTGATTTCCTTTTCCACAGCCTGTAGAGCATCCCTTTGGTGGTGGTAACCATCAGCACATTGGCAAGCCTTCAACCATCAGGAGAGATGCTCCTGCTGGGCGCAAAGTTGGTCTCATCGCTGCCCGTCGTACGGGCAGACTGCGTGGAACAAAGACTGTGCAGGAGAAGGAGAACTGAAGACCCAGTGTGGAGTTTACAGAATAAATTTTTCAAACATAACTCCTGTGTGAAGCTTAACTTAAGCTGTTGTTGAAGTGTGGCTAAAACAGGGATAATATTCAACAGGGGAAGTTGTGAGTGGAGATGAGGTGGTTTTTTTTTCCCCTACCTTCAAGAGCAGGAATTCTTTCAGCCAGCGCTTTCAGCCTGTAAGCTGGTCCTACAGGCTGGAATAACAGTTTATGTAGAAGCTCTTGTCCCCAGGTGTGATATTAACACCAGCCTAGTTATGTGGTTCCTTAGGCCTTACAAAGCATTACAGACTGCTAAAGTAATCCCTTAGTTACCTGGTTTAATTTAGGAAACAAGCTGAAATGGTTAAAGGGTGCTCAGTTTTCCAAGTTCATAGACCCTAATACTTGTTTTCCATTTTTACCTGTGATGTTTCTTTGGAGGAAAAGCTTGTGAGAGTTTTAGAACTCTACAGAAGTGTTTCAGCTACTGTTACTGTCAAGTTGGGGTCTCCCTTTTGAACTCTCAAGCTTCACCCAAAGCAAAGATACTTCACTCTGAGCAAAACTCCAAAGTTTGAAGTATTACATAACCTGCCACCTTTGCTTGTCAATGTTCAGAAAGAGTGAACAGCTTTAAAAAAAATCTCTCCTTTGTAGGTGGTTCAGCAGAGTGGGGTCCAGCTTTTCATGGCAGGATAGCATGATGTGCTGCACTAACCGAGGTGATGGCACTAATGCTTCCCATGAGGAAGCTGTATTCTACAAACAGTTGTGCTTTTTGAAGGGGTGATGAATTAGACAAAAGGTGCGGGGCTTATTACAAAATGGCTTAATTCACAGCCTTCCTGAACTCGCCTTTGGAGGTAAAATCAATCTACCCAAGCAGCTGGAGCTCAAGTTCACTTCAGAGCAGACTAAAGCCAGGACTCCATGTTCTGCAGCACCTCTGGCTTTGCTGGAGACCGCAGCGCTGAGGGCAACACAGCAGCTCTGCCGTTCTTTCCAGTGGTAGAGGGAAGTGGGCAGATCCCAGGCAGCCTTTGGTCATCTCATTCAGCCTGTTGTGATGAACTCCTGCACAGCTGGAAGTGCTACCAGAAGAGGTGTGGATTCATCGATGGGTTAGATGTTCCCAAACGTGGTAAAGCAAGGATCCTTTGGAAGACGTGACAAGGTGGAGGGAATGCAAAAGCGAATTTGCTCTTCAGAGCGAAAGATTCTTTTCCCTTAAGGTGCAGGGTAGTTCACACACAGCAATCAAAACAGTGCCACTGATCCTGAAATGCCCATGACACGCACATATGAGTATGACCTTATATTGAAAGGAATCCCATGGAATGTGAAGCAAGAAGTTATTTTCCATATCCACTCACAAAAATACTGTAGCTGGCCACATGTGTCTAGGGAGGAAAAAGTAATTAGAAAAACCAACCACACACCTTGAAGAAACACGAGATCACATTTGGGGAAAAAATCTAAAAAGCAATTTGACAGGTTTTGTTTTGGTTTATATATCGCCCTCCCTGCCATACCATCAGAGGTTGTGAAGGTTCATGTCTCATGTTTCTGCCATGAGGTCAGGAGCTCTTGCTTATGTGTCTGTATGCTGCTGACATGGATCTAAATTTAACACCCTCCCAAACAAGATCAGAAGAAAAACAGTTGAAGTATTTAATGTTCAGATGACCACCTTGACAAGAGCCAAGTTAAGAAAGATTTCACAGTATGTTAAATACAGAAGTTTTTTTGCATGAAACCCATTCTTTCAGGCCATTGGTACAAAGAAGTTCCAGAGTGATTTGCATTAAATGCACCTAAAGGGCTTGCAGAAACCATGGGTTCCATCCACGGTTGGGTTTGTTGACTCCATATATTTTCTAGGGAAGGGGTGGACTCTTACTGACACCACTTGCTGCCTCTGTTGCTGGTCCCAGACCCCAGCAGTAGCCACAGACTAACTCAGACAAACTGAACTGGAGGAGGAGGAGGAGTCAGAGGTGGAATGTTATGCAAGATGACGCTTGAAAAAATTGTTGGGAGCCTGTGTGCATGTACACACAGAGCAGAATTTATGATTGCAAGCATCAGGCTGCAGGAACCGCACCATGAGTGTGCTGAAGGTGGCACAAAGGCTACCAACACCAAGCCGAGCCCCTTGGTGCACAATGGAGAGGTCTGAGAGCAGCGACTGCTTAGCAGTGGGTACCTACAGCCAGGCAGCCAAATGATCCGACAGGGCAGAATATAGAAGAGCAACAGCAGAAATTAATTTCTTCAGAGGGGAAATTACTTTAAGCCTAGTAACATGGAACTTTTAAATTTAAAAAGCCACAGCGATATTAGCAAGCGACCACAGCACAAGAAAACATTCTCCGGGGGCAAAATGCTATCTCAAGCACTAGCACCACGGGTGCTAAAAATTTCTGAAAAGAAATGGGAGGGAAGAGGGAATTAAATAAAGTGAATGGCTAAAAAAACATAGGCTCTAAAGAGACCAGTTAAAAATGAAAAATATCAATAAACTGAAATATGTTTTCCAAACTGAAGGTCTAACTTGACAAGCTGTAGAATACACAGTGAACTCAAGCAGGTTACACGATAGGGTGAATTAAGAGAACTAACAATGTGACAAGGAAGGAATTAAAACAAATACTCATAAAAAGATACTGTTGAGTTACTAACAAGTTACTTCAGCCTGGGAGGATCTGTGCAAGCACTGAATGGAAAATGAAAACGGGAATGAAGTCAATGTCAACGTGGCCTCTGCGTGGGCGGGATGGAGTGTCAGCCATCTGTGGCAGGGAGGAGGTTCAGCCGAACAGGGTGGCAGATCCTTCTGAATTTAACGCTGTAGAAATCAGAAATTAAACACGACAGGGACACTGCGAAGAAGGAGGGCACCTTCCTTTACCACCTTGGCTGGCAGGATCTTTGGCGTAGGCTTACTCCTTTCACACAAGAAAAACGTGATGCAAACACGGCAGTATGAAGTGGGACAGCATTCAAACAATCAATAAAACGAGCATTTTTGTCACCAGGATCTGGTGTATGTAACCATGATCTAGGGGTGGTCTTGGGACTCAAGGGGGAGAGATTTACCGTACAGTGAAGAAAACTGATTGGAAATATCCCCCCTTCTTTCCTGTCTTGGCTGGTATCGCCTCCATCGCGCAGTGCGCTGATACCTGCTGCACTCCGGGGTCAGCTCAAGCACCGCTAAAGCCATCAAGTGCCAACAGAAGAAACTACAGCTCAAGCATTCTCCCTGCTGCCCCTTTCCCCTGTGTCTGCACCAGGCACCAGTCCCCCCCCAGCAGCCAGCAGGGTGGTCCCTCCACCCCCAGCTCTAAACCCCCCTTTCTGTGGAGAAGTGAACGGATTTCTGAGCTCCTGGCTTTACTGAAGAGGCTTTAATACAAAAACACTTTCAAACCTAAGTTAGCAAAATAAATGCAAACCGCATTCAGTAGAAAACACATGGTGTCCTTGCATGGTCTTATGCTTCTCCTATGCCCAGATATTCATTGTATGCTTATATATTCACCCCTAGTAATTATATTTTAATGTATATCATATTCAGCAACCTCTTGCTCAAACCAGCTGTTCTTACCAGCATGACAGAATACACAGCTGATTTGCTTATATAGCCAGGTTCCTTACTTCATGGAGGAGTGTCTCAATTTCCAGCCCTAATGCTGCACAGAGGACACAAGCTACTATCCACACAGCCCAACTTCAAAAACTACAGCCATGCTTATTATTGAAATAATAATAAGAAGAATAAATCTCCCTTAAAGATTATCATGGCTACAAGGACATAATAAATCTTGAAATGAAGCAAACTTTGTTTTGAAGAAAGATGTTAAGTGTTCATGCAGGAATTTCAGTGGTTATTTCCAGTTTAAGGCTTTACTTGCTAAAAAAAAAAAAAAAAAAGAAGATACATACCAGTGAAGCACTAAAAACTCTTCCTTTAGAAGGGCTTCAAATTTCCACCTACTGAAAAACCAAACAGCATTTTCTTTATACTTTCTCAAAGGTGTATTGTGCAACACCAAGTTCTATCTAACCGTCAACACATATCACAAATTCTTCTGTTATAATATAACACTTTAATTAACACTATTATTCCTTTCCAATCTACTGCTCCACTGACCCTTCAGCAGCCCGATGGCTGTTTCACAGCCAGCACATGACTCTAACTTGCCCTGAGACACGCACGGCAGAAGCAAGATTTCATCCAGAGACGGGCAAGGCTCATTCCCCAGTGCTCCCACACCGCAGCCTCCCAGTTCTACTGGGATGCCCCAAAACTAACTGCCCGCCCTCAGTCAATCGCAAGGGAAGTGTGTTTCTGGAGGATCCCCAGCTGGCTACACACCAGTGCAGGGAGGGAGGAAATACAAAGGGAGGTGCAAGGAAACCATGTAAGGTAGAAAAAGGTCAGAGCAAATCCATCCAGAGAGTTTTTGCAAAAAGAAGAGGGAAATGAACTTCAGCAACAAAATGATAATGCTGACTTTGCGTGTTAGAAGTTACCAGGTGAGTATCAAAACCAAGAGAAATGCTTTGGGCCATATTTTCAGCTAATGCAAAAACCACAGTAGCCCAAATTGTACAAGGTTTCAGGGAACTGGGTGATCAATAAATCATTACATATTTCAGAGTTTCCATATAAGTTAAATGGGCTTTTTTTTGTCCTGTGGCATTAACAAATTCTCAGAGAAATGTGAGAACAGAGCACATTCACAGGAGTCACTTTATGTTCATGCTGTCTTAATCGAAAGCTTTCTTCTCCCAGTATACAGCAACCCCCAACCAGTAATGATCTATTGGGATATATCCCAAATTTGTCTTGGATTCTTATTTGTGCTAACGTGTCAATGTCCAGAGAATTCACACACATGTCTACTCAGATGAGTTACATCAACTGAGCAGAGCTATCATAAACTCGGTGTTACCTGCTCCCAGAGATGTCTTGTTTAAATTGTTTTTTGTTTAATGTTAGTACTACAAATTCCCAGTAATTTGTATTTTCATTTACACATCTCCAAAGCCAGTGCCAAGAGCAAACATCAGGAGGAAACTGGAGGTTTCCAGTCGCTCTGCATTACACCCACTTCGAATTCATTTTAGGTGCTGGCCCTTGCTCTGGTAGAGCAAAGTAACCA
Organism: Caloenas nicobarica; assembly: GCF_036013445.1. Taxonomy (NCBI): domain Eukaryota; kingdom Metazoa; phylum Chordata; class Aves; order Columbiformes; family Columbidae; genus Caloenas; species Caloenas nicobarica. Next base: position 116,987,047 of record NC_088245.1, on the reverse strand, counting down.
GGTAATTCGCACGTTAGGGATGCACACGGGTAGGAGCAGCTCTCCAGGAGCCTGTACTGGCTTTTGATCACCAGGAATGTGAAAGGACACTTGTCCCTGGAGCTGCCACTGGGTCCCGAGGAGAGGCAAGTGTAGTTACAGGCAGGCATGAGGATGGAGTGACCCGAGGAACGTTCCCATGCAGCCAGCTCTCCTCCAGTGACTACGGCACAATCGAGTCCATCCTCATGTGCTGTAGTTGATTCAAAGGCAACAGCGAACCTGGCTGCCTTCCCGAGGTGAGGACACCCCAGCTTTATTTCTGTCTTCATCACAGCACGTCTCTTCTATCAATGACTTCATTACATCATATTTTAATAAATTCAACACAAGAGTCCTCCACTAGCCCATTCTTCAGTTAAGTCCACATTTTATTTATGGTTTGCTGTTGGTACTTCAATCAGATTTATATATACATAATCTAAAACCTACATCAAAATCATGTTGACTGCTCTGAAGAGCGAGAGAAGTGACACGATTGAAGTTTTTCCCCACAGCTATATGGTAAGTCTACATTCCCACAGCAGTTTTTTTGGTTCAGGTTGCAGAAGTGCTCAGAAAGCCAATGCCAAGTCTCTCTCAGACCCAAGAGCGGGAGGGTTACACAGTTCTGTTTCAGCATTTCAGTCTTACACACAACCACGGTCGCAAGCAGTAACATTTCTTTCTAGATAAACACCTGGGTTGGTCTGCAGAACGCCGGCTTTTCACATTCTGACACCCCTCCCTTTCTAACCACATCAACATCACTAGAAAAAGATACACCTCCCTGCAGCTCCCCTATTTGAGCAATATTCATTGTGAAAGGATTTTATGCTGCTTCCCTTGGGTAAGGAGGGAGCACGAGAGACCGAGTAGAAGTGTTTACGAGTCCACGTGGTGCCACCTGAAAAAAAGTGCAGGATCCTTCATTTTGATGCCAACATACATACCTACTCCTGGAGTCACATTTCAAATGATTTCACACACCCCTGGGGGATGCCTGACCAGGTATTTCTGCACCCGTACCAGCCTGACCCAGCAGAAACTGTCATGCTGCTCAAAGCCGCTTCCCGGCGTGTCAGCCCGCAGCGGCTCGGCAGTGGATGTCAAGAGGTAGAAAAGCACGAACAGAAGCAGCTCGCGAAGTCTCTCGCTCAGCCCACTCCCCGTCTTTATTTGCTCAGAGGATTCAACACGGCAGACAGAGGAGAAAAATAATGGAAAACGCTTCATGCGCTACTTCATCAACATCTTGCTGGAAATCAATCCGTGGGTGCTTGGGGAAGCCTGTGGTTCAGGCGAGGTCACACCGGGAGGGCTCACAGTTCTGTGGCCACCAGTGCTGTGTGCCCAGGCAAAGCACCCTCAGCTCGTCCCGTCCCCAGGGATGTCACAAGGCATCACCGCTCCCTTCAGTGAAATATTTCCATTTCTGCTCTTCCACCTGCTCCTAATCACGCAGCAGCAGTACATAGAATTTATGAGTATCATCAAATCTCCAAGACCTAGTCTTCACGTTTCTAAGCTTTTGAATTTGCTTCCAGACAACTTTGGGTTGGACTGGATGATCTCCAGAGGTCCCTTCCAACGCCAACCATTCTGTGACTTTCTAAGGACTCTAAAGCACCTACCAGATATTTAAATACAAACAAACATATTAAGAAATACCCAGGTTTTTGATCAGCCTTCTTTTCAAAAGCAGATTCCAGTGAGACCTACCATTTTTATTCGCCAGTAGAAACTAACTGCTCGAGATAGAAAATGAAGCAAAAGATAAAACCCCAATAAGCTACAAGCTACTTGAATTCCACAGTGCCATCAGCAGCATGCGGCTTTCATATCCCACCTAAGTTCTGAGGAGATTTAAGAGATGACAAAGCCCACCTGGGCAAGCCTGTGGCTGCTGCTACGGCAGACTGAACGGCTGTGGTTGGGAGCACCGGGCAGCCTGGCAAACGTGGTGCTTTTGCAGCAGCTCACAGCACGACAGCACGTGTGGACAGAAAAGGAGGTGAAACCAAAAGAAAACCATCACGGCGAGTGAAGGGATTCGATTCCAAGAAAATACAAAAATATTAAATCGGAAATTATCCTGGCGATCCAGAGTGAGAAACTTGGTAAGGAAGAATGGTGAGAAATGAGGAACAGAAATTTAGAAGTGATGGACAAGATCTGAGCAGCATTTCAATAAATAAAGCTACAAAAAAAGGCGAATACCTTTAAAAGCTGCATCCACACAGGTATCATTACAGAAAAGCAACAAAACTGCTCGCTTAATGGCTCAGGTGAAACCATGCTTGGAAAGCATTCCTCCTGTCCTGGTCATTGTATGAAAACAGGAACACCACATCACGAAAATGCACATTAGGGAAATGGTTTATATGGGAAAAACAAACATTTAAAGTTTTGCTCTGGCAAGGACTGAAGGGGACGTAACTGCAAATGCATCAGGAAGCCACAAGCTGCAGCTGACACTGCTTAGGGCAATATAAACCAAGTTGCTGGAATAGCAGTTGGAAATTAAGACTAAACATTATCAGACACTTAAAATAGTGTACAGACAGAGAGGGAACAATCTTGTTTTCCTGCACTAGATGTTTTGCTATGGTTAGATTTTTGGATGAATTAGTAGAACCTGTTTAATTCCCGCCCCCCCATTTTCATTATTCATGGTTAGCTCATTGTTAAAAACAAGACGTTTGTTCATTATTTTGACCACTAAAGAATGACCTTGTAGTTTCAAAATTGTGCTGATGTAGTTAAGGCTATATCAAATTCCTCTATGGAAACAGCCTGCGGGTCGGTTTTATTATCAAAAAGTGGCTTTAAGCTAAAGCTAAAAAATAGAGTTAGGTATTTAAAATCTGATGAAAAGTTAGCCCTTACTCAGGAGAGTGGTTTTCTCCTTCAGCAACTGGTTCTCCTGTGCTTGTCTTGATTTCGTTGTCTGCAAAAAAGTGTAAATAAAGCAAGTAAGAGCCGTCTTCTGTGCCACTCGCTGACTCATCTGTGCTGAATCCTGCAACACATCAGCAACTCTTTTGGTGCTGAAATCAACAGGACTCATAGGAATGGTGTTGAAACCCACGGATCCACCACAGCTTGCATTAGAAAATCAGATTACAGGATGAGGATCTTGGAATTTAAGTGCTGGAATCTATGCCAACACACTTCTGTCAGCAGCCTGCCCTAACAGACGCTACAGGGGCAGGACTGAACACTCGCTTTTGTAAAAAAGGACAAAAGAATTATTACTTGACATTGTGAAAGTTAGTCCAAGAGAAATTTTTATACTTTAGAAATAAAAGGACATCTATAGTACGAATCTTAAGAATTTACATAGTGTAAAAAGTGACAGTGCTCAGAATGGGTTAAAGCCCTTCTAGTGCAGTAGAGCTGTCTGGTCTGTATCGGGGACAAGTCTCAGCGTAAATGTGCGTATTAACGGGACCACCCCAAAGCGCCACAGCAGGAAGGTGTAATGGACACCCTGGAACAGCGCGGAGGGCACAGATCGGGCGTGTTGCTTGCGCTGCTGCTGCACAGAGATCTGCGCTAGTGTAGAGCAACTGTAGCTGCAAGCCAGAAAGAAAACGCCCTGAGCTTTACAGAGCTGTTTGCCATCATCCTCCTCATGAGACCACTTGCAAGAGGAACAGAAACCGCACAGAAGGCCCTAGCTGGGCTTCCTGCACCTTGTTGTTTATTCTAGTACCGCTGCGCAGCACATGGTATTTACAAGACGGTTCCTACTTCTCCTCTAGAAAGCCTCTATTGTACTACTCTACGAGGCAGGTTTAGACTTAATTCCCAAGACTTCATGGCTGTGAGAAAAGTATCACAAACACGATGGGAGAGCACAGGAGGTAAGAAGATGGGGAACCAAAATCACCGTTGTTCTGATAACACTCTCCTGGAGCAGAGCCACAAACAGGGAACTCCCACACCTGGCTTAACAAATGTGAGGTTGACATCAGCTTCTCACCCTCCCAAAAATTAAGGTGTGTGTCTTTCACCACAGGGGTGAGTTTGCTTTGATGTGGATTTGCAAGCATGGATGAACGAGGCTTAACTGAGACATTTAAACAAATAATCAGTCACTCTGCAAATTTCCCAACATGCCATTTCTTCCTCTGATTTATATAGTCTTTACCTTTCATTTGAAGTTAAATTCATTGCATTGAAAGCCTCACTGCAATGCCTAGTAATCAAAATACATGCCAACAAAAACATTGAGCCATTTTGCCTTCACATAATTTATCAGCCTATTCATTTCTGGCAAGAGACTTGGAGGTAGACAAAATTTATTGAAACAAAACATGAAGCAAATTGCTACGGCAGCCAATTTTTTGCCCATTTAGCTTTGGCAGAATGGCTGATCTCATTCTCCGCTGGAACTGAAGAAATACACAGGAAGTTTTGGAACCTTAAGTGCTTTTTCATGATACACATGCTAGAACACACAAGCTAGGCACAACCAAGTGGCTGAGAAGGCGTAATAGCAGTTACCCTAACACAATTTTCTCACATTGTCTAAAAGAAAGTTAATACAAAAAAAAAAAAGAAATTTAATCATGGAATTTAATTTCTTTCTAGCTCAATTTCAGCAAGATACACTAGCTTTAAAAACCAGAGAACTTAAATTTTCAGAGCTGGCAGTCAGCAGGGAAAATAAACTGAAAAATTCCAAGTCAAGCGGAGTCCTCTTCTGCTTGTGCATCACCACAAAATCAGGTTCTGCACGGCAAATTCAGCTTTGGCTGAACCCTGTTCAACCTCACTGTTCTCAGTGGGATAACGCACATGTAGGTGACCCACTTTGTGACCAGAACAGAACATTTCCTGATACACAAACAGTAACTAAACTCCTTTCATATGTGGCTGTACTGATCTTTTAACACCAAGGGTACCAAGTGTTAAAAGCTTATTTTAGTCACCAACCAACCATAGTCCAAATATACAAGAGGGAGAAATTCTGCAAGTTACCAATTTCCCTGTAGGTCAAACTACACATTAACCACCACATAACATCAACCTATGAACATCCAGTTTCTGTATATTTGATGTTACATGGTCAGGAACGCGAGCAATTGCTTTCCTATTTATTGGCTCATTCTATGGAAGACCAGAGATTCCCTAGAAACTGTCCTAAACAGAAAACAGGACTGAAATTAGTGATGGGGGAATTAAATCTTCAGGCACTTTGAGGATGACTATTTTAAAGTGTGCCATCAACAATGAGGTACTGTGTATCGCCTGGAAATGACTGACCACTGCCAGAATGCTGTGACAGTAACATGCATATTAAGCATTTTGCTTGTACAATATTTGTTAAGTACAATTCGAAATTGTTTTGCCCAGAGTGAAGAAAACATTGCACCTTTTCCTGTACTATCTGTTTAAAGGCAGCAGCTGCAAACAATACGAGCTATCCTTCTTCAAAGTCACAAAATGCACAATATTCTCAATTTGCCACCCGAAAAACAACTGCCACGGCAGTTGGTCCCAGTTCAGGGACAGGGGTGTGTATGACTCAAGAGTCAGAGCCTGAAAGTGTCACAGGTTTGACACATCTCTACAATCATTGCACTATTAAAAGCAAAGACATTTGGCAAGGCTGAACTAGCACACTATATATTTTACCGATTTAGTAAAAAATACGTAATAATCCCCTCTGAAAAAGCTTGTGTAACAATTACTGGTTCAAATAAATATGAACTACTTCAATTTGAGTACTCAGGGTAGAATTTTTGAGTTAAAACCTCCAACAAGCATTCCCAAACGTAAATGGGAAAACTTTACCCAGCTTAGTACTAAGTCCAGGTAAAACGGTATTACTAAAAAAACCCATGAAAAATCTGAATTAACTTGAGCACTAGGGAAAACATGGAAGCATAAAAGTGATCTTATCCAAAAGTCTTCCGTGTCTCTTCCTTGTTATACTAAATGCATTAAGAATGCACTTGTGACTGAATGTTCCTTCGTTCATTTCAAAACTACAGACTTTTAATTTGATAAGCAGCTTTGTTTCTATCAACTCATTTGTAAAAAACACCATCAAGCTTGTGCTCATTAAATATATATATGTATATATAAAAACATACAAAAAGTACAAGATAAATCACATTAAGAAACTTTTACAGTGTAATTGTCCTGATTATTTTATTCTCAAGGGCCAATTTTCTTTTTTTGTGCACAGAATGTCAATGTGACTGTTGTTCCAGAATTCAGCATAGTGCCACTACACAGAATTCACCTTTCTGTGCAGTCCATTAAAAAAAAAACAAAACAAACCAAAAAACACCACACACCACAGGACAAAACATTCTTCTTAAATCAAATTCTATTTGTGAATTCAGCAAAATAATTTCTATAAAATAAAACAGCAAAATATTTAAATAGTATAGGGTGGGCTGTATCTGTTTTGCAGGGGTATTTGGTTTTTAGACAGGTTCCAAAAAATTACACACATTCAAGTTACCAATTTTTACTTTAAATACAGTATTTACTGATGCGTTTCTTGAAGTCTTTAAACAAATGTTTATTCTGGAATAGAGATACCTCAGAATTGTATTTGACTAACCAGTAGTTTCTTTTATCATTAAACCCTGCTTCTAACGTTAAGATTTCCTGTATAATGGATAAAGAGCTAAGACAATTCTCGCTTCCAAGTAGAACTGTGAACGAGCAGAAAACCAGCAAGTTAACTTGGTGCAGTGGCACTCACGAGTACTGTGTGATTTTGTTGACTTCCACTTCACTGGGATGCAGTAGAAGGAAAGTGTTAGAAGTTTATCTAATAAGCTCTACCAAAGAAACAAAACAAGCACACCAAATACAGTCTATTATGCTCCAGGCATCCTGGCATAGCAAATTTTTGCATATTTGTTTTAAATCTTTTAAATTCCTATTACTGAAAACTAAGTGTTCTTTATCCCACCCAGAGACAGAACTGTCAAACATCAGATATGAGGAACATATGTGAAACTGAAAACCACTTGTTTGTCACATTTTCCCCTCCCCATTTTATAGTCTAGGTGTAAGAAGAAAAAGTTCTGAGCAATCCAGTTGTCACATTGGGACAACCGCTGTCACTTTTTTGTTTTTCCCCCTCATTGGCTACACTAACTTGGTGTGAAGCCATGCTAAATGTTACAGCATAACTATAGCTTCAAAGTGATTAACCTAATACCAGAATGAAAAAGGCAATGAAAAAAGATCTAGAAACAATGTTACATCACCAATTTTCCACATCAACCAAATAATTAAAAGGTTACCAGCCATTACGTTGCTCATAGTAAAATCGACTTCAGTGGCAAAGAATTAACATGAAACTATTTTTGTGGTTGACATGGATAGGCTTTTTTCGTAAAGGAGTTGATCCGACTGCCAAGAGGCAGGCAACACTGGTTGCAGAGCGCAGCAGATATATCAAGAAATTATTTTTTTGTTTTTGTAGATCTGTGAGTCTCATCAAGACAAAAAAAATGTATCTTGCTCAAGAATTAACAGTCAAACATTAATATACTATATACACCTTTGCCATTTACACATTAGCATCAGGCCATTTATTACAAAACACTATACACTTTCCACTGCAGGCGGGTTATATATTGACAGCAATTTTCTGCAGATAAGACAGTGAATAGACTCTCCACTCCATGTTGATTAGGAATAGTTTTTTCTAGTTTTAAATATTAGCCAGACACAGAGAAAAGTTGGACTGTAAGGCCTGGGTGCACAGTCTTGATGGAGCAAGTTAATTGATTATGTGCATTTCACTAATCTTTTGTCTGAGGCGGGGAAACTTCTTCACTGCCTTCATAATTTTCTTGTGCTCGTTGGCCAGTTCGCTGAGGGTTGTTCATATGATGTGCTGCTGGGCCTGTATATGGCTGTCCATGCACGTGGTTATTCTGTAATAAAGCATAAACATTTTAAAGGGACATTAAACTTAGGGACCGTTTCCTAACCCCTTGACATTCAGACTACTGAAAAGTATTCTCAAGCACACTGAACTGGTGTAGTAATATCCACATGAACACACATCACAGTGTCTTCATTCCTCTGCATCACATCATTCACTTACCTTTTAATTTACACAGACGGTAAACACACTCTCAACTTGTAAAGATAAAAGGATTAGTTAAAATAGTCATCTCAGCTTTTGGGTAACAAACATTTACATGCAAAGCAAAAGTAGCAAGAAAGAAAAAAAGGGAGACGAAAAGAGGCTGCCTGTGTGCTGCAGACATTGAACTGTGCACATATTTTACCAACAGATTCAATCAGCTTCAATTTTTTTCCTATGACAATGGAAAAAGCATCCCTGTATTTATGCGGCATATTTCAGTTTTTAAGAGGGAAAACTTCAATGTTACAGAACTGAATGAAATCTAGACCAGTGGTTTTCTCCAGATGCTCTCAGTTTAAAAAGTCATACACACATCTGGCAAATGAAAACATCCCACCATCTATCTATTGTTTTGCAGAGTTGAACCAACTGTGAAGAAACCAGGAGTATGAGGATTGTGTGTGTTAGTGAGAAACGCCGTCTCTTGCAAGAAAGTGAACACATCACACAGGTCATGGTGAGGTTACAGTACGCGTCTGAACTCAGGAGCCCAGAAAGGAGTGGGAAAATCTGTATGACTTACCAACTGCTCTGCTGAGAACATCAAATAAGGAAAGCAAAATGGAGGAAAAATGGGTTTTGGGCAGGAAAGGAAATTAAATTAGCGGATTTGGAATATATAAAATGAATTGGAACAAAAATGGCAACTAAGTGGGGATCTACTAATTTAGTTAATTCAGTAAAAAACCCGGTTATGATTTCTTTCAGATCTGGCTTTCCACTGAGAGATATTAACAAAGCAGCCTTTTAACAAAAACAGATTTAGATTTTATACGTACTGAAGAATTAAAGATCAGGGTTCATAGTACAATTAACACGTAACAAAGCCATATGCATTTTTCTGAAAGCCTTCCAATTACCTAAACTGAAACTCAGGCCTTGAGGCTTGATTTTGTATTTAAAAACAAGAAAGCAACTCACAAAATACTATCGATGTCAACAAATATGACAGCATCAAATTCAGTATGCACTAGACCGTGATGACATCTGTCGCCCTGCTCTTTCTATGAACAATTAATCTCTGATCTGGTAACATTAAAATTTTCACCTGAAACCTCTGACGGTGAAAGTGTTCTTGGCAAAATGGACGTGAATCTTTATTCTTACAAGTGTGATATTTGACAATAACATGCTTCTGGCTAAGTACCTGTAATTTAAGTTACCACAAATGCTGAAAAAAGTTAACCTGGAACTCTGAACAAATGCTTCAGCTCTGAGCTTTTACCTGTTGATACTGGGAACCAGGTGAATGGGGATACAGAGGGGCATCTTCAGGTGGAGAAGACTCATGTTCATCTGGGGCATCAGGATCATCTGGTTCCTAAAGTTTGCAAAGACATTTAATTTACTTAGGTAAAGATACTATGATTATTCTCTCCAGAACCAATCCTACATGCAAATGACTGTTTCAGACATGCTTGGAGAAAAATTCCACCCCACCATGTTACCCAAAGCTTGTACTGTGCTACATAAAAATTCCCGCTATCAATGTATTATTGGGAAAAGAGATCCATTCACAATCTATTTTACATGGTCAATTTCAATTCTATACTGTCAATTCTTTAAGTGACAGATGTCTATGGAAGCAGTAATAAATATGGAAAAATGCACAGGAGTATGTAACAAGCCAACAAAAATAGAAATCCTTATTTATAAAATGTGTTACCTCTATAACAACTGGAGGCTGTTGCTAAGGTTAATTATTTATAGAAGCGCTTCTCTCAATTTTATTACCAGAAGTCAAATTAATTCTTTACCTCCTCTGGGCAGAGTTCACAAGCTTTTGCCAAAGTCATTCTAGCACTGTGAGATCTCTCTAGGAAGTAGCCATTTGATGTTTCATTGCTTTGTATTGGTGGAGACCAATTATTATAGGTGTACTGGGGGTTGCCAGTGTACGGTCTACGCTCCAGCTCATCTCCAAGCCATTCTACTGCCCAGGTCCATTTTCTCTTCAAATCTCCATTGCTCTGCATATGGAAAATTAACAATTCAGAATTATTTTCTCTTTTCTTCAAAACAGAAATATTTTTCCCTGCCTATACATCAGCTACCAGAGAACAGACCTCGAACACATAAGCTGCTGTTTAAAAAGACTCTCTGAAATATCCTTTTTTGCACAGAGAAAACTTCAAATCTGATATGAAGTCTGTGGATTTGCAGCTGCATCACAGAATCACGACTGCAAGTTTAATCAAATTGCTCTCAATCTCATCTACTGACCATCTGATACAGGAAGGTTCAAATAAGGTGTACTTAGAAGTTTCAATTTAATCAAGATGATGAAAACTGAATAATGGTGGTTTTAAATTTTTTTTTAATATACAGAACTGGAAAAAAGGCAGCAAGAAACAGAATGAAAAGCATCACCTGAAGGATCTGGTAGGCTACAGGACAGTTGCTGAAGAGAGCTACCATGCACTTTATACACTGGTAAGCTCTTTTCTGATAATGATTCTTGGAGCGCTGAATGGTGTCAAATAGTCCATCCCTGTCATCCGGGATTCCCTTAAGTGCATTGTGAATCCTAAAAACAAAACAAACCCAGAAAACGTCAAGTGTTAGAGCTTTAGTGTTTGAATTAAGGCTTCACTTTCAATGTAAATATAAAAGAGATAGCTTGTATTCTACCTTCTGGTTTTAGTAAGAGGTTTTTTTAAATCAGAAAACTAACTTGACACACCACACACGTAACTTACAATTTCAGCACACTTGATAATATTTAAACTCTCTGAATAAGATATATAAAACATGTAAGTATGATTAATTCTAATTACAGCAATCAACTTTAACTGGTAATTTTTCTTATTTTTAAAATCAACTGCATTTACAAAATAGACCTGTTAACCCAATAGGTCCTTACAGAACTGGAACAGTTAAATCCACAACAGAACGGTCACTTACGTTACAGTTATGCTTCTCAAAGCTACCCTCTTTTAGATGCAGTTCCTCTGAAGAGGGACAAATGGTTCACATTTGTGCATGGGGGTAAGGGGCTTGGGCATTCCCTGGAACTAAGCCCACCTTCCATGACTTCTGCTCTTGAACAAGGGGTGGAAGAATTAATTGCCACTCTGAAACTGTGCAAGAACTGAGAACTGCCATACTTTTGACTTTGCAAAAAAAGTCAGAAGGACATGGAACTGACACTGACATCTGGAAGAGCTACTGCACTCATTGCAGGAAAATCAATTTTCCTCTTTCCTCAGAGCCCTAGCAACAGTCAGTGAATGGACTCGAGGCAGCTGCCAACCTAGGCTCCATCTATGAAATGACAATGAGCTTTACTTCAGCTGATTTATCTTAATGGTACTATTATCCCAAACTCGGCACTTGGTTGTCAAATCAAGAGAAATTTATAAGAGTGAGTTTGATGCCAAAGAACAGCAGCAGCACTGAAGGATGCACACTGTCCAAGATCAGATGCTGCTTGTTTTCTATGAGTCAGAAGATATTACCATTTACTATGGACAGTTACACTATATTTGTTTGGTTTTGTTTTGTTTGGCTAGTTTTTTTTGAAAGAGAAGACAAAGATCATTAGAAGTCTATGATTATCACAGCAAAACCAAGAACAGAGACCAAGCTACTCCCAGAAGTGGCAGCAAGAAATCAGAGGATAACTGCAGCTGGCCACTTAACAGCCCTCTGCTGAAGCCTAACACCACTCCAATGAACATGACTATTCCTGAGACTGCAACCTTGAATACGCAGTGATGTACATCACCCAGTATAATGAAAGCCATACCGCAACAGTCAACCTCCTTCATAACCCTTTACTTCAAACATAGCCCTACCCCAAACCACCACTTCCATGATTTCCCACCTGCGTTTCCACCCTGAAATATATTATTTTACTTCACATCTACTAAAGTATGTGGACTTAAAGACATCTTATGGAAGTATTTATTTATTGGGAAGAAAACAGAAACAAACTGCGTTATATATGCATTACATATACATGTATATGCAAAACCAAAAAGCCAATGTATAAAGGGTATTCTCATCCCTCACCTAAGCTGTAATTCCTATAAAGAAAATGAAGAAATCCCTCCAACTCAGCTTTCATGTTTTGGAGTGTGGTAAGCCAGACCGCCACCTTCTCTTAGAGCATCTTCTAAAGTAAGGCAAAGCAGCTGAGAACATCCTAAGAGCACAATCTACTTCTACAGGTTAAGTACATGAGTTCACTCCAACAACCTTATTGCAGGCAGTAAGTGAGCTCTTAACTCGAAGTATTTTAAATGGCACGTGAGACATGGTTGCAAATTATTTAGTAAATCCATTACTATCTATATTCACTTATTATGAATCTGTGACAGTTTGAAATAGGTAGCATGTTGATGACATTCGTTTAGAGTTACCCCACCTACTACTTCTATATAAAACTTCCGAAAAATTGACTGTTCTCTCAAATAGTCATTATTTGCAATAATTACTTTTTAAAAAATCTCAACTTTCAAAAGCCTTATTCTGTAGACATACAAAAATAAGGTTTGAAATTGGATGAATATTTAATATATTGAACCTAAAATTCTCTTGAAATGTGATCACATAGACAACATTTATGTATGAAATATGCTTTTCTCCCAAGTTCACACTTCATGCATCTCTTGGTATCACTACTACGACTGACATTAGACTCTCTTGAATAAGATGGTTCCAAGAATCAGTATGAGCATCTTACAGTAAATACAAATGAGTTTAGCCTAAATGGCACATTCTCTTGTACGTGAAAAATCTTTGGTTTATAGGACTAAGTAGCAAATTTCTCAATAGTAAGGAAGGTCAAGGGGAAAAAAAAAAGTAGATTTATCTCAAAACTTGAGATAAAAGTGGAAAAAAAATGCTTTATTCCTGTATTTTCATGTGGTATACAGGGTGTTTCAAAAAGACGGACACAACTTCAAAGCACAGTGATTTCAAATTGGTCTCATCTTTTTGAAACACCCTGTATATATTCACAATAAACATCTTGAAAGGATTAGCAACAGAACTGCTGGGAAAACAAGCCATACAAAACGTAATAATCTCAACTTATAAAAAGACAGGTAAATACTAACCTGTGAGTTTGCCAAGAGTCCTCAATTAACAGGATTTGCAGAAGCAGATCCAAATAAGGTCGAAGCTCATATGTATATGAATATGCAACCTTAAAAAGTGAAAACGCAGAACGTAAGAAAGCATTCTTTGAAGCATGTAGATTATATGGTGCAATAGAAGAACACGATTAATTTGAAATGAAATTTACTGTAATTTAAAGGATATTTCAAGATACAATGCATACTTGTTTTTAAAAAATGTTGATTGTGTCAGGGGTTTTTTGGCCTTTTTTTTTAAGAAATAGAACGTTTTGTAAATGACAACATGTTTCCCCATGAGTTTCTAACACAATTGATCTAAAGCCACAAGCACAAGATGATAAGAAGCTACCTTAAAATACCTTTAGAAGAGCAAAATTACAAAAAGGTATTTTTCAGTGATATTGCTACTTTTAGACAGTATGTTCAAAAGTTATCTTAAAATGTAAAATCCATGGCTAGCAAAATAGCAGTAAAGTGATTTTTATTATGCTTCTTTCAAGTGCCAAACAAAAATACATAGAATAATGTGATGTTTACATGGAAAAAATGGGCTAACATAAAGATGAGTTAACAGAAGTAAAAAATATTTGTAGTGGAAAAGTGTGACTAACCTTACAGAAATTACAAATTAAAAACAAGACAGTCCCAAAGATTCTTTCCTGAGTCTGAAGCCAAGTATGTTCTGCGGGCTTCTAAAAAAGAACCTTATGAACATACTCAAAAACACCCAACATGGGAGATCTTAGGAAATGCTTCTAACTTTCCATGCAACGTAAGAAGCTCTTTCACAGATAATGATGAAAACGTTTTAGGAAATGCTTTTGCAGCACCTAAAGACCACCTCAGTCTACTTACTTTCCATCCTTAGCACAGCATAGCATTCCTAACTCATAAAAAGGTCGACTGCTTTCCTGAACTCATAAGAGGACTTCTCATAGTACTCCAACATGATGTATAGACCTAAGAGTGTAACTCCTGACAGAGGATGCCATCTTAAGGAAAGTTTATTTATCAAGCACCTGTTCAGTATTAAATACAACATTTCTATAAATTAATACAGAATCTTATATCATACACATTTATATTCCCATCTTTCTCCTTGCTTTTTATTTTTACCTGCCAAAGAAGTTCACTGAGGACTGTGGAAGAGAACTGAGGATTCTCCCAACAGCAGAAACGAAGCAACTTGATGGTCTCTTCAGAGTTGCTACAATCTTCAATAATTTTCTTCACATAACTAGTTCTCACAAACAAAATGTCTGCTACGTTCTGCTGAAGTGCCATTATAGGTTGAGATAAATTAGGATCACCGTAAGGGTTGGCAAGTGGGGGATTACCTAGAACAGTTATCACAGATGAAAAGGTACTGAAGTACTGTCAGTGCAGACACAACAACTCATTAAAAAACAGTAGATGGAAAAAGAACCCAACGCACCCCTAACAGCTGATTTTCTTTGAGAAATATGGTGGTATGAAACAACTAAGTTTTCTGATTGTGAAGCTTGACACTTGCTGCCTGAGACAGCTACTTGTCCCCCTCAGGTACAATTATGCAGTGACAGTCAAAGCGAAAGAGCTTGAGACATGTTCATATTGAAGGAGATAAATTACTGAGAGTTTCCTCAGTGAAATCCTCTTATCTCCTGAATTTATCTGCTTCACTGGTTGCGTAACAAAGCCCAAATCAATTGTATTTTAGGACACAAGGTCTATCTATTTCACTAGGCAATGGGAAAGGGTTCAGAGGAATACTTATGTCAGACCAGTCCTGTCTGAATCTCTAGTGTACAGAGAAGTCATATACTCTTGAAAGAATAAAAATGAATGTATCTGATTTAGTAAGCTTCATTTTGTTTAAGGAAGGACTGTTGATTTGCTCCTGATGTTTCTAAATGTAGAAGTGTTTTATTGTCTGAAGATGCCCAGAAGTCCAGGTGTGAACTTTTCTAAATGAATATGCTGAAGCAAAAAATAACTTTAGTCTGTAAATAGTAATCATAATTAGTAGTCAGAGTAATGTTCATACAAAGTATACTTTTTTTAGTACAATGTTATGAATACAGTGAATATGCAATCATTTTTCCTAGGTATATCATCTTTTCAGTGTAAGCCTCAAATAATGCACTAGAAACAAAACCAAATCAAAATTGCCAAATGGTTCTGAAGCTTATTATAGCACAGTAATGTTTTCAGTTCATTAATCTTACTATAGCACATTCTAGCCTATTGACTTTATAGCGTGACACATCAAGCTGTAATGAGTTTGCCATTAAATAGCCTCTCTACAGATTCCTAATTAGGGTTTCTAAAATATGCTTAATAGAACATGTACATATACAGGCTATAAAGTCCACATAGCCCAATATTCTGTCACCATTTCTCAAAGATAACTGCACTCTATTCAACTACTGGAGATATTAATGATTTATACTGTGGTTGACCAATTTCTAGCTGATTCTTTACCTTTTACAAATTAAAGTGCTGGCTTCTGTTTGCTGTCTTGACTGCAAACAAGCACCAAATAATTTTCAAGAGTTATCCACAACAATGCAAGATCCTGTTACCGATAAGCAGTTTTAGCTATTTCACAGCCCAAGAGTGTTTTTTCTGTATAGATTACTTTTGTACCGGTGACATGAAAGTAATTATTATTTTATTGCTTACTCAGAATCAAAAGGTCTTTCTGCAACTCTTTACAATGAGCTTAAACGATTCTAAAATTATTACTATTTTGTAATCAAACTACTACTCAGTAGTTTTCCTGTACCTTTAAGGAATAAGGCAAGACGCATAAAATACAGAACAGGTTTCTGTCTTGTGCTTTTTAGTATAGCAGATTAGTTTTGCTTACAACAGATTTCTGTCTTTAAGCAAAAAGGAGTTGCTAAACATAAAAGACAAACATTTTTCCAGCTAAGCCATTTTACGCATAATAGCTAAATATACACAAAAGACATTTACTGATATATTCAATTAATCTAAAGAAAACTTAAAATTCACTATACCATTAATAGAAGACTGCATCCGCGATGACACATTGCAACAACGGATCAGTTGTGACACAACAGTGTACAGCTTCCCCAGTTCAGCATACTGGTATTTAATTGGAGGACCTGGACCTTCATCCAGAGCCACAAGCATGAAGGTTGCAGGAACATTCAGTTTCAGAAGTTGTGTCTTCTCTGCTACACCTTTACAGGGCAGAAACAACAAGAGATACAACTTGTTTCTGGGACAACACTTTTTATTTTTAAGAAAAATAACTACTGTTTACAATGGTTCATAACTTTTCAGTTGCTGGGTTTCATTATAACCATCATTTATGCTTTCTGAGGAAAAAAACCTAATCAAATCAGTAAAGATGCACAAGAAAATTGTGTTCAGTTGAAAAATCACATTGAAACAGAGTTGTAAATGACTACAATCTAACAGTGCTCATCAGCACTTAAGTAACCAACATCTGTGTTAAGAGCAAGTCTTTTGGCCAAAGAATCAACCTTTTTATTGTGAGGCACAGGACAGAATGAACACCCCCCCGAGTATATTGTTATTTTTTCATCATGTTCTAGATACATCAATTAAAAATTTAAGACATTTCCAACTGTGCCACACTATGTAGTAAGTGTAAATAAGAGTGACGAAAACAATTTAAGATAAAAACGAGAAAACCACAAAAAATAAATCCAAACATACAGCTAGTTTCACCACAAAAACATACTACATACCATATTTAGCAGTAAATTCAACTAGATCAGGTTGCTCAGAGCCCCGTCCAGCTTGGCCTGGAATGTCTCCAGGGATGGGGCATCTGCCACCTCTCTGGGCAACCTGGGCCAGTGTTTCACCACCCTCACTGAAAAAAATTTCTTCCTCACATCTAGTATGAATCTCCCCTCTTTTAGTTTAAAACCCTTACCCCTTGTCCTATCACAACAGGGCCTGCTAAAAAGTCTGTCCCCACCTTTCTTACAGGACCCTTTTAAGTACTGAAAGGCCGCAATAAGGTCTCCCCAGAGCCTTCTCTTCTCCAAGCTGAACAACCCCAGCTCTCTCAGCCTGTCCTCACAGCAGAGCTGTTCCAGCCCTCTGATCATTTCTGTGGCCTCCTCTGGCCCCTCTCCAACAGGTCCATGTCTTTCCTGTACTGAAGCTCCAAAGCTGGACACGGGACTCCAGATGGGGTCCCACCAGAGCAGAGGGGCAGAAAGGGCTTTTGATGCAGCCCAAGATACGACTGGCTCTGTTGATGAGACCTACTAGCTCATGTGCAAAGACCCTCTTCCCCTATGAGAAAGGTAAACTCCGTCTGATGCCAGCAAACCTTGTGGCATGTAGGCCACCCCATTATCAAAAAACCCCAAATTTCGGCGGTGACACGAGCCACAGAGCCATGTATCAATAGACTGTGTCCCTCTGTTTCTTCTAATGTCACTGCCAGCAACTGGAAGGAGAGAGGAGAAAATAGCCTGTGCTCCCAATTCTCTTACCAACCATCCCAAGGCCCCGCAGTCTCTTTTGATCGCCCTTAGACTACCAGTCGTAACTTCATCACCACCCACATGGAAAACCAGTAATGGGTAGTAGCCCCAGGGCTGTACCAGGCTAGGAAATTTCCTAGTGATGCCCTTAACCCAGGCCCCAGCAATGCAGCAGATTTCCCTAAGAATAGGGCCTGCCCAGCATATCAGAAGAGAGTCACCTACAACTATAATCCCTCTTTTTTTCCTCATGGAGGTGGTTGTAATACAGAGGGTAGGCTTTTCTGATCCTGTCAATACCTGTGGTGTAGATGGACCTTCATTGGTCTCATCCACTGTCTGGCCTTCCACATCCAGAGCCTCATGCCTGTTGTACGAAGGCACCTGGGAGCGCGAGGTGGGCAAGTGGGGAGTTTCCCCTGTCAGCCCGAGCGTAGACTTGCTTCCATTCACTCCTTTCCCTTGACCTGCCTTCTTCAGTCTGGCATTGGAAGACACAGGACTCCCATGATCTTGTTTCTCCTACTGGTGGCCTTTCCTGTCTCAGGGAGGCCAGAGCATGATCCCATCAATCTATCTCCTTCTCAGACTCCCTGACGCTTCTTAACCTTTCTACTTCCTCTCTCAGCTTTATCACCAGGCTGAGGTCATCCACCATTATGTTAAGGCAGTTTTTTAGTTACATCTTTGTAAAAATGATCTCTCTCTTGCTTTGATGTGAGCAATATGTTATTTGAACTCTCAAAACGTCAGACAGTTTAATCTTTTTCACAGAACTTGGGGTGCTGCAGGAATGATGTATTGTGGCTTTTGATGAATGAACACTCTACACCCATACAGAAGCCTTCAGTGAACAGTGGTAAGACAACACAACTGTTTAATATTTCCATGTTTATCTTTTCAGGGTAAATTGTGGTAACAATCAAACCCACAAGTAAAAATTAGTTATGCTTTCCTGTCTGGCTTCTAAGTGCTTTCCTAGTCAAGAGACTTCAACTGCACTGGCTGCCTAAGAAAAGCTAGGAAAGAAGAAAAGATAACTTAGAGCAGAAGAACTGCATCTCTCTTATCTGTAATGACTTAAAGTCCACCCTGGGGATCATGATGGAACCCTGTCTGACAGGGAATGGTTCAGTAGACAAAGCGTACAAAAGCAGCATCCATTATAGGTGAAATTAAATTAACACAATTGCCCAGATTAATTTTACAGATAGGAAATTAAATTCTTTTAAAATTGTCTACCCAAAGGAAAGCACTTTCAGAACTCTGTGTGTGTGTGTGAATTCTATGTGGAAATACTGAAATAACACCACCTGGACCAATGTATTTGCTTAACACTTTAGCCATAAAGTAATCTAATAGAAACTCACATTTATCACTTGCATAACCAGCAGTGGCTGAGCTGCTCAGTATTATGGGCATTTTGTAAAATTTCCAAGGGAACTGCATCTCCTAGCTTCATACTATGTTACATAAAAGGATGAAAACATCTCATATTAGAGTAAGAGGGAGAAGGTAATAAACTACCACTATGGAAGAATATTGTATCTTGTTTGGAACTTGCCATAGAGAAAGATGCTTTCTCACTTAGGCTACCACATGTGAAAGAGAAATGGGCCCCTGACAGAAGACCCTAATAAGTGAAGAAAGAGTGTAGAACTCTGTGACAATTCACTAGATATGAACTTTGGACAACCCATGTTAACCTGAGACTGCAAAAGCAATCCTTTATTCATTTGACTTGTGTTTTATTACTCTTAATTGCTCTTCCTCAGGGCAAATATATAAAGCAGTAATGGATTAACGCATCTGAGAAACAGACAATGCAATCAATCATCAATTGATTTTCAGCATACTGGTAATGCTAAGAGAAAGCATGATTACAGCTGCTCATCTGAATTTGAATAGGACTAATGTCAGTTTAACTTCAAAAATGATTTTTGTTTGGAATAGTTACTTCAGATACTATTAATATTATTTTGTTCTATTCTTGGTATACAAGCTAGTGACTTTCTACGCAAAAAATTTAGATAATTCAGAATTTAATACAAGTTTTTTGTGTGTTTCTAAATCTATACTTATTTCTATTTCCATAATGCTGGATACAATTAAATCCTGACAAAAAACAGGAGATGCTGGAAGTGCCACGGCCAGTATTTCATGTCCATCACAACAAAACTGATAACTACTTCATCTCAATTTTATTATACCACGCATATAATGGGTAGTTCTACTAGTCTTGCACTGAAAAATGCCAAAAATAAATACTCATTTGCAATCATATTCTATCTCGAATTTAATCTTTCATCAGAAAACTGAGGACTCTAGTCTTTATGAAAAGAATCACTGTCTCAAGTCTGGGAGAACTTTACTTCAGTTTTCCTATATTGCAAAAATACTGGCTTTTCTTGCCTGTTTACCTTGGAGGAACTAAAATATCTGAGAAATCTATAGTGGAAATTCCTGATTCTCACATTCTTTTACCTCATGTGATGTCTACAGTGAAAGCATTCTGGCAAACAATATCTAAGAACATATACAAATTGAGCTATTTCCTCAGCCTCCCCAAGAGTCTTTAAAGGTAATACAGATATGGAATCAGTGTTTTGCATTTGTAGCTGTGAACTTCGAAGTTGAAATAAAGAAACTAATATTGAAAGAGCACGGTTGGAATACACACACAAAGCATGATCATCTGTATAGACATTCCCATAAAGGAGAATCATGCATCTCTTTTCTGAACTTTCATCTTCCTTAGCTTCTTCAGGCTCAAACCAGTTGACAGCCCCACATGCCTCTTGAGTCTCACGACCTCCCTGCAAATGAGCCCTGAACAAAGCATCATCTCTCTTGCCATTTTTTCACCCCCATACGTCTCAGAAGGACACAGTCTTATTGCTCCAAGATTCTCGTGTTCATTGTCCAAGGATGGCAGGAAGACTAAAGCCCCAAACTCCAAACTGGAGGAACATGATGCTCTAGAGAGCATCTATGTGACATTATAACAATCTGCCTGAGGCTGAAAAACTGTATTCTCCTGCTGTTACCTGTGTAACTGGATCATTAATAAAAACGAGCTTATTAGTGTCATCAGCAAAAGTGTGTGTAATTTGCTTACCTAGATTGGCATACATCACGAACAGATTGAAATACTGCTGCAAATGGCGCCCATGTTCAGATACTTCCCTTCTTAGAAGATTTAGTACCGCTCTCAGTAAGTGATCACTTAAACTTAGGTTATCATAAGCCTATAAAAAAAAAGGGTTGATATTAGTGGTTGAATCTATCAAACCTTTATTTAGTTCATAGTTTCTACTATGGCAGAAAACGGAATTGGTTAAAAGGTATGGGATTCATACAAGCTCCAAAATACTAACAGCTGGTTAATCTCCTGTATCTCAAAGACAAACACAGAGGGAATAAGACTCCCGTCACTAAATACCATGCAAGCCCTAGAAATTATGCGAGTACAGATGCTTTTAACTGAACTTTTTCTCCAACATCATCTAGACTTAAATACTCAGAAAACCACATGAAGTTCCACTGTGAACTTTATAGACTAAGAAAGACAACCAAATCACCTCAACAGGTGTGTCTCAAATACCTCATGAAAAAAACCACTCAAAGCATATGTAGCTTTAACTTAATACAAATTCTTTTGCTGGATACGGTACTGAAAAACATTCTGAGAAGGTAAGCGGAACAATACAAATAAAAAGCGTCTTACTGTAGACATTAAAACCATGGCAAATCAAAGGCTCAAAAAGGTTGATCTTTTAAATTTTAAAACAGTCTAAACAAAAATATTGTTGTAACGAGTATTACATTAAGACTTTTTTTTGTTTCTTTGACAATTCTAGGTGTATAAAATTAGGAAATTCACTGTCTACTCCTATGCAAAGTTACAATTTTTGACAATTTCAGTGATGAAGGACACAGGGGAAGAAAACTTAAGGAACTCCTGGATGTTTTCATGCTGTTTGTTTTGTTTATTTAATTCTAAATGAAAAATAAGGGTTCATTCCCCTACACCTTATTATAAGGCACTACTTTTATTTTGCAGATTTCACACTTACAACTCAACTAAAAATCTCACTACTCAGTCTTCACAGAGATTTACCAATGAGGGGAAACTGAACCCCCCTCAGACAGCAACTCTCACGCAAACTGGTTGAGCTACATCATGTTATGTAGTGCAAAATGGACTGTACAGCTTTCCTGTCAACACTGATGGATCTGTTCCAGAACTTACATTAAATGCTTATAATGAAGAAGTAAGAATAAGTTTCAAAAGTTTTTTTTGTTAGAAAATTAAATACCTGACTGGAAGGTCCAGGAGAGGCAAAAGGTGAAGGACATGGTCCGTCTTGCAACGAAAAATGTGCAATAAATACTATAAGTTTTGCAAATGCACCCCTCACTTCTGCACTAGGGCATTCCAAAAGATACTCAGAGAAGCGGTTTGAAACATTAAAAAGGACATTGTGTGCAAACCAAAAGCGTACATTCTTGCTGTGCCGAAGAAGGATGCATAATGCATCATACCTGAAATAGAAGATGACACAAATGAGAGATTATGACCAAATGTAGACATTAGTGAATTTTAGCAGACACTATTTTGAAGAACTTGAAGAAAATGCATGTTAAAGTTGATTCCCCAAATATTTTTGCTCACAAAATGCTTACAATCAGCTAAATTGCTGTTCCTATAGGGATACTATCTGTTACTAGCAATCACAAATTTAAAAGATACTTCAATTAAAAAACTAACATTTAAAGTGTAGCACTTCTATCACCCTTAAGAACTAGGACAGGATTACATGCCCTAACTCCCAAACTACTACTTAAAGCACGTCCTAAAGTGGCAGCCGTCATTCCCTCTGTATTGAAACCTGGGGAGAAGGTGAGCAGTGGAGAATATGCGAGGTGGATTTCATGAGCTGTGTATAAGACGGGTAACTAAATATGTAGCCTTCCAGGAATTTATATTCTCATTTAAAGAACTAAAAAAGCCCCCAACCAACCACAACAAAACCGAAAACCCACCACCCAACCCCCCCAAACAAAACCAACAAAGAAACCCCCAGAACCCCAAAGAATGAAATATCTGTTCCAAAGAGGATCTTGTGTGACTCTGTCCTCCTTCTTTAGCAATATTTAAACTCCTCTTGTTTTCTTAAAATAACAGGAGTAACTTAGCTACTCTGCAAGTTACTATTAGAGAAAAACCTCAGGTATATATTCGCCATGCCACAACTAATTATGAGTAGCTGTTAAACTATTGGTCATAATGAATACTATATTTTCTCTCTAGTTCTACCAGTAGTACACTCCTCTCCCCAACACAGAATAGCCTAGCTTAAAGACTAAAATGCTGTGGTGCTATGAATAAGATTGTACTGTTTGTTATGCTATGGTTCTGAATTGCAGACCTGTAGCAATGTACATAAAGCACTCTGCTAACAGAGTCTAAAAGACCATATACATGTTTCTAAAACAGAATACAAATATAAGTTGCAAAAATGAGTAGTTTCTTTAAAGAAAGCTCTTTTCAACCCAAACTATGAACAAACCATTCTGAATAAGAATACATAATCTATTAGTTTTGTGCTAGTGATAGATTCTACTCCTTCATTCTTTTTAAAAGACAGATAAAAGGTAGATTTAAGGTCTGAAAATGAATTTTGAAGCTATTCAGCTCAGCAGTTTAAAGACTCCATTCCTTCCCAGTACCTTCTGTTTGAATTTCCCCCCCTTTTCATGTGCACCTTGACCACGTATTTGGGGGAGAGGGGAAAATGGGACAAGACCACCACAACCTTTTATCGTCCTATGTATATAACTGGGATCTTTTAACAGACATCAAACTCGCTAAATAGTAATTGTTGTTAAAAGACAAGATACCAATCACTAGCAGGGCCACGAACTACTTTCTTTGTATGAAATCCTGTGGTGAAGAGAAATCTAGCAGCAAGCTGAATACTAATCATAGTTATTTCTTCTGCTTCAGGCAACAGATGATCTTGTCCTAAAGAAAAATCAAAATACTCACATGTAGACAAAGTAAAAGCAACCTACTTTTAATAATTTAACTGATTCCGGATCACTATTTTGTCTAAGATTGTGCTCTAATTCCAACACGAAACTCTATCAAAACAGCCTCTAGATTCTACAATGTATCATTTGAATATGTAAGCTTTATGACAAGTACCTGGAGGCTAACGTCTGATTTTTAGAAATTCAGCACCTCACCTTTGAGAACTGTCTTCAGTAGAACAGCCCACAAACTTAAGTATTTTAATATGACTTCGCACATAAGCTGAATAATGTTGTCACTGATGAACAACTAAACAACAGATATTTAACTGCACAAGTCCAGAAAGACAGAGTATTCAAAGCAAAATACACAAAATTTGCACTGGCTAGACAAATTCTTGACAACACAAATCAAAGCTCTTCTTGCAAGAAATTAATCCATAATTATTGTACTAACATACTAACCTGGAGGAGGATTTAAGTAGACACTATTACAAGTAAGCAACTTCTTTATGAACTGGAAATATTCTAGGCTGTACTGCATACGATTGTGCATGAACTGCACGTTCTGCTTCCGTACACTTCGTTCAATGGCTGATGGCATTTTAATCTGATGGGGTTTAGTGGTGATAGCGAGTTCTGAAATATATTTTATTAGTTCATTGTCTTTGTCTATTGTGTCCATACGTTCATAAAAAAGAATATAAGCGTTCCACCACCTCTTCTGGCGTCTGTAGGACATACGCTTCATCATGTGATCAAATACTTCTCCCATGTATTCTCCACCAAAACACTGATTTTTCATTTCTTCATCGTCATCCATTTTACACTCTGTCACATCTCCATCATCAAATTTATACCACCGATTTTTCTCACCATCTCCACCATTCCTCTGGATAATGTAGGAGTAGTAATGTCCACCACTGGCCTGGCCACTGTGTACAAGTACACCAACAAGCCTGTACTTTGTGCTCCCAGAGTGTTCGTTTTCAGACTGTTCATTTTGTATTATCTGATTTTCAGGATTTACATCATCTCCTTCCAATTTAGCTACACCTGCCACCGTGTAAGGCTCCATGTCCAGCTCTCGTGGAAATTCAAAATAATCATTGAACTTGATTGCACATTCCCTTTCCCAGTCATAATCAAATCGTTTCAACTGGATTGCAAGAACTGGAGGCAACTTCTTAATCAACAAACGTTTCACTGTATCAACCTAAAAAAAGGACATGAACAGTTGTCAGCTCTTAAGCTTCCATTCATATACTCTAACCAGCAACCAAATTCAGTAGTTAAAGGATAACTTTTTTCCCTGAACGTGAACTAAGACTGAAATTAGCACAGCTATAACATCACAGTTGTACACAAATTTAATATATAAGGAATCCCTACCTTTTTGTTGCACTTTTCACAATGATATGCATTTGCACCTTCCAATAAATCTCCTTTGACATACTGTTCCAAAGAATCAAGAAGGTTTTGGTGATTTCTTATATCTACATTCAGAGTTGTGAAGGATTCCTCGCATTCGTACCTACCAATGAACAGACAGATGTAAGAGAAAGGTAGAAATGTCTTCAACTTTTATGTTTTACAGGTGCTACACAGCATCTGATTGCAAATGTTTTATTCAGCATTTGATGTTAACTTCCGGCAAAAGGAGTTAAGCAGTAAAACCCCCTGAACTCCTTTTTATTGTAGCCTTTCTACAAATACATCACAGTATCTGCACATTGTATTTTTTTATCTGCACTAACTGTAGTTATGACTTGTACATCTCAAGTTCGCTGAAGAGACTGGGGAAGTTAAACATTTTAGCACATCTTGTGTTTTTAAAGCAGCTGGAGTAGCATAACAGGCTCTTGGCTAAATTAAGCTAGTACAGAAGCAGAGATAGCAGAGTGCTTTTTCCATTGCTGACCTTTACTGTCAGTAATTAGACTGATAAACACAAATATTGTATCATACCTAAAGACATAAGTTAAAAACAAAGCCTTTTTATTCTAGCTGAAAAAAACTGAACAATGGTCTCCATAAAATCACTGCATATTTACGACTGGCTCTGACTTACCGTGTATAACCTTTAAGAAACTCTTAGCAATGAGCCAGCAATACTTGAGAGACAAACAGTTAAAGACATCTTGGAAACAATTACTATTATTTTTTTTAAGATAAAGAAGTGATGAATACATTTTAAAAGTTGCATCTATTCCAACATAATCCTGCAGGGCTTTGTGTTTGTCTCATATGCAATCAAGCATACAGAGGTTTTTATAACAGTGAATAAATTAATATTTAGAAATACTTCGACCAAAACAGTAATATTCATTCATCTGTTAAATAACTCACAAATTCAGAAAGGCTGTTAATCTGTCATACCCCAATCCAATAGTTTAGTTTATCATCAGTTTTCTCCTCCGTAAACTGCAATCGGGGTATCATTTTTATTAAGTACAATTATGCAAATCCAGTAAAGTTCCAAAAAGACAGGTAATACTTCATGATAGTACATAATATCAGTAATGAATGGTAACTCACGTTGCTTCACATCTGTGTTTTCCATTTAATTACCCATTGCATATAAAATATAACCAATGCTTTCACATTATCTTGCAATATTTCAACTTATTTCTGCTTACATATTTTAACCTACGAAACCTAAGATGTTTCACTTACAAGTTCTTCTAATTCACATATGAGCTCAACTGAAGTTGAAAGATTACCACCATTAAATCAGTTTGTACCAGTATTTTTTACTGTATTTTAGTTGCTAACTGAAGGATAACACTAAATGGTCAACTTTCAAAATAGAGAGAATTTGCAATGGTAATGTGCAGAGAGATCTATATCCTTTAGGAATCACACATGATCTGAAAGATGTAGTGAAGAAGGCCAACTGTTAGTGACACAAGATCTAACACAATAATAAAAAAAGCTAACTGTTGAAAAATAACAAGTCCATCATTAGGACATCTTGAATATTAATCATATGTGATACAGAAGAAAAAGGGTAGAGAAGTAAACTTTACAATGCTTCATCCTATTCCTTCACTAGGCATTTGTCTTTGATCACCATCATCAAGATAGTGAGTGGGCTACAGTCTTTCAGTCTGACTTGCTATGTGTATTATTATTATTATTTTTTTTAATACTCTATATGGAGCTGAATTTCAGCATTCACATTTCAATTTAACTATAAATACAGCAGAAATCTAAAGAAAAAGATAAACTTTCTACATAATTCTCCATAATTACAGCTTACACAGTATGAACGGAGTTCTAGTCATTGGAATTAAAGATTCATATTTCAGTCAGTCAGCTCTATCCACATACTATGGAAGACAGAAGACAGCAACAGCTGTTGGCCATGGCTCAAAATTTTATACAGTGCATTTCGTCCGTAAGTTGTTTTCACTTTTAACATAAAAAAGATGTATCTTCCTCCCTTTCTAAGTAGAAGCAATAATAGTCAAGTATTTCAAGGCACGTGAAGACAGATTAATGTTAAGGCTGTAGAAAAACCAAGGTAGCAAATTCTATGAGCTTTAAAAAAACAATCCAAAACCACACAAAAAATCCACTCTTGACTCTTTAGTCGCTTTTATAAGGATACAAACACAGGTTCTTTTTCTGTAAGAAAGGAGAATCTTAAAACACTTACCGATGTGGGCATCCTTGACAAATCTTCTGATCAGCAAAGGACCCTCCTAAAACTTTACTTAACATTGCTGGATGGCCCAAAGCTTTTAAAGCTTCATCTAAACTGTCCACCAAGGAATTAAAAAATTCTAAAGCATCATGCTGTTCACGTAGATTTACAGGTTCACCCCAAAGTCTGAAAACACAAGCACATTCATGTCAAATATTTTTTGGTTTGTTCTCCAACTTATTTTCTAAAAAACATTATTTAAGCTATTAATCCCTCTTTCTTACTGGGCAAAACTATTTCTTGGTTTGTGAAATAATATACCAACTGTTACTATGTCCCTGACACTTACTTACTAGTAAGTAAAAACGTGCTTTTGTATATAACATACTTAATTCAAAGTCTCAGTATCTAGGTCAAGAAATGCTATAATCCAAAATAGCCACCTTGCTGTTAACTCTGGTCTATTAACAAACTTCTACAGAATGGTGAAAAGGTAGGATAACAGATACAGTGCTGCACAAGTTCTGCTAATTTACACTTAACATCTACTACGATTAGTTTTGTTGCATTTCAGTGGTCCAGTGAACAGACATCAATACTAAATTTTTTATTTACCTAAATTGTTTCCAAAACCCTCTTGGTACATAGTACTGTAGCCTGGAAGCTGCTAAGTGACCAAAAATTACTTGGAGATGCCTCAGAACTCCAATATTGTACTCTTTTCTGTCTTCTGTTTTACTCAGTGCTGGTTTGTCTTCATACTGATGTGGATAACCAAACACATCATCTCGCGGGTCAACATTGCTCTGAAAATTGGAAAAAAAATTGTGCAATTAACTTTGCTATGTAGCTGTCTCATAGCTAGTTGTATCCATTGTTTAATTCAACAATCTATTTCATATTCTCATCAGAAAAAACAAATAATGGCTTTGTAAGCATTAACAGAGTTCTGGTGGCAGAAGTGGTGTATGGAGCTTTCAAGTACAAATTCATGAGGAGGAAATCTGCAAACTCTGCTCCTTGGATCTTTTGAACTGCCTCTCTGGCAATGAGCCTATTCAGGTAAGAAATATTATGCTCTTGTCCCCACTGCTAGCCATGGAAAGCAAAGTGATTAGCAACTTAAATTTGTAATAACCTTTTCACACACACCAAAAAAAAAAAAAGTTAAAAAATAATCAATTTTAAAGATAAGCAAGTTCTATGCAATTAAATTTACCTCATTGTCCTGCTTTTCATCCCCAGACATGTCATCATCTACATCACTGCCTGTGCCTTCAATTGCAAGAATCCCATTCCTGATGGCTGGAATCATGTACAACTGCTGAATGACAGAATTCATGTAACAAGTGGCACCAGCATTTTTTAGTCCTACAAATCCCTTTGGCGGTCGAGGCCCAACAGGTGGCAGATATTCCCATTCTGTAAGCGCTTCACAAGCTAAAAGAAAATAGCAGAATGTGATTAGGAAACTGTTTTGTTGTAAAAGAATTAGACCATCACTGCAGTACAAACAGAAATTGCATAAACTTAGCATTAGTCTGTATCACACTGCAGTTTAATTAATAAAACAAATGTCTCACCAGAAAACTTAATTGCTAAAATTAACACAACTTCTATAACAATAATTCTAGCTGTAATCCTAACATTATACCATTTTCTTCTATTGCACAACTAAAAAGGTGGTGTGACAAAAGTTCAGTCTATTTGTGTATCAAACAGAAGTCTTTCCTCAATACCTGCAAGCTTCTTCGCCGAGGAATTCAGCTGATTGAACGTAGAATATATAACCAGCTTATAAGTCTTTCACAAATCTATAATCCTTTTAAAATTACAATATTTCCCTTATGCCTCACTTTTCCCTGCCAGCATGGGAAACAGTTTTAGATAATGCTATCTGTATGACTTCTGAAAGATTTTTTTCCTCCTGAGTCTTTGCCCTCAGTCCTCTCACGTCTCTTCAGAGTACATTTATGATCACACGTTTCCTACACTAACCTGTTGTTCTGTAGTTTTAACAGAAAAAAATCTGATGGAAAACAAAGTAAGAGAGCATGCATGTTTACAAGCAAACTTTACTTGGTAAATGAAACACACAGCATGCACAGCTCATACATGTGTTCTCTTTTCTGTCTGATATACCATAGAGATGTGGCATTCTATCGTGCTTATCAAATACTTGAGTAGAAGGAAACGTCATAAAATCCTTCTAATTGCAAGGTGATAAGAAATACACTACTTCCTAATAGAAAAGGGTGAAGAAAAAAAAGGATGAGATGGTGGGAAACCATAAAGCTGCCCTTTTCATTTATTTATTTGAGATGGAACCAAATGGGAAGAGACTGAAAAACTTTGAACGACCCACAGATACCATCAACTGGGCAAGTAGCAATGCCATTGTGAGAGGTACCAGACAACTCCTGCTATGGGATACTATTTCTAGTTGCTTATAGTTTTGCTAAGTTCTACAAGTTTAAACATTCTGTTAAATCACAGAACTATTTGAGCTAGAAGGGATCTTTAAAGAACATCTAGTCCAAACTCCTGCCACAGGCAGGAAAATCTTTCACTAAATCAGGCTGCTTGAAGCTCCATTCCAACCTGACCTTGAAATTTCCTATGATGGGACATCCACAACTTCTCTGGGTAACCTTAACCTGTTCCCATGTCTCACTACCCTTATTGTAAAGAATTTCTTCCTCATGTCCAATCTATATCTACCCTCTTTCAGTTTAAAATCATTGTCCCTTGTCCTGTCACTATAGGTCCTGGAAAAAAGTCTCTCCCCGTCTTTCTTATGAGCCCCCTTTAAGTAGTGAAAGGCCGAAACAAGGCCTCCCTGGAGACCTCTTCTCCAGCTGAACAACTCTAACTCTCCCAGCCTTCCTTCCCATATGAGCTTGGGTTTGCTCAGCTTGGGGTTCTCCCCCTGTACCATCCCTTTCCCTGTCAATATTACAGTCAAAATGGTTTCACTATTCCACTTAGGGCTGCAGAAAATATGCTAGTTTGTTTGCTTTTTAAAAAGTATTACATGCTCTGTATCGGTAACAAAATCTGTTAAGCACGAGCCTTTTGCCATCCTTGTGAAAATCAGCCCAAGTTTCATAGGACTATCGACTTTTAAAACACATCCTACAGTTGCTATAATCTTTCTCCAGTGAGAAGGAGAAAGTTCTCTAAGTGCAGGGCTGTGCTAAGATAAGGCCAAAACTGAGAGAACAAACCTCTGAGAACGGACTATGACAAGCAGAGAATGAGTACAGAATTAGAAAGGGAAACAGGGCAGTGGACCCGTGTCTGTGTATGGACAACGATGACAAATCAGGTGAGCAACCGAGAGACTGGCACTAAAACTAAGCTAAAGATACCTGATGAGGTTCTGGGATTGGTTAGGCAGAGCCCGAAACAATGAGACAAAAGTAGAAGATATAGAAAGAATGAGGTTCCTGGGAGCTGGAGGGGACAAAGGGGAGTAGCCAGAATCAGGGTAGGAAGAGTCAGACTGTGACTGGGGCTGGAACTTGGATGCAACCATGTAATGCAAGTCAGCACATATACTGCATAAAGAAGAAAAAATAAAGGCTGCATTGACAAACTTGTCTAGATTTTGACAACCTGATTTTGCAACATTAAAAGCAGCCACAAACAAATCACAAACTAAAAAACTCAGCATCTAGTTCAGCTGATAAACAAAACCTATACACGATATGTACATTAAGAAGTAGAAAATAGATAATGAAAAATATTACATACTAGTGATTGCTGTACCTATGTAATACATTTCAGTCAAGGTGTCTACAATCTGTTTGAGATTTCGGACACATCCAACTGCTAGTGCAACTAGTAGCTCAAAGCCAGCATTAATCGTAGCTGGTGAACTACAGACTGGTATGGCCTGCTCAGCAGGCAATTCTCCATTTCTCATGTATTGTAGATAAACATTGGATGCCGGAAAGATGAAATCATCTATTAACTCCTAAAAAAAAAAAAAAAAAAAAAAAAAGATAAGTTACCTGTTACCACAGAAATGCACACTATTTTATAACAGAATAAGAGTTATTACATAAATGAATATCTGAGAACTGTAAGTACTTTAAAAAAAGATCAAGAGTTAAAATTGAGACCGCCATAACAAGCTTTTAAATTTAGAACAGAATAACTCCATTCTAAAGTGGTTCCCTGCAAATGCACCCCTCACTGCAAGTTAAAAATAAAACGGTATTATTCTTGATTGATAAAAAAATTTCTTTTGCCAAGCCAGTATTAGCTACAAAGGTCTTTATCAATTAGTGCTAAAAAAACACAACATTGCTGCTGTATAATATCAGAAGTACAAAGAAAACATGACTGACTAAAGACAAGCTCAGATGTCACCCATTTGTTCAAACCTGCCATAAACATTAATAGCACTAATTAAGAACATGTGGAGAGAAGACAATACAGGGGTAACGAAATAAATCAGTCCTGTACAGCACTATCCTGTATCTAGCTCGCTATCCTTGTGTGATGTTTGCCAAGTCTTAGAAAACCAGCTTACGAGGTTACAGCAACTCCATATGCAGTGGTTCCATAGAATGAGAATGCTAAGCAACCTTACAAGTGAAACATGTAATTAAAAAAAAAAAAAATTTTTGTAATAAGGAAAACATTAAACTCCACATAAAAGCCTTTGTCAAACAGTTAAATTGGGACTGTTTATGGTTACAGACCACAGGATACAAAATTTCTTTTAAACTATTTATAGTAAAAAAAACCCAAAACAAAAAGTCCATAGGTCAAAAAACCTTAACTTACTTTAATGAGATTAGCACCTCCTTTTTCACAACCAATATGGTATTTCTTCTCAGGTGTCTGGAATGCTAACAACTCTTTTGTTACTCCAAGGTGACCCTCTAAGATAGTTTCTTCCACACCTGTTTCCCCTGTTCTTTTTACTTCATCCTGCCATTTAAGAGAAAGTTAGAATACTCTACATAATATGCATTTTCCAGGCTTAATACTGTACTTCACAACAAAGCAGCAAAAAGCTGATTATCAGAAATAAATTGATCCTAAAACTTACCCTAATCCTCTTAAGCCAGTCAATTTCATTATTGAGAAGAACTTCAGCATTGGGTACATTAATATTACTGTTGTAAGCATAGTTAAGAAGATGTCGTAAGAGAGTGAAGTAGTCTCCAGAATGCTTAGCTCTCTCTCTTGCAGTACTCTATGTAAACCAAAAAGAAATTATATAGAATTCATACATGCTTCTACTTACAGTGCAACACTAAAAAGAAATTATATAGAATTCATACATGCTTCTACTTACAGTGCAACACTAACACATTTTCCCTAAAACTGGCAGTAAATACGAAAGAAATGAAGCGTAAGGTAATTTTCAACCTTTCGGAAGTTTATAATTGTATTCAGGTGTTAATGAAAGACTTCTGGACTATTTTAGTAGCAATTTCTATACTTGAATGGGAAACTAACAGTGAAGTGATCAACTGTTCAAGAGAGCCATGAGTATGTAGAATTGAAAAGCCCTGGCAGGCCCAGTAAAAGGCAGCAGTAGCTGTAGGCATCTATCTAATCTGCTAATGACTTTTGCTTGAAGGCTGGCATTCACTGAAGATGAAACGCATATATTAAAGCTTATTGTTCATGTTCTTAACACAAAACACAAAAAATCCCTTTCCCCCTCATCTAACTCAAATGGAAATTGACTGTGCTGCTTGCCTACAGGTCAAAAGGAATCTATTATAGTGACTATTATCAATAGCAATTTGCATTTTCTTGCAGATAGTTGTTATTATTACTTTCTACAGAAATTCACATTGTACTGAACCCTTTACCTCTACAAACTTACCCCTAGAACAGTAAACAGCAGGGTAATGAAGAAAAGGAGAGGTCTCTGTCCCATGCAACACCTGGTAGCCATTAAAAAGAATTGCTCCTGTGCCATCTGACGAACAGTTCTGGAAATCATTTAACAGAAACATTAAATACAATCTCCCCATCCAAACAGGACATTAAAAAACAATTCAGTTTGTGCTTATCTGTTTAATGCCATTTTCTGAAAATGTACATAATGCAGGAAATGGGAATACTTTAATAATTCACTACCCATCATATTGTTTCTCCTTGCAGTGAAATTTTAGACACATGAATTATTATCACAAACCTATTCCACAAATCAAATATTTAAAGGTAAAAGAAAAAGAAACTTAGCAGCACCTAACCACTAAACCTTTGCAACTGCCTGCAAATATTGTATAACACAAGCAACTTGCAACCCTAAATATTTTTTTCTCATCAAGGACCAGTTGTGCCTGAAAGACAAAATAAAACGATGCTGGTAAAACTGCTCTTATGTATCACTACAGCAGTTTGCTGAGCATCTATGAAGTGACCAAAATGTACCATTAGTAAGAAACGAGATAAAAATGACCCCTGTATACTCAAGTGGCTAGAATTAAAGCAAATTTCCCATTTAAGAATGCAATCTAATCACTGGAATAATGTGGGAATGGATAAGCTTTAGGAAAAAAAAAATAAGGCCTATTACCCTATTCTTTCAAGTTGTAAGATTAATTGTCTGGGCATTATATCTTGTAAGAAACGTTAGAAACAACTCTTCTTGGGTGGGCAGAGAATACAAATGAATTCCACACTTTATGAAAGTATCTCAACATACAAGAAACTGAGTTTTACAGTGTTGTTTTAGTGTGGGTGTCATTGTTTTCTGCCCAGGAGGTCAATGTGGAAAGCGCACGAAAGAATCTTACTTCCTTCAGGGTTCTTTCACGTATGGTTAACTGTGCTTGAAAGACATGCAAGAATGACCATGAGGTCAGAGCAAAGATGCACCTGGCTGAGCGCTCTATCTCTGGTACGCACCTAGAAAAGCGCACAAGAAGTGGGAAGCACGCAGTGATACTCCTCCAGAATGTTCTCTCAGCTTCCAGCAATTTGTGGTTCAAAAGACTACCAAAAGCAGTATTTCATGGCTCTCGGTGGACAAATTCATAAAAGAACCCTTGAAACTATTTCCAAACTGAAGGTTTACACTGCTTCAACATTATGCTCAAGAAGTTCTTATACAAAGAACACTGTTTTCTATCTATGCTCCCTTTACTACTTCTAATTTTAAAGGTCTCTGTGGTGTTCTCCTCCCACCATTTATCTCTTCTCCAGTATGAAGTGCCCCAAGCTATTCAGCTGTTCCTCAGATGGAAGTATTTTCAAGAGCTTTGATCTCCCCTGTTACCCTTCTCTGATCTTTGTAAGTTCTACTACATTGTTTTTAGTTGCAGAAGACTGTGGAGTGGAGAGGGTCTGTTTTGTTCTCAGTAATAACTGACATTTTACGGGATCTGATTGCTGAGCTGATGTTTTCATAAAACTCACAGAAATGTCTTTTAAGATGCAACCCTTCATGAGCTTGGGACACATCACATAGACATTGGTCAGGTTCATGCACTTAAAGGCAGAATGAAATAGACAGAGGTGGTATTTTTCCTGAAGTGAGAAATACGACCAAGGAAACGCACACTTCACACTGTTATGTCTTCTAAGTAGTAAGCAATATTTGAACACAGGTATTATATTTTCATGTGGCTATAAGAATCTAAGAGCTCTTAGGGAGCCATGGGAGGGAATGTAGCTGCCTAAATGCAGTCACCTAGTGCCACATTAGACACCATGACAACAGGAGCTGGCAGACAGGACACGAGGTGCATGATAAACTCACACCCGGAGAAACAGCTGGAGAACAAATGCCTCCATTAGGGCAAACAACCCGAATCCCACCCTATTGATAGCTCCAGGACACAGATTTCTGTTTAACAGCAGTCAGCCTCTTCAATGGGTGTAAGCGCCATTGCTTTACACTGGCAGTATGAATTTTTATTTCTTTGGGCCACATCTGTATGACCACTGAACACTTTGCAGCCATCACTGGAGCATGTCTGGCTTTCAGGATCATTTAGGGCTGACTGTTCAGCTATCTGCTGCTGACTAAGCCAGTCTTGTATTCAGGGGTTACCCTCATAAAATCAACTACCTTGGAGAGTAAGAACTGAGCCAGTATTTCGTATTTTGCATTCTGCTTCTCATGGCAGCATGATGTTGTGGTTTAACCCGAGCTAGCAATATAACCACAATAGCTGCTCACTCACTCCCCAAACCCCCAAGTAGGGGGGAGAATCAAAAGGAAAGCGAGAAACTTAGATTGAGATAAACACAGTTTAATAAAATAACAAAATACTAATACACTACTAGTAAATATATATATAAAATAGAGATAAAAGATACTCAAGGCAATTCCTCACTCCGTCTGCACCAAACAGCTGATCCCGGAGAGAGAAAAGAGGGAAAAGGCAGAAAGACCCAGAGGCCTCTGCAAACAGCAGGATGGCAAAAGGCCGAACGAAAGAAAGTCACAAACAGAACTCCCCCAAACAGGTCTCCATCCTGGCTCCGACAAAAAAAGTGACAGATAAGAAGAAACCAGATGATCTCGACTCTTCTTAAAAATGAAGCATGACGCTAATGGGATGGAATACTCTTATTGATCAGGCTGGATGTCAGTCAAGCTCTGCCCCATCCATGCCCCCCTTCCTCACTGCCTCACACCTGTGGGCAGAGCTCAGAGGCCTTGGCTCTCAGACCAAAGCAATTACAAACGTTAACTCTGTCCTGGGGTGTTCTCTCTTGTTCTCAAACTAAGTCCAAATAATGATCGTGCTAGCTATGAAAAAGAAAGGTTTCTAATTGCATGAAGAAAATTAACTCATTTTCAGTGAAACCAACACATATGGTTACACTATGAGGAAACAGCAGAAGTCCTATGCAATCTCAACCTTGGAAAGAAACACACAAAATGCACCAATCCATCCGATCTTTTCTGGAAAGACCATATTTGTGAGATCTGAACTTGATCATCATCTTTGTCTTTTATGGCGCACCAAAAAGATTTTCTCACATGTGTATTTTTGCTCACACTGTTCTCTGATTGAGGATAGGAGATTAGAGAACAATAGCTGAAAATGGAAGGATATTCAGAATTCTGTCTGGTATTTGCTAAGCTTTCTCTGCACTAAAAACCACTAATTTGCTTCCACATTAATTCAGAAGAGGAACTTTTTTAAAGCTTAGTCCAAAGTCTTCATTTTCAAAGTGGTCTCTGTTTCTACTCATGTTTATGCTATTCTAACCATCACGTAATAATCAACAGTGGCATTCTAAGTGAGATTATCGTCAATACCAGAAGTTTTACAGGCATATGAGAGAAAAGAGCTGAATGGTTAGCTTCTTGTACTGACAATAAGAACCATTTTTCCATACAATAAATTCAGCTCTTCTGGTGAGAAAGAAAGCAGAGATAAGGTGCTGAGCAGCAGTCCACTTGTATAACAGAAGCCCTCAAAAACTATTCCCTCTGACAAAACCAAACGAACTCCAACCACTAATGCTACTCTTATTTTTGAAGAGCAAAAAGCTAACATACCTGTGGAAATAAGCCACTGCTGTTCAGACTTGGGCTGACATGCCAACAAAGCATGTGGATAGAGAAGCCCCAGCCTGGGGACCCATCTAGTTTCTTTCAGTATTTTAGGAAGTACAAGGGTCAACTATTCACTAAGCATAACAATACAAAATAGCTGGTACTTGAATTTAGCGAACAAAGCTCAAAACAGCAAGAGCTGCAGCCACTGGAAGAGGCTGGCAAAACCGGGGCATATATGTCCATCTGTAAATCAAGACGGTCAGTTCTGCTAAAAAGATGTTCCACCTCTATCACAAACTGTGTTAGATAGAACCCAGACAATGAAATTCAGAGACTAAACTGTTTAAGACTTATAGAAGTTCCTGATTTGAACCAATAGTTCACTTCCTTAGGGAAATATGACCAGAACAGAAAAATCCTCACAAAGGGCATTTGAAGTTTTCAAAGCAAAAGAGTGGTAATATGTCGTCTTTGGTGTAGGTTTGTCATTGGCATTATTCTGTTTGTAAAAACAGAACATTACTATCTTGCTAGTAACTATTTCTATATTTTACATTGTACCATAACAGTAAACCAAAGCAGACTAATTATTTTTTCACCAATTAACTGTTAAATATACTCATTCTATTTTTTTTTTTTTAAAGTAAACATTAAAACAGCTATTCTGTCAGTTCTGGCAGCAAAAAAGGTGTTATGGGCACAGCATTCTTAGAGTGAGAGGGATCACAAAATAGATTAATAGTAAAAAACTAATATCCCAGTATTTTCTCCTTTCAGTTATTCTTGATGACAAAATCCTGGCCTATTAACACAAACCAGTGAAAGTTATAGCAAATAAGAAACTTTTAACTCTGACACCTGATAAATGGCGGTAGTGATAAAAGAAAGGTATCTAACTGTGATGATGGCTTCCCAGCCTATGTAAAATGACAAGAATCTCAGTTTGTGATATTCAGATCTTAAAGAAAGGTTTTAAGACCATTTCATGAAAGATATGTCACACCAGAAACAGCCCCAGAAGTGCTAATGTTGTAATACTGCCAATAATTAGGCAAGGAGATCACACAGATTTGGCCACTGTATTAAACAATAATCGTTAAGTTCTCCAAAGTAAGAACTGCTCACTGAACTTAATCTGCAAAGGAATACTTCTATCTGCAAAGTGTTGATACCAAACATTAACTGAAATATAAACAAATGCTGGTGAACCCTTGAGAAATGTCACCTAAATTCCAAATAAAACACCAGAAAGTCACACAACTACAGTGAAATTTATTATGAAAATTATCACCCATTACTTATATTTGTACAATTAAGATTATGTCAAAAAGCCACAAATCTGACAAATCTTTGGATTCACATCAAAAAATCAGAGGATGGGGCCGCACTGACACTTGCCCGTGCTATTCAGCTGTACTGGATCTCCAAATTTGACATGTGGCCAACATGCACTTGACATCAATCGTTGACAGTTTTAAAAATAAAATTTAGTTATTTCTTACTCATCAGCCTTGAAAGTTACCCAATCCAGTGAAGACAGCTTGTTTCTTTTTATGTGTAAGATTACAACATACATTTGTCAGCATGTTTTGATAAACTTGTCTAACTTAAGGGATAATAACAAGCTTCAGTGAAGCTGAAAATTCAACACCTTGTATCAAAGGTTGCAAAATAATAAAGCTTGTCGGATTCTGATAACAACACTCCACAGTTTCACCAACGTGTGCGAGTAGTTCATTGTAGAGATATGCTCTGATGATATTATTGATCCTTTTGTTATATGAATATTCCTGAACATAAGACTTTTCAACCTGTTTCATCTGGAAAAGTAAAAAACCCAAAACATGGCACTGAAATTCTGACCCCAGTTATCTGAAAGCACCATAATCTGACTCCTTTTAAAATGTACTGAAAGGCTTAGACAACCTCACAAATTTCTGATCTCTGTAATTTCTCAAAGAAAAGTTAAGATATTTGTGGAACAACAGCGGAAATACCTTACAAACCTAGAATTTAATCTCTGGTAGCAGTTCAAAGCACTGCTAACTTTAAATTAAATAACAACACAGGAAAAACTTTCCACCTGGATGACTTCTAACAGTATACCCTCAAATACTTCACATCACAATTTCAGATGGGCTAGAAGTTCCAAGACACACATCACACAGATGCTGTATGATGCACAAGCTGCCTAGGGAGAACTGCAGGAAAAACGTGGAGACACCAAGAGATCCCTGAACTCTACAGTGGGACTGCAGGGCAACTGAACCACATCATTCTTGGCAGCTCCTGCTGGTTTTCCCTGTCTGTCCGTCCCCCAACAGTGCCAAGGGTTCCACCAGGACCCTGCTGCTGCACCAGGTGACAGCTCCACTGTGACAGCTCTATGTAACACATGTGAGTCACGTGAGGAGTCACTAGTGTGCCGTTACAATGCAAGAAAAGCAGAGGATTAAGTATTAATTTCCTTAATTTTCCCCTCTCCTCAAACTGCTAGTACTGTATCTTGTCTTTATGCATCAGATGAGGTATGAAAGTTCTTCTATACCTAAGTAATTTAAATATTCAAATGTAGTGAGTATTCATATAATTTCCAAAAAACCATAAAAGTACCTATTATTTTATTCTAAATGCAGTGTTCTAAAGCCATCAGTAGCACATTATCAGGCATCCGTCTGGCTTGACAATCTTAGGATAACAAAGAAGATGGGACTGATACAGCTACCACTTTAGGACAGGTATTCAAATTACAGATTTATATTGCTAAACAATAAATTAAGACAACTAAAAAATCACTTCAATAGGAAAAAAAAAAAATCACTTCAATAGGAAGTCACTGCTCTGCATTTAGTCTTTATATAAAGTTTGAATTGTAAAATATATGTGATTAAAAAAACACCACCAAAACTTACTTGCTGTGACAGTGCAATAGCAAATCAATTATAAATGTCTGCCATGCTTTTTCTTTACTGAGTGCATCCAGTGCGGTTGGAATCAAAGCAAAACACAGGGTCATCACCTCCAGTGCTTCACAGCAAACTTGTTCATCTTCCATGTCTGGTTCATTTCCTGCATTTGTCTGTGAAAATAAACAAGAGAGCACAAAGTGGGTATAGAAAAAAATCCTGAGAAACCCAAGTGGCTCCAAGGCATATACACTAAATAAAAACACAAACCACAAATTTGTATACTGGGTGATTATCAGTGCCAAGTACTTTATGCACTCCACTCAGATGTGATTCAAAGCATTATCTGGGATGACCTGAACTTCCAGTACTGTGCTTCTCAAAGGTGGATTCCAAGCATGAACTTAAGGAGCCTGAAGTCAAACAGGAAGTTTGTAGGCAAAAGGTACACCAGTTAGTACTGTTGGGTTTTTTTGTTGGTTTGTATTTGGTTTTGTTTGTTTTTATTTTTAAATAAATAATTTTTTATTTTATTTTTAAATAAAAGAAATAGTTTTCTTTACTACTCAGAACCCAGGGTTTAAAGCTTTGGAAATAGTTACTACTTAAAACAGAGAAAGGCTATAGTTTTAAAAAGCTTTGATAATCACAACTTATTTGATCAAAAACGTCTTAATACTGCTAGAATTTATTCATCACTGTTTTCTGGATACATGAAACAGCTGAACTAAATCTAAACCACAGTTTCTGTGGTGACTTTTGATATATGAAAGGATATTTCTAATTGGTATATAGGTTACTCTTTCAATTAAACACTTGAATCAAGTGAGTGGATTTTGGTACACTTTTCCATAAATACTTTGAGAATAAAAGCAAGCCCTCTCCTCCATCTAAGCCAAAATTAACTAGCTTGAAGTAGTTCTGAAGAAATTGAATGTGAGCAGGATTCAATCTTAATTCATCAGTAATCACGGCTGCAGGTTAGCAACACTAACCAGAGGTATAAAATAAATATTTGTTTTATATATGGAAAAGTATCAAGATTAAGTAGGCAGAAAGAAGGGATTACAATGCAGAAGAAATAACTAATTGTAAACAGCAGCAGCAGATGACAACAGTCTGGCAACAGAAAGTATTTTGTCTTTGCACAACAGCTGAAAATCAGAGACAGTTACT
The DNA here is from genome assembly GCF_036013445.1 of Caloenas nicobarica. Lineage (NCBI taxonomy): Eukaryota > Metazoa > Chordata > Aves > Columbiformes > Columbidae > Caloenas > Caloenas nicobarica. The sequence goes on along the minus strand of NC_088245.1, from coordinate 116,946,067 downwards.
AGCAATGCAGTAGGATGTGGTAACTCTTACACATCTCAAGATATAAAAGTAAAAGCAGAATGCCTTCAGCAAGTTCAGGACAGCACGTGCTCTGCACTGGCGCCCTTTTTAGAAAAGACAGTTATTGCTGCATAGGCACAGGGATCTAGTAGAAAGGCAAAGTGCATTTTAAACTCACTCAATACTCCCCTGTACTCGGGCACCAAGAGCTGATGGGTCTGTACAAGCAGAACTTGCAGTATTTTAGGGGTGTTTGGGCCTTCTCTGAGCTAATAGGAAAATGGCCATTTGGCACCACTGAAAGTCACAGAGTGTTCTTCAACCACCAAGAGAACTCCCATACCAGAATTTTTTGAGGCAGGAGGCAGAAGAGACTTCATAAGAGTTATGATCTCAAAATAATTTCTTGACTTTAAAGTTCAATTGAATTCACCATTTAAGTTCAGAAGCTTCTTCAAGTGCTCACAACATTCCTTCAGAAGTCATACTTGACAGGACACTCTGAAGTACCTCTTAAAAAACACTTGCCACAGTTGCCTTTGATATTTTTTAGGAATCCTGGTACAACATTCCCGTTTCCACAAAAATCAGTCTGCTTTTGTTCTTAAACTAATGTTTAATGATAAATCTCTAACCCACAGACTCAGCAAAACGCTCCTACAACCTATCAGTTAGAAGTCTAAGGTTTAGTGGTCAACTTAGAAAATGGAAAGCATTTTTCTTAAAACAATTTTTCCTCTAAGCCAGTGTTTGCCAGTCACCAGTATATTCAGTATTTATAAAACCACCATTAAAGTTACTTTCTCTCATCTATAACCAAACACAATTCCTTAAATTAAGAACGTGTCTTTTCTTGCACTGTATTTCTCTATTTCTGTGATACTTTCCTCTCTTTTTATGCCATTTTAACAAAGTGCATTTTATTTCCTCCTCTTATTACTTCTGCAATTTGTTCCTCTTTTTAGTTTCCAGTTTTTCCCTTGAATTTTTAATTCCCTTTTGCCTAGCATAAATTGAATGCACCTGCCGCTTATTACAAATGTCCATATAAAAGTCAATAAGAATAAAATAAACCACATACACAAAACCTTTGAAGGATGACTGATAATGCACAGCTTTAATTTCATCTATTTTAAAACTTCAATTGTTTGAAACTATTTTTACAGAATTTAACTTACAATTTTCACCCAGAAAAATGTCAGAAAAGAACACTTAGGTATTTTTTATTTTAGGTGTATTTTCTCTAGTGCACTACTGCTCTTAAAACTTCTAATGTATAGATATAAAAGCACATCTTCATATGCCTGGACTGTCATGCTAACTAAACCATGTTTTATATTCAAGTTTATCACCTCAAAAAAACCCCAACTTATTTAATGAAGAATTCATTCTCACAGCAATAGAAACAAATGTCATTATACCACCACATAAGCTAAATGGAAAGGTGTTGCATTTTGCTGAAGTAAATATTCTTCCTCTAACTTATTGTTTAAGGACAACAGTTAATACACCAAGAATAAAACCTCTGTATATATTCCCTTCCCTTTTAATCTCAGATAAGTATTGAGGAGTACTAAACTTGATTTTAAGATGAACAAGAAGATGCTTAGAGAACAAAATATTTTTTAAAAAATCACTGTCAAAATACGGATTACTATTTCGTATAAGTGTAAGCAACATTCATTAAACACAAGGTGTGTGATAACATGGTAATTGCGTAAACCACATGTGAAACCACAAAGATGTTTTACATATTTACATAATAAAAGGAAAAAAGCTATACAGGATTAGCAATTATTTTGTTTTATCAGTGCTTCAGTGCTAATTTCAGATCAATTAGACCTTGTTTCTCATTCTAGACTACACATATGCTTCAAATCAACTTCTGTAGAATAGAACTTTTAAGCTTGAAGACCAGAAAAATTAGCATTGCAAGAAATGCTTATTTCTTATTTAGATATGGAATCCAACTGGGCTGAAAACATGTTACAGAAGCTTACAGTACCAGTGCATTTTTGAACTGACACCAGATTCGAGGTAAAATTAGTTACCAAGAAATAGAAAACTAAACTGTGATATGACAATTGACATATACCAGACTCCAAAATACATCATCACCAAGATACGTACCTAAAAGCTCATCACACTCTAAGCCTGACCTTGTTGACCCTGTCCCTTTTGTAAACAAAGGAACAGTTATATAGAGAAGAAGTTGCTTAGAAATTCTTACCTTTTCATAGATTTTACTGATTTCCTCATTCGAGCTAAAAACCAGCTGAACTGACCCACAGCCTGATGCCCAAACGATTTTTTGTACTGCTCTAATAACACAGATATCAGGGATGTATTTTGAAGCCTGAAAAAAAGAGAAATAAACCAAAGCAAGATTAAAATGCAGTTGCAAGTAACATTACAATGGATACTAAATTCTAACAAATGTATTTTATAGAAAGTTTAAAATTTTAAAACTTATCATAGAATTTTTCCTTAAAAAGAAAAAAAATTATGTATGTTGAAAAGCATTTGTACTTCGCTTATGCAAAACTTTGTTTTTTAACAGAAAGCAGCATGTATGTTAGATATACTACAGAATCGTAAATTGTAATGCTACAAGTACCAGGAATTACAAGAAAGTTAGTATTTTTGATAAATAACCAGCAACTCTGATTCTGAGTAAGAAATAGCAGAAACTACCAACTTCAATGCCAAAATATTTTTGATTTGGTGAAAAAAACACAACCCATGCAGCATGCACCTGGAAGGCAGCCAGCCTCTGAAGTAATGTTACAAGTTGAAGCTGTTTTGGGGTTTGTCCCCTCCGTGGTATTTATTATGCTTGCTCATCATTAGCCAGACAAACTAATGCTTATCAAGTATGTGATTAATATATAAAGGGATTGTTCTATATTCAAGTTACAGAGGGTTTAAAATTAATAAGAACACAGATCATGTATCTTATGAATGCAGAATCACTCTTCAGTATTTTGGGCATGGTCTGAGTTAACATCCAATAGTTTCTACTGATACACACACATTAGAAAAATATACAACTGCCACTACTTATAGTTTGCATCGACTTTCAAAAAAACCCTAAACCTATTTGCAGTCCGTATTTGAAGTAGAACTGTCCAAATAATAGACAACCTTTAAAAGCAGATGAGAGACAGTTCTCCAGACTTTCACAGTTCATTTTTCTAATGCTCAGGTTTAATAAAAAAACGAGACTCTAAGAAGCTTAACTAACAAGCTAGTTGCATCAGGAAACTTGCTGCTGATATGGAAATGAACAGTCGTTACAGGACAAATAACAGGTATTTCACCTTTGTCAGAAACAAAGCAACCATACAGGAACAGCGTCACAAGAAAAATTAATCACATGGAATTTATTTTTTTTTTTAAAATCTCATTGTAGTTTAAAAATCTTGAAGTATCAAAATTTTTTTAAAAGGTGAAAGACTTCTTTCTGTGCTGTCTGGCCTAGGGAAACCATGTCAGATTTTTTTTTTTTTTTTTTAAATTGTGAGGTCTGTTGAAAAGAGGCTTTGACATCAAAACATTAAGAGAAAAACAAATCAAAAGGCAAAATAAAATACATATGAATGAAACTTGGATCTACAGCAGTTTTCCTAAATTCAGAAAATTACAGACTATAAGAGCAATACTGCTAACGAAACTCAGATTTTGTTTGCTTTCATGTGCCTGGTCAAAGAAAAAAATCTTTTATTTATTTTTTAGCAGTCCCCCAAAAAGGACACTATCACAATTAAAAACCTTTCTTCATACCTCATTTCAAAAGACATTTCTTCTGTGGAAGAAATTTAAATAAATCAGAGTTCAACTGGCTGATTTTAGACATAAAATCATCTATGGATGCAATACCACCAGTAATGGAAGGCAGATGGTTCACTCTTGCAGTCTAGGACATTGTGCTCTCTTTAGACACTGCTCGTTGTTCGGAAGAAATAATGTACTTTTCAAGATTAAGATTATAATATAAGACTAGTTTTATTCAGATTGTTCAGAAATGTTTGGAGATAGCTTTGCAGAGATTATAGTCTATAGAGTCCAGAAAAACAACATTCACTGCTTCCATACTGGAAACTGAGGAATCCTGATTCACCATGGAAGAGGCAGTTGAAGTAGCTCCGATATTCTGATTCACCATGGAAGAGGCAGTTGAAGTAGCTCCGATATTGGCTTCTGCTGAATTCAGCAGAGTTCACTAACGTATTCACTGACATGACTCATAATTCCAAATCCAAATAAGGTCAGGTCATACCACGGAGTACCATACAGATAAGACTATTATATTTCTAAAGCACATTGTTTAACCCTACAGAGCTCCCCAATCCAATGTTTCACTTGTTTCATTAATGCATTTTCAATATATAAAGATACACTGGCAATGATTTGCGACTTTTATCTTTCAGCATTTGAAAATCATGCTGAAAATTTAAAAGCTCCCGCTGCTTTTCTGTGTTCCTCTTCAGGAAGAGAATGTTACTCGGAAACCACAACATAAGAGACCAAAACCAGAAGAATGTATCACAAAAACGTTTTCAAAATATCCATTAACTTCTTTAAGTCTATTACATCAATTTTCTGAAGCTCTGACCTAAGTGTAACAATATTCATAATCCATTAAAGAGCTTCTACAGAACCTGCCTAGTTCACTCAAGCCTCTTCATGCTATTAGGCACTGAATTTCATAATTTCATATGGAAACAACTATTAAATACTTTTAATTAGTTTTATGAACCATAAGAACATTACCTAAAATGTTTCATGACATTTTAGAAGGAAAATCTATGTCTTACAAAGCAATAAATTTAGGGATTTAAAAAAAAAATACTACGGAAAAAATAAGAGGTGGTACAGAAAGAAATTCACTAACCTCATCAGATATTTGCTGTGCAAGGCGTATTGCTACATTTCTCAGCATGCATTCTGAAGTTGGATTAGGAATGTTTTGTAGAGCATTTTGTAGCACCACTGCCTGGTCATGCGTAGCCTGGTTTATCTGGAAGAAAGTATTTCTTATACTTACTTTTACATGGAAAAAAGCAAGCAAGAAGATATGAAAATCTAAAGTTACTTGGAAAGGTTTGATAAAAGTAGATAAGATCTTGGAAGGAAAACTACTTACAGAAACTGCAAACACCAAGAAAAATAAGCCCACTCATTTTCAGATAGATACCATCACATCTAAAGACTCTGTATGCTACAGTGTATGAGCATAGAGTACAAGAGGAGAAGAGGCACTTGCTCAAAACTACTTATATTTGGGTGTTTGTTTATTGATCAGATTATTTCAAGTTAAAAGAACATTCAGAATTACAATGCCTCCTCCCCTTTCTGTTGACGTAGGAGAGAAAGGCTTTGCTAAAACAACAGGTCTCCCTCTGGACTAGCTAATAGTGTCCAGACAGAACACGGCTGCAGTGTCCATTATAGTTGAGTACATTTTAAACATTTGAGTTAGATCACTAGAATTCTGTTCCGAATTATCCCTCCTGTTCTTTATCATACTTTTACGACAGGAACAGTAGCAAGACAAGTTTTTATCTTTTCTGTATTGGTTTGAACATAGCATTTCTTCTCCTTGGGCTGACAGAGCTACGTAGCTTTGACAGTTCAGATCTGAAATGGCTGTTTCCTTCTCTCATAGACAAACTTGCTTGAAAAGACTGTGTGCTGTGGTTACAAGTTAAAACTTCTTGTACAAAACAGTTTCTTCATTTTCTAGTACCATTTCATCCAAAAAAACTGTCTCAAATGCTGCTCAAAAGACACTATGAAGTTGTTCTGTAACACCTAGTGCTCATCATGTCCCTTTGTTTTGTCAGCTTCACTGAAACACTTAATTTGGGAAGCAAAACTACAGAACTCCCACTGAAGACTAATAGAGCTTACACAGTCAATTAGCTATTGGAAATGAACTGTGAGTGATCAAACACAATATGCATGGGGCAAATCAGGATCTATGTACCAGAATATTACATTTAACAACATTATTGATTCAACTTTCTACGAAAGCAAGGAAGAAAATAAAAATTTAAAAGGCCCTAGTGACAGCAGGAGACCAGTAACTGGAAAACTGCAGACTCAAATCTTGGTTATCTCATTCTCTTAAGGACTGATAGAAAGCCAAGACAGAAGTTAATGCTATGGTACTTATCCTTTAAATAAGATAAATGAAAAGGTATTTACAAATCTCACCTCCATCCCAAGGTATAAGCTTATTGGTGCTGAAGCAGTAAGAAGTATCAAGACCAAAGTCCTTCAAACAGGACGATGATGACAGCATGAAGTTTTTTCCAACAAATCATTTAACAATAAAGTTAGATGTTTGCAATAGTAAACAGTGAATGTCAGCAGTCATGGACAAATGTTACACCTCCTAAGTGGCCAGCATCAATCTGTTTGCAACACACCCACATGCACAAGATCTAATATTATAGACATGTGAGATCGCAGTTCAGAACACCCGTGTTATACTTTTCCTTTCCAACTGAGAAAACTTACGGTAGGACACCTTTCAACTATCCGCACTAAACTTTGCAATATACCTAGCTGTTCCCTGCAAGAATTTTCTACAAGCAATGGACAGAATTAGGAATTTAGCAAGCCAAGGACTTGTTTTTCTGAGAAAAAGGGCTGGCATAACTCAGCATCCGTTCTGTTGTTTTATGCTCTTATCATAGACAGGAGATACAAGAAATTCAGAAGCACATCCTTCAACAGACTCAACAGCTCAAAATAATCAGAATCCACATTTATGGGATAGACATACTTGAAAATGGTAAGTTACCTGTACTGACAATCATGCAAACCATTGAAAATCATATATAGAGCAAGTGGATCTCACACCTAACTTTTCTATTGTCAGAAAGAAACAGGATTTGTTTAGTTAGTTGATCTCTTTTTTTAGAATCATCAGACAACATTATCTGAAAGTACCATGAGTTCTTATCATGCAACTCACTGAAAGAGATTGTCAACGGAGAGTATATAGATGTTGCTGCGGAAAATAGAAAAGTCAGAATACATTGCTATCTGTAGCAAGGAATATTTACATTACCGGTGAAATTGTACTTGTGCCTTCCACAACTGGCTGACAAGCTTCTGCCACAGCTCGAACATGGCCATATCCAATTGCTGTTAGCAATAATTTGGCTATTTTTAGAGCATTAAGATAGGCACCCCTTCGAGTTTCCATATCTGCATTTGGCAGGAAGTTATTTCTAGTCAGCATGCTCAACACAAGAGGCAAACCACCACTTTTTAAGAAGTTGTATTGGAAGTCACTGGCATCTTCTCCCAGAGGTGCACTGGCAGGCATTAACAAGGCATAAACTACCTGTAGAACAAAACATGGCGTTAACTAACAGAAATGCTCTAGCTTGAATATAGATGATTGAACATGAGACTATTTTGGCATACTACTTAAGCAATGCTTTGACAGAATTGACCATACACTAGTTTATTCCAGTAAATTGTTACGTATTTTCAATTGTTAAATTTCAAACCAGAACTTGACCTTAGGCTTCCATGCTAATACAGAAAGGGTTGCCAAAGAGACAGTTGAAGAATTTTAAAGAACAGGCAAAGCATCACAAACCTCTGTTAGATACAGCACTTGTGAGGCAGAAGGACCAAAGAATAGAGAATCCAGGGATGGACTAAGGCTGCTTTCCCCAAGTTTTGCATGATCTAAACAAATAGCTCTTAGTTTCTCAACTGTAGTGTTATCTGCAATAAAAACAGAACTTACAAACATTTTGTAACAAAACTACTCCAGAACAAGACGGTAATATTTACAATTATAAATCAAAAAAATATTGTTTCAGAAAAGTTGCAAAAAATTTAACTGACAGACAAAATCAGACTATGAAGCGTTCTGCAGTTATTACTTCTGCCAGTACAAAAGTGATCCTGTTAAAGCAGAGCTACAAAACCACTTCAAAATACACTTTTTCCCATTTTCACTGCATTGAATTGCACTGTGGCACTGAACCCCAGCACCAACTGCAAACTATGCAACTTCATTTGATGGACAAGAATTAACTATTTGAAAAATATATTTACAATCCTAATTAGGCTGTCATAAATTACAGTATGAATAAATTACCAGAAAGTAGGAAATACTTCCTTATCTTCATTTTTATATAACAGGTGAGAAATTATTATACCGGATATTAGAAGATAAAACAGGATAAAATTAAGTTTAACCTGGTGGCATGAGCTTCATAAGAACACGTGCTCCATCTCTAAGGGGTGGCATATTTAGGCTACTGCCCAAGTCTGCAACTTGCCAAAGAAAAGAGATGTATCGAGGATGCAGTGACATGATCTTAAAATAAGCAAATAAAAAAACCATAAAAATCATTAGTTAAAGACAAAGTCTAGGGAAAATATGCTTTTAAACTGCTCATTTCAGAATATGCTTACCACTCCAGGCAAACAGCTTTCAACTTCTGGATTTGGACCATCGCTGTAGTGATTGCCATGGTTGCCAGGAGAACCAGTTGAAGAGTCAGAAGAACTATCTGGACTTGAGGGCATATTAGAATTTATCTGTGTAAGCTTAGCCGTAATTAGCTGAAAAACAGAGTCATAGTTTTAATACTATGCAAAAATGAATATTCTTTACTAAATAAGCATCTGATATAACGTTAATGGCATAATACAAGCAGAAGGAATGGAAGTATTTCAAAAGAACAAGTGATTCCTTGCATGGTATTTCTCAAGTATTTATAAAAGGGAAGTGACATCTGAATTGACATAAATAACCGCAACACTCACCGTTTTATCTTTGAGATTCAACTGCCCAATTAATTTTCTATCATCTGCAGGGTCCACCAGCTCACCACCAATGAACAGTTCTACTTTTGTGTGTGCACTATTGGCTTTAATACGATTCAGAATACAACGCCGCACTTGGCCAATTGTGTCGTTTGTATGAGACCAAATGTCCAAATCTTCTACCTGTCGCCCTTGGTTTGGAAAACGAACTACTAGTGTGATATGTTTACCACGGAAAGCTCTGAAAATAAACAAGATAAAGTTATTTTTGCCCTCATGAAATAATTGATTTTTCCTCACTGTATTTTGTGTTGCAGATACTTCAAACATCAAATCTTTACATAGTGATACACTCCAGCAAGAGTTTGTTTTGTGAAAGCCCCAGCAATTATGCACACATAACATACACAGAAACTTTCAAGAAGCCACACTCAGCACAAGTGCGTTAAACATATGGTCAACTTTACAGTCAAGTTAGGAACACAATTTTAGGAAGTCTCTTACAAAGTTTGAGATATTTTCTCTTGCTTGTAATTTCCTGATCAAAACGTGCAAATAAAGCTCAATCAAACTGGCAACTATGCTTTGCTCTTTTAGCAAAACAACTCAGTTTTAAATACACCAAAATCAGAAAAAGCCACCATGTCACCAAGTCTTAATGCCTTCTGTCAAAAGCTGTTAAAAGTTTTATATTAGAATTCCAATTTTAAAAATCAGAATACTTTTTAAAAAACTAGAAGAGGTAAAAAACCAGAAGAAATGTTTTCACACTAGCACTGATCATACTTCCCACTATGGCAGGGAACTCATTAGGAAAGATGTGGCCAGGTAAGCCCAAAAAACTAATCCCATGCAGCAAAAGGTGGCAAAACTCCCCACAAAAGCTCCTTGCCAACAAGACCTGGGAAAAAGCCTAATCAAATAAGCAGCCCATATAAAAAAGATGCACCCACAATTGACAAGAAAAGTTAGTACTCAGCAACCAACATATACAATAAAAACACTGTAGGAACACTGCAAATTACTGACAGACCATGAAGAAACAGCAATCTCTTTGATTTTCTTGATGAAAAGGGCATTTAAAATAAGGGGACAAACCCCCACCATGTCTAAAAAAAATCTAGCTGCATCATAATTCCATAGGAATCTTGGTGTGTTCCTTACATATTTTTGAGACCTTCTTCCCACAGGAAGCAGCTACTAATACTGGAACGTTTGAACAGTTTTCTGTTCTACTTTCCTCTCCCAGGAAATAAAGGTGTTTTTGTTGTTGTTGTTGGGGTTTTTTGTGTGTGAAAACATCTACACAATATGGGATTTAAGTGTCTCCTTTTTCTTTGTACCAAAGATAGTTACAGAAGAAGCAGCTAAGATTTAAGCTAAGTATCTACTCAAGGACAAGAAGACTGAAGGTATACAGAAAATACACTTTCAAAGTACTGTTCTCTTCTTCCCCTTTTTACGAGGAATTTACACAGAATATTTCACTTAGAGATAATCCTATATTTAAGCTTACAAAGTAAGATTAGCATCTCTGGAAAATGAAAATACAAACTAATGTGGTTTTTTGTATGACAGGACTAAGAAAAACAAAGCAGCTTTTCCCATGCTAACTTAAAGAATGGTATTGCTTTTAAATAATTTTCAGAAAAAAAGAAATACATCCAAAACAATATAGCCACAAGGTACGTTGTGTTATAGAACAAAACGTCAGAAACAAGTTTATTCTCAGGCCTGCTGTCCCCTTCATACATGCCTGTATTTGCCTGATTTTTCCATTTATTTTTTTAACTACAGATCAGAGTTTCATGTATTAGCAAGGAAAACAAAATTTTGAAATTCTATAAATGCATTCCTTGAATAGAAACCCTTTAGAATGTAAAAATCATAAAGACATTAGTAATATTTTAGTTAATAGAAATAAAAATCACAGTAGTGCATCTTCACACATACCTTGACATAGGTAGAATAGTTCTCTCTTCGTGGTAATCACTGTCACATTCATTTATATACTCTCTTAAAACAGTCAACACTCTCACCATTCGTATTGCTTCTTGTCTTGCACAATTGATACTGTCTTTATCTCCATCCAACACACATAATGTATCATAGGAAGCTTTCAGACGATCAAAACAGGACTGAATGAAGTCTTCATGAATCACTACCTAATTACATTAAAAAAAAAATCGGTTCAACTACAAGAAATATTAAAAACTATATTTTCAGCAGGAAAATGCAATGGTAGAAATAGAAAAAAAAACCAAACCCAAACCAAAACCAAGTAAGTTACTCTATAAAGCTGTTTTATTCCACTTTAGAATAAACTCCTACTGATAAATAGCTTTAATTTAGTGTGCGCTGCAAAAATCTTACATGTCATCAGTAGCTGTAACTGTACAGTGTAAACTTGCACTTAAAAAGAATAAGTGAAAGTTTGCACAGAGAACACTAAATTGGACTTTCTCTTATTCACTTCCTTAGACTATGTTAAAGAATCTCCAGCTGACAATCCAGGACAGGTCAACTTACTTTACACAAAGAGTGAACATAGAACATTTACAGACCACCAGAACAACTACCTCTACCCTCCCACACCCCCTCCAAACCACTCAGTTTCAGATACACTCTTTTGCTGCATAAACTCAGAAACAGGTTTTGATCTAGATTCAGAATACTGGCAGATACAGCAAATCTCTTCTTTCTGTCTCATATCTAACATCTCCTTGCTCCTTACCCAAACTGACATGTAACGTATAGCATCACTGTAAAAAGCTTCAATAGAAACATTTACAGCCACAGCTATCACGGTCCAGCAGCCCCTTTTCTTACAGGCAGCTGAGGAGCAGAAGAGTTACCAGCACACTGAAACAAAATACTTGTGTGTGTGTGTGTGTTAAGTAAATCCAACACTTCCTGGAAGTGTTGGACCCAACCACGTGCAGATGGACAGATATATGAGTGCTTAGCAAGCTCAGATCTATAGCATGAAAGAAGCATTACAACCCATCTGCCACTGCAGTAAGATATAACTCAAATGGCTGTAAGTGTACAACCTAGAGCAGCTGTGCTGTAACTAGCAACTTGCAGCTCTGAAGACTATGAAAGTGTCTTTGAGGACAAGTATGAAAAGCTTTAAGAAATATAACTGGCAAGCTACCAATTGGAGATTGTCTGGAGGACAATGTCCCTCTACCCCCGAAATTGTGAAATCCCAACAGTTCACTTCCTCTGTCTGTCCTTTCAGAAACTCATTGTCAGTTCACTGAAACGCAGCTCCCAACAACTATTAATGTAGGGAGCAAATATCTGATTTGCTAGAGCTCAGTTTGGCCATTATATGGAAACTCTGTGACCCTTTGTAAGGGACATGACATCAAGAAAGATTAGATAAGCTTGTGACAACCCTCAACAGACCCATCCAGTGAATATACTAGTACAATAAGTACCAAAACTGGAGGTTCAACAAAAGGCTTACCTAAGATATGAGCTGTTTTCTGAGTAGAAAGAGCAAATCTGACAGATCAATTTAATATCAAAAATTTATCAGAGTTCAGTCTGCAAATCTCAGAAAGAACTCTTAATTCTGCATGTGACCAGAAGCTGATGGCTGGACTCAAGAGTATACTCTCCAAAACAGGAAAACTATTCTCTGTTTTCAAAGCTTTTATTACCACCAAATTGAATTTTATCACTGTTTTTCTATCATGTTATATTCCAAGCTTCTTGTTGCTTGTTTTGTGTTATTGGGTTTTGTTCGTTTTGGTTTTTACCTGATTAACTTGTAACCTCGGGCCAAGATTAGTATAGATCTCTTTAAGAAGATCTATTGCTCTGTTTGCGATGTCATCATTTCCCTGAATCACAACCTAGCATAATAAAAAAGAAGCATTAGAACATCTTAAAACTTTCTGGTATAGAATTTAAAACCAAAACAACTAAAGTATCTTGACACAACAGTGTATCTAATTATTTTATGAGGTGAAAGCAACTAAAATGCTTAGTTACAAAATACAATCCATACAACTTAGACTGAAATTATATGAGAATAAGAATTAACTAGTTGAAAAGAGTTCAGAGTTAGCAAAAAACCCTAGTGCTTTATAAAAAGAATAAAAGTAGTGTTTATATGTTCATCTTCACATTACATTTCCATTTTCACTAGTTTCAGAGAATAAGGCAACTATTTTTTCAGCTGCTTAAATAATTTACATTACCAAAGAATCAAAACCATAATTTTAAATGGCTGTCAGTGGGTGGAAGGGGGACAGGCAAATGAGTTCTGTTTCTAACCTGATAATCTAAATTGTAATTACCAGCCACCAGGTCTGAAAGCAGCCCCTCCATATAACCCCTGCAGGATACTGAGCTGAGGCTTCATGAGTTCCATCATACTGCCAAACGGCTGGGCAGATCCAAGTAAGTTGATTCCCACAACTAAAACATGCTAGCATTATGTGGGCACTATGTGAAAACTTCTTTGTCTAAAAATTGTGATCTACTTTGGTTTTAACTATTATCATCATGATTAAAATACCTAACCCTTCAACAAACCATAACCAAAATTACCAAAGACTGCTGTTTTACTTGCAGCACGTTTTACAAAACACAGCCATAATAATCATACCACAATGTGCTACTGCGGGTTCTAACGCAACTCTTGGAAACTAGAAATACTCTGAAAAAATCCAGTATCAAATTAGATACTGATGTTTTTCAACAATAGATTTGGCAAGCTTCAGAAAGCTACAATCTTCCTATTGACAAGCTATAACCATGTTTAGGCAGAAAGTTGTGGATATAAAAGAAATAATCAGACCACTGATCACTTGGTCTAATCTAGAATCACTCCAGTTTACCATATTAGAATGAATGACATGAACTAGCTTATAAAGTGCACAAAACAAAGCTCAACTCTAAAGTGCGTGTGAGAGAGAAAGAAGCCTACAGATAACTTACCTGCCTGGATCATTCTTAAACAGTATAGGGAAATGTTTAATGTCATGTGCATACACAGACAGACTTGATATTTCAAATAACCTTCCATTAAACATCAGCCTACCAAGTTACCAACTTGCATACTCACTGGGAAGACAGTGGAGTCAATGTCCATGAGTTTAGTTGGAAAAGGTAGCTTTTTTTGTAATTTCAGTCTATAATAAAGTACACAACCCTAAAAATGTAAAAAGAGACTGAGAAAGACTTAGCAGTTAACCTTTTAGATGTTTCCTCCAATTAACTTACCCTCCAAAGGTAGTCTAATCCTATTAATTCCAGATCATCCATCATATAGGCTCGTCTCTTTGCTACTAGTTTTCCTTCTCGACAGTTCACAGCTTTGAAGAAACGTTCAAAACATTTCATTCCATTTTCTGTTAATAGGGAAGGATCCAGCTGAAGCACATTATTTTCAAAGAAGTCCTTATTAATGTCAGGGTCTAAGTCGGGTTCATCCCCCATTAGTTTGGAATACCATTTAAAACAGGCTTCGCGATCACAAAGATAAACTGCATTTTCAGCTAAACACTTCCATATTTGCTTTGCCTGAGGGGCGCAGAGCCACAGCTGACCATCCTTCAACAAAAACCTTGAGCAACAACAAACAGACAATTAACAGCACTAATAGACATCTAGAGTTACAATTCAGCAAAAAGGTGAATACGCATATTATACATGTATATGTCAGAAGTATGACCCCAAAAAACTTCATTTGCATCATCAGTCCATTCATAATTAGCCCCCAATTTCTTAGTAATTTTGAATGGATCAAGAACTTACAAGTCCAAACAAAAAAGGAATAAAATTCAGCAAAAAAATGTTTTACGCAAAGATACCAAGCATTTTTTACATATTATATACAAACAAATGCACGTTCCCTAACATAAACCATTTTGTTTAAAAATCAGGTCACAACATAAGAGATTAAATTACCACTGCAATCATTAACTATGTTTTAGCACTCACTTCAGCAAAATCACAAAATAAGGTTTGAATTCTATGTAACAGAGCCAGAAGCAGAAGTCAATGAACTGGAAATGTTTCCTTTAATTTAAATAAGTTTTTCATTGGTGTTAAATTATTATTAAAGAATTATTAAGAACTTCAACTCTGAGAGCTAACACTATCTGCTTCCTGAAACGTTCTCAAAGTTCTTCGGAATCGTTTACCTCATTCAAAATCTTTTCTTTGTAAAAGAAATCAGGGACTAAGTTATGGCGCTGCATTTCAGAAATTGCTACCTACTCTACATTTGACGGCCACGGCACTTCATAAATTCATTTACATTTAACAACTAGCGAATTTAAATGTAACGAAGTTACAATTTTTAACATACAAGAGTGATAAATTAAGTCTGCTATCCATATGCTATTGTATAATTTCATTAAACCATTAATGCTTCAGTTTAATTCATAAAAATCCTTGGTAAAATTTCAAAAGTAAAACATTTCTCTTAGAAAACAAGTAAAAAAATACTTCAGAACTTGATGGTTTGACAGTTCATGTATTTTTACTTGTCTAAAAAAAGATGTTAAAACCAAGTAAGAAAATGCTAAGAGAGACATAGCCTAAAAAGCATCAACATATTGCAGCTCTGTGATGAGCAGAGATCCTTTGTTTTCTTATTTTAATCGAACAGCAGCTGGTCATAAGTCATCCAAGTGATTTTTTTTTTTTAATTTTAACCTCTTTGTAAGAGGTTGCTGAAAATCTAGTAATGTCTGATACATGTCATTTTATGATCATGGATTTAAATTTGGTGTCGTACAAGAACTAAGGACACATGGACATATCCCTACATGGAATACTTTGAATTTTCAGCTAAATTCCCCTGACATGTATGTAACTGTATACACATTGTATTCAAGTCAGTAGAGCTGTACATAGACAGAAATAGCCCACATAAATCTTAGTGCAGAATCAGAGCCTCGGATTGCAAATATCCTAATAAACTTTATTTGAATATTGCAACATGAGCATAGAAGCCCTCTGTGAAGAAAAAAAACCAACCAAACCAACAAACCACACACAAAACAAACCATCTGGTGTATTTTTGCATCGGAGTTTTGAAAGAAGTTAACACAGCAACTTGAAGCTAGGTAAAAGAAAGAGATACCAGGGCGGGCTTTGGTTTTTTTGGTTGGTTGGTTGGTTGTGGGGTTTTGTTTGTTTGTGGACTTTCTTTGTTTATTTGTTTCTTTAAAGTATTCTAACAGAAGTTAAACAAATGATTATGTTAAAACTAACCGTAAGAAGTTAAGTCGCTCCTGTACTTCCTGCACATGACTGTATCTGCTTCCTGGTCTTACAGTTTGAGGATCATATTCACCATGCTCTGCAAATATAAAATGTTTTATTAGACAATACATTCAGAAAAGACATGCTGACCCTAAAAGACAGGATGTGTTTGAAGACTCATTAGTCTGAATATAACTAAAACCACTCAAAACCCAATAAATTTTCAGTAACGTGTATGAAAATAATTCTCGGCCACCTGCTACCAGTTAATAGTTCATTATAAATTAAAATGGGTAAAGGCAAAGATTACTGAGATCTATAATTAAATCAACACTTATGTATGCTCATCATTCAGTAAAATGGAAGTATTACAGAACAGTTAAGAACCTACATTCTATTTGTTCAAATCAATTTCTCCTTATTTCAAGTAGTCAGTTTGAAGTCAGAAAGTAGTTACAATAAAAGTATACCAAGCATATAATTCAGATTATCCTGTGTGTTTAGGTTTTTTTTGTTTTTTGTTGTTTTGTTTTTTGGTTGGTTGGTTTGGTTTGTTTGTTGTCGTTTTCTTTGTTTGTTTGGGGTTTTTTGTGTGTTTTGCTTTGTTTTCTGAGGATGCTTAATTTCATTACACAGCACCTTTTCCAAAATTTCATTTTTCCATTTTTAGGGTTTTCCCTCTTCAGAGCAAATAATTACTCTGGTTCTTTAACACCTTTATAAGTAGCTACATATATGACATCACTTACAAGAAGAAAGTATACTACAAGTTCATTCACTGCAAGTTTCCAGGTACAAAAAACAAATGCTTGTAATACTGACAAGCTTGAAAAAGAAGAAGTTGAGTAATTTTAAAGTAAGGCAAGAAAACAAACTTTTACGTGCATTCTATCAAATCTCACCATAATATTCGGTGCTTCATAGGAACTTGGTTTTGGTGTGGTTTTGTTTGGTGGTGTTGGTTTGGGGATTTTTTTTTGTTTGGTGGGGTTTGTTTGTTTGGTGGGGTTTTTTTGGTTGGTTGGGTTTTTGTTTATTTTTGGGGGGGGGGGGCGGGTTTTGTCTGGCTGGGGTTTGTTTTGTTTTTTCAATTAAAGAGAAACAATCTATATCTGTACTTGCACTGCCATGATCTGTACTAGTAATATTTCATCACGACATGTGTTCATTATGACAGCTCCATTATAAACTAATTAATGCTACATTTCTTATTTGCAAAGGTATACAGATCGCATCTTCAGAAGTGAAGAATCAGTATCTCCTATTATATCAAGGAGGAAAAAAAACCCCACAAATGAATCTAGCAGCTGAACCGCATCACTGGTGTTTCAAAATTCGAAAATTTGAATTATAATCCTAATGTAGTGAGCATAAATGGGCAATTATCAAAACAAGAACTGTGAAAAAATCCTGAAGAAAGAATATGCAAGTAGCAGAATGAAAATTTAAGTATTAGAAGTAGGAAACCTGAAAAATATGCTGTGGGTCTAGCAGAAGAAACTGTTACAATAGATAAACATATTGCAGAGAAATTAAAACTAATAACTTCAAGTGTTGGTTGTTTCGTGTGGGTTTTTTTGCTTGATTTTGTTTTGTTGCGGGGAAGGCAGCTGTGGTGGTGGTGTTTCTTTTAACTCTAGTGACTATCTGGTCTTTTTTTTCCTGACTAGAGATTAATTCACAGACACGATTGTCAATAGTGGCAGTGACAAAAGAATTCAGGTATTAAAGACCAGTCAGTTGCCCAAAGGCAGTATGTATGTACTCAAGAATACTGAAAAACTCTGGACTACAAAAAAATTCAGTGTCCCTTAATACCCTCCTTCTCAGTTTCTTTCTACATTTGCCTGATTTATCTTCCACGCTGTGGATCCTGCAAGTCCAAGCGTGATCTCCTTAAAAATTCTTTCTACATGCAGGAGTAGAAGAATGAACAGAAAAACTATAGATCAAAAAAGGACCGGTTGAAAATTTAAGTATAATAAGGGATACACACAGAAGATCATACGGCACAATTTCTATGACAAATTATATTTCATTAACACTTTGGATTTTTTTATCACTTCAGAAAAACAGAAGATAAAGGAGAACTCTCTAGCAATCTCCTCAGATTTTCAAAAGGTCTTCGATAAATAGTCAAGGAGATGAAACTCTGACTTCCTTCAGGACTATAAAATGCAATAACAGTTGTCTCATCTCATGAAGGACTCTGCAGAGGGGCAGGTAAGGGTGAGTTCAGTACAAGAGAGCCACAGATCATGGAAAAACTTCTGAAACATAGATAAAGCTTTTCTTTAACCTTAAAATGGCAAACATATAAAAAGGGAGTATGATAGAAAACAATATGCATTAGTGAGTAACAGGAGAATAGGAACATTGTTCTCCATCACAAAACACAACTATGGAAGCCTTCAAAAGAAATAAAAAATATGGCAAATTCAAAATTAATTTAAAAAAATATCTCAAATCACACAGTAATTGCAGCATTAGCTGCCGAAAACATCTGTGGGCAATTGGATTTTTTTGTCAATGGCATTTGTTTGACCTATGCTGTTTGGATGTTTGCCTTGAATTTCCCCCCTCTGTTTCATTCACCTTCTCCAGCTCAGTTTAATTCTACGGCTGCCCAGTTCATTCTTTCTGCCCTTGCAATCATAATAATCTTTCTTTTCTTCTCCTTTCATTTATACCACTCCCTGCCCTACATCTCTCCGGCATCTTTTATCCTCCTCCACGGAAGGCAAATTTCATGGTGCTCTCTCTGTTTTGCTCCACTTAGTATATAAAACTGAAACTGAAAGAGAAGTTGCACAGGAACTGTGTATTACAGTTTTAGTGCAGTATCTGGAACATTAGGAGATATGTTTTGGCTGCCCTTGATCACATAATAAAGCATCTAATAAAAAATCCACACTATTGTTCATCTGGTTTTGTACTCTGATGCAAACAAGTATAAATTCTGCAGCAGCTTCGTCTCAAGAAAGCACAATTTAATTGCTTTGTAATTAGATTCAATTTAAACTCTTTGCATGCTTGTAACTCCTGTCGTGCTGAAGATATTTATATTACTGCTTTATCGAGTCATTATATTTGGGGAGGTACAGGGCAATGGGATGTGTTTTTTGGTACAAGACATCTGCCTAATTTTTTTTTCTGCCCAAGTCATCAACAGTTCGATAGGTAAACAATATTGTCAAAATTAACCTTTTGGCTTCAGATTTCAAAAATAATTGGAATTAATAATAATAGTTTATTCATTAATAGCATGTGTAGGCTATTTTTGGACAAAGACAACATTGCATTGGAATATAGCTGTTGATTATGTCTCCTTCCTAACCCTGAGGCCAGACCCCAGGTTTCATAGCTGGCCAAAGACCAAGAGAAAGGGAGAATCATAGATTCTAAGCTATCCATATAGTTAAGATGTGAAGTTTGTTATAAATGAAATCACATTTTTGCAGCGTTTTAGCAAAGTTAAAGAGCAATCCAACAGCTTGAAGAAGTTACATGAAACAATATTTGTTCTATTCCACCTTTCTGAAGACGACTAAGCCTAAGACAGTATCGCTTGAGAACAGAACAAAGCGTTTAGTATTATTTTAACATTAATTAGTGCAATGCTATTATTAATTAAGGAACCTAAATTAGGGTAACCCCCCTCATGTATTCCTAAATAGAGAAATACAGCTGCAGTATGCAGATTTAGCTTAAATGTCTCATTGACCTGTACCCGGCTGAAGCTATCATCTTCATATAGTGCCACTATTCAAACAAGTCTTCAAGGATATATTTTGGATACCTTTTGTCAAGTACTCAAAAATTCAATGAATTCCAAAATTAAAAGGTGTCCAAGCAACTTAACTAAGCACTGGAAGACACACACACACTCTTTCCAATGTGCAAATACCCTGCCCTCTCTGAACAATCTACATTGAATTCCTGCATGACATACCATGTCTTTTTTGAATGTAGGATGTTATGATGCCAGGGTAGAACAGCCTCTAGTTCCAGTCAGTGAAGTAGATGGGGTGGGTAGGTGGGGGTGTGTTTTGGCATAACTCAATAAAGTACTGTGGTCCAGTGTAACAAGGAGTTTCCTGGTCCATCACTTTCCTTCACTTCCCTACTTCTACCTCAGTAGCTAGAAAGCTAGTCCAGAATAAGAGTGTAAACTCATCAGCAAAGGGTTGAGTTTAGCCTGAAATATATAACGCTAACATGATGTGCTGTCAAAGTGCTGCTGATAACAAATGCAGTGAGAAAGGAACTAAACAGAAATGGAGTTGCATGGTGAAAAGAAACAGCATCCCTGTGGTCTTAAGTCCTTCTCCCTGACAAATTCCAAACGCTGGCTTCAAATAGAGATTAAAAAACCTCTCAAAAGAGTCTACAAAAATTCAAAATGAGAAGTGGGACAAAATCCAGAATTATTATTAGGACTTTCCTCAAAAATAATCAGCCCAGCCTATGTAGGAAAAGATTATGTTTATCAATCCACAGATAAACAAGAGCTGCCACTTCCACATATTCTGTAGTAAAACACATTTTCAGTCATGAGACAAATTGTTAACATTTTAAGCTTTTCTTGCCCAATCAGACACCAAGGCTATCAATCTCACAGATGCTCGAAAATTAAATAAACAAACTTAATAGTTATTTCATTATGAGAATTTGGTTTTAACTCCACTTTCAACTGCAGTTTTCATACACTTTGAGGCAATTTTAATTTTAAAACTTACCTTTAGCATACTGCCTCATGCTTTCCATATAGGCAGAGAGATTTTCTGCAACCAATGTAACTAGGGCATGATTGTGCTGAAGTTGATTGATTAAGTCATGTCGGTAAAACACATGTGGACTTCGCTGAGTTTGACTGAAATTAAAATACAAGTGTTATAAGAAAAGTGAAGAAGTCTTGGCACCTAACAGTTCACAAATCCATTTAAGAAACTCATCTTTGATTCAAGTTCCAAATTTTCCTGAAAGACCTTTAACAGAAATCATATTAAGCCTCTGACAAAACTTTTCTTTTTTCTTCTTACACATCAACAGTTCTTAACAGTTATTGAAAGTAGTTAATTAATGAGGATTATACAGTTACAGTATGTATGAAAAATATCAAAGCAATCTGAGCAGCTCAGTATGCCACAGGGAGAATACCTGCGGCAAAAGAGGAACAGAAATATCTGCCCACAAACTGCATAGTAAGGACAGAGACCCTCAACTGTAGTATAACACACAACCACAGTTTCTTCCACACCCATCTGATATTCTTTTCTACATTTAATATTAAAACACTAAGTAAAACTATGTCGATTTTCAAAACGAAAGCTCATGGTCTTAAAACTATAGCAAAAGAACACTAGCCAATAAACATGCCAATTCTTTCAATACTTCAAAAAAACCCCTGCACAACCCTGCATTTTTTTTCTAACAATATCTAGCTGAAAAAATGTTGTTACAAACATAAAAAGCACAGTTATGCACAGCATAGTCTAACAAAACCCAGAAAAGTTTAAGAAAAGAAATACCTCAAATAAATAATTAGATGATAGTTTAAGTCTGTTACCAAGATCTGACCAAAAATGCTGCTCTCAAACAATACTAGACATATTTAAATTACAAGAGTAAACTGGAAGAGAAAATACAGAGCTTGGGTTCAAACCCCATGAACACAATCAAATTCTAGAACTTAAAACTAATTACTCTGCAGAATAGTCTCAATATGCCTCAGCTTCTGTAGATCGAAGCACTGATCTTGGCTGCATA
This sequence comes from Caloenas nicobarica, assembly GCF_036013445.1. Classification (NCBI taxonomy): domain Eukaryota; kingdom Metazoa; phylum Chordata; class Aves; order Columbiformes; family Columbidae; genus Caloenas; species Caloenas nicobarica. The sequence goes on along the minus strand of NC_088245.1, from coordinate 116,924,260 downwards.
AACAATACAAAGTTGCACTGTTCTTCCATGGTAAAGAGAGAAAAAAAGAAAAAAGCAGGAGAAGGGGTGGGGTGGGGGAGAAAAAGAAAGGTGCTCCCCCTTGTATTGCCACTCAGCTGACCCCATAGCCTGCCCTGAAGAAATATGAACTGTTCTCCTTTCCTTCAACACCAGATCCCAGAATTAGCTGAGTGGATTGCAGGCAGAAACTCCCATCCTTCCTAGGAAACAGCGTCTCCACACTAGATGCCTACAGCACTCTGCTGCATCACCACGCCTTTTGAGGACATTAGGGAATGCAAGAAATCCCAGTTCCAGCATCAGCTGATAATGATCTTGCAGCTGATAACCACATTTCACTGTACATGTAACAAAAACAGATAAATTGATTCACTGGGCCAGAGATCATTGTCGATCTGGGTTTAAAAGACAGAAGCCATCAACACCTTTCCAATAATTCTGCTATTTGCAACCAACAGAATTTGGCCTGCTAAGCACAGATGTCTTCAGAAAATTAAATTTCATACTATCCAGAGGTTCCCAAAACAGATTGAAAGAGGCACCTAAAACACAAATTGTGTTTAAAAAAAAAAAAGATCCAGACATTTGTCAGAGAGAAAACAAAATGGATGGAAGCACGAAGAAATCATACCAGACTTCATATACCCAGAAAGAACATCCTCTGTTTTCACTTTGAGAAACTTTCCAATTAACACTTCATTCCACCATCAACCCTCCTTGCTCAGCGTAAAGCAGCAGCAAAAACAGCAAAAGACTGGATATCTCTATTTTAGCGGCTACCTGAGATGTTACCTCTAGACAGAGAGGTGTATTTACAATGGATAACAGTAAATAAGAACACAGACTATTTGGGAAATACATATGATGAAACAAACCAGGGACTATACCAATGTAACTACTCCTACATTTATACAGTCATAGAATTACATTCAGCCCTTTGAAGGCAGCCACAAGGCTGATGTGATCCCCAGTGAAGATGAGTCTGACACCCCTGGACTGAAGGAACAGGCAGAAGCAAGACGAGGTATTTTGCTGAATTGAGCTATTGGCGTGTACATTTATATACTCATAATATTATGCATTTGTATCAATCTTGCAGAGTACCACAAAAGGAAAGCATTACTGGCAGAAGGCTAAATAAATCTTCTGCTCCAGACATTTTTTTACTTCCCTCCTTTCTCAACCGCATGCACAAACAGTAAATTTGGACACGTGGATTCATCATCTTGGTTAGCTTATTCGCTAGAAAAATATTGGCAACGTGCCAAAGGCAAATTTCCAAACAGCTTAAATGGATTTTTAAAAAATTATTTATCTGCACACGTAACTTGCCCAACGTAATACTGCACATGTAACTCAGCTTTTGAAGTTGAGAGGAGTTCTACTAAATGAACAAATGCAGTCATTAAAGGTCCAAATAGTCATGACCAAAGCCAGCAAATTCTACTGTTTACACTGAAAAGTGACTTGAAGTTAGCATCATTGTTGCCTTAAAGCACAAACAAAATCCCTAAACTCTTACAGAAGGATCCTCTCAATGTTCAGTTAATGGTTCTGAGCAAGCAATTTAGGAGACCCATCTTCTCCTGCTTGGGTAGATACAGGTCAAACTTTAGTGCTTGAAATTGGTCTACAAGACACTCTACCTCCATCAGCCAACACACAGAAAATTAAGATCATTATCTGTACACTAAAGGTCAGCATATTGAGTAATAAAGTTGACTGTTCTGTAATAAGGACCTTTGCACCCATAAAAATCCTTGCACCTAAATAAGAATTATTTTCTTATGCAGTTGCAATTCAGGTTAAGCTAAACTTCCCAAAACATGTAGCATTTCTTTGTAGTCAGGGAGTTAAATTTTGCCAAAGCGACTGTATAACCAGTTCGTCACTTTGCTCAACTGCATGAATAACTAGCAATAATTAAATCCTCCTCCTCAAAATAATCTACAGTGCCAATGGCACAAGATAATTTATACTTATTTTTACCAAGAATCAGCAGCCTTAGTCATTCTGGACCAAACATTTAATTGCCAATGCCAATCAACTGAACCACTCCAGAAGAGTAGAATACAGATTATGGGATATATGTTGCACATAGAAAGCTCTGTGAAACATTTTGGAGGCAGTTGTCACAAACATTTGCTTTGATCTATTTTTGATCCAAATTCTAGAAGGATGCTAGAGATTAAAGTTTTAAGTCAGATAAAGTAAGCTGATAGGAACAGGTATTAAATGCAGGCATTGCAATTTCCAAACTATATTTGATGTTAAGAGTTACCAAAACAGTCAGAAAAAAACAATCACTTACTACTTCAAAATGATGTTTTCACTCACTAGGTTTCCCAGTCACCTAGGCAGTAACTCTACCCAACCACAAAAAACTCCCTCAACAGTATCATGCTAATAAAGGCTTCTACACAGGAACAGGTCTTTGCAAGTCCCTTGATTAAAACCTTTAATTTGAAGTTTATTTTCCTGCTATGTATTTTCAAATTTTGCGTAAAAATGAGGCATTATCACATACTGCAATGCAGACTTCCCTGAAATCTGAGGAATGGAAGTTATAGTCTGGCACACAAAAAAGGAAAGATATTCAAGCCACCTAACTGTACACATACCATATATCCGCCAAGATCTTACAGCATGTAAAAGGTTAATGACTCCAAGAGACAGAAAACAGACTTCTCTGCTAATAAGCAGGTAAATTCATAACCTCGCTGAACAAAGCCCTCAATCATTAATGTGAAACTGTAAAGGATTAAAACGTCAGGAAAGCTGAGAAAGATGGCACAATCTAAATTAATAAAGAAATCTCCAAAAGCCAGCAATGCAATATTATCACAGCTCCTTAAAGCGCTATCAGTAATAAGATGGCGTTTTGTAAACTGAAGGCTTATTTTCTTCAACTTTCCCTGCCTTGATCCTTCTTGCAAGCAGACTGTAATAGCAACATTGATTTGAATAGTTTACTTGATTATAAGAATTACAGCAATTGTGCAATATTGATAAGCAAACATTTTTCTGGAGTTTGTAAAAGCTATGATGTGGATAATGTCAGGGGCACAGAATCTCAGACATTTCTCTAGTAAAAAGACATTTAAAATAATGAAAATAAGCACATATTTTAACAAGCCCAAACAGACGACAGCTTATTTCTCTTCTTAAAAAAAAAAAAAAAAAAAAAAAAAAAAAAAAAAAAAAAAAAAAAAATCAAACAAACCTCCCACATAAGACGACAAAAAACCAAACCCACAATAAAACAAACCCAATACATTTATAATCTCTTCCATTCAGGAGAGAGAATCAATAGAGTATTTTTCCCAGACAAAAAAAATCACCTTTGATTTCGCCTAAATAAACTATATGACCTGTATAAATTTATCATTGAAGAACAGGGATGGGTGGTTATGTTTGTGTGTGTGCATACATACATATATGCACGTACAATATATTTATAAGTTAATTCCCTTGTTAGGCAGAGAAGTCCACAGATAGCATAAAAACAAACCTAATTTTCCACAAATTGGACTAGTATTCTAAAAATTAAACATGTTGGATGCACCAGCTAATGTTCTCTTATTGAACTTTGGTGTCTGAATTTTCAGAGGCTATTTAAAGATACTAAAACAAACTGAAGAACATCTTCAAACACATGTTCTGATTTCACCTAAGCTTTCTCTGCCTCTTGTAAAAAAATGAAAATTTGCCTCATTCCAACCCATTCAACTTTTAACAGACAAAAGTTTATTTGCATTCCATTCTTACCTCAAGTTTTGTGGTGCTTCGCCAAACAAACTGCAAATTTCTCTAATTTGTTTTAGTGCAGGAATGACCCATTTGTCATTTGTGCGAAGCTCTTCTATAAAACGATCTATCCACTGGATCTTTTGTGTATCTCGATCCTTAAAAAAAAGCGTGTATAATCAAAATCAAGTATATTGCAGAAACTATCATCATTCTCTTAATATGTTTCCAAGATAGACTAGAACGTACAAAGCCACACGAATACTAGATCAACTGAGTTCTGACGCACACAAGCATAAGAAAAGTATCTGAACAGCACTCCATGTTTGCGGAAGCTACTGGTGTGTTACAAACTCTCTGCCTTCAAGCATTCAAGCATCCGGTTCATATTTAAGAAAACCTATAGCTAGATAGGATCATCGGTGTTTAAATAACTTGCTCTTTCCCCTCTTTCATTTATTTCTATTCACTGGTACTCAAGCATAAATTGCTATAAAATATCAAGAAACAATGACAAACTGTTTCTTAACAACCAAGAAACAAAACCTAACAGTGGCTGTCAAGGCAGATAATGGATTAATTTCAAACCAAAATGAATCATTATTATGACGACCCTGGCAGACTGCCACAGAAGTTCGGGTGGGGAAGGAGAACATCTAATAGTTTTCACACCTTTGCTAAGTCCTTTCTAATATTATACAAGACAGGTAAGGACTTACTGAAAAACCACCCCACCCAAACAGATTAGCATAATCTAGTTCAGAAAAGAGTGAAGACGAAAGCAGGGCTGCTTCTCTTTCTCCATCTTTACTTTGGTAGGGTTCTTTCCTAATTCCTTCAATGTGGTCATTAGAGTATGTCACCGATTGCAAGAAGACAGGCAAACTGATGTATTTCACTCTCTCCAATTAAAGCACGAACGGTGTTACTTAAAATATGTCACGTAACATTTAAAAAAAATTAAAAATACCATAACATTTGAAAAATACTGTTTGAATAATACAGATCTAGGATAAGGAACATTTTTGTTAAGTTACCAAATCGCTTGAACTTTCCATGTAGAATTGAAGGAAACTGTCAGTGACTGATTTCACAATAGAACATACCAGATTACTCACCTGTGAACAGCTGTAATCTAAGATTTTAATATGGGCACTAAGAGCCTGGTCCATGATATCAACTGGTACGTCATCACTATGAGCCAAATTCCACAAAAGGTTCAGCACTTTATGTGCCATCACACCATCCTTGTCGTCCTCTGCAAGACGACGAATTAATTCAAGTAGTTTCTCGCGCTGTTTTTTGCTTGCATTTGTCCAACTTGCCTAAGAGAAGATTTTACTTGATATGAAAAGCAGTCTCTTTAAAAAAAAAATCCACACACAACCTGCACTGTTAGCAAATGATGCAACCATAAAGTGGTGCAACTATATCAAGAACTTCCACATTACCTACTTTCATTAAAAATAAATAGCACATTAGATCTATACATAAGTCAGACACAAGTGAATAGCACTTCTAGTGTTTATAATTAAAGTGTATTCAACTTGAGACTATCTATTAATAGATTACGGACCATTAGACCCATATTTACCAAACCAGGAGACCCCCATTAATTGGAGCACAAATTCCCTGTAAGCCAAAACATGACTGTTACACATTTATCTAAAAGCAGAAAATTGAGTCTACAAAGCTGGCTTGGATTTTCTAGTGCAGCGAATCACCTCCTAGAAGTGAAACATGAAAACAAGCTGGATAGCACCACTACTAGAACCTACAAATGTTAATTTTAGCATCCATAAAAAGCCAGTGAATAAGAAACTTTCAGAAACAAGCTGCTGATAAACATTGAACATTATCTTCCTGAGGCTCTCTCATTCTATATCTTTGTTAACCACAAAAAAATTACTACATGATAAAGAGGAAGTTGGGGGAGAGAGGAATGGAAGCCCTTGATCTCCTCCACTTAAGAGACTGAAAGCAGCAATGCTCAGTAAACTTGATGAAACCTACTTTAATGATAGGAGAAAAACATTATTGACTAAATCACCAACACTTAGTAATTTAGAACAAATGCAAAAAGTTAATTAAGATAGGTAACTTATTTTATTTGAAAAATTCAATATTCCTAGGATTGTGAAATGTCACTTCAGTACTACAGGCTTCAATAGATGTGCATGATCCAAAAGCATTTAAACCAGAAAAATAAAGGCCAATTGAACTAGCATAACAAGTGTTTGCTTTAGACTGGAAGTAAATTGAAAATCTCACAATGAATGCTCATTAAAGAATAGCATAATCTGGCATTTCTATCATTAAATATTGCAGACTGTTGCTATACACATCAAGCAGTCTTTTAACACAAGAAAACCGCCTGTATCTAAAACAAGTAGAAAGTAGATGTTGAAAGTGTCACAAATCTGTATCCAACCTAACAACACATTTCCTGAATACAGTCAAACATGCATAGTTACCTTAAAACAATCAAACAGGTGATCGAGCTGTTCAGGAGAGAAATCCCAAGCTAATTTCGCAAGGAGATCATGTACATTTTTTACAATGGCTTCATGTTTTCCTGCCTGTCAGACAAAAAGAATCCACCAACATTTGTAGCAATCCATATTAAGTCAAGCAGCAAGACACCCTACATAATTTTTGCAACACAACTGTTCGAGGTGGCCAGCAAGAAAAGCTGAAGCTGTGGGAACAGTGTGGCAAACTGAATACTTAGTTCACTGGGAAGTCAAAATATTTAGATTTCCCTTGTATGTTGAAGTACGTAAGTGTGCTCTGTGTGCGCACACAAGTATTTATTTGGAATATAAATACTGTACTGTCACAATATTTATTTCTTTAACAAAATCATGCTGGGACAGCAGACAATAAAGTGTAAAAGTGTATTTTACCAATGAGTATTTTAATTTAATGTAGTTTGTTAGCCTAGTTTTTAAAAAAGGACTCCAAATCCAGTTCCTCAATGAACTTCTCTGAGGTGCTTTAAGCTGTAAAACAATTTTTAGTAATTCCACATAGTTTCTCAGGCTGAAGTACTGCCTTTGTGCTAGTGGATTCATGGACAACTAAAGCTTTCTATTACGAACAACTTGTTGGCAGACAGCATTTTGAGTCCAGCAGCTTATAAACTTAGGAAGTCTTACAATCAAACAACCGGTAGTAAGATGTTGAGTTATATACCAGACACCTTTAAATGAGATTTTGGTGTACACCACAATTTTGACAATTAAGGAGAAAGACAAGAAGGAGAAAAGAGCTAGCTCAGTTTTAACTCTGGGTGAGAAGTTTCCTTCCTATATGCCAGGCTGGAAAATGCATCAAAATCAACAATTTTGGACTACATGAATCAATAGTCAATTTACTGTAGAAAAATTTCCCATAAATGTAGAACAAAACATGAGAAACAAGTACCTAGAAAACTGTGATGCAATTAATCTTGTACAGTATTAAAAATGCATGCATGAGCAGTTTGGAAATTTTGAAGTTCATTTCCTTCTAAAACTTGCATCAGAACTTTACTTAAAACCAAAGAGACTAACAGCCTTGTTACATGCTGTGCCGTAAATACTTTATTCATGTGCCATGGATTTTTCTTTTAAAAAGTAACATTTGTTTTCATGTTATGAGTCAGATTACAAGAGAGGGAATAACTAAACCACTTATTCCACTTGATTTTGCAAAACATCGTATAATTTTTTTCTCTGATCAGACCATTTCCTGGATAGAAGGAAAACCTGACAGCATACAGGCCAAAAAGAACAACTACAACATAACAAATAAAAGGACAAATATGCATAACTGCTGGAGGGGGCGGGGCAGGAAGACTAAGACATATAACAATCTTGTCTTGGGAGGTTTGTAACAGACACTTCAGGGGAAGCTCTTAAGAAGGGAGAAGGCTGAGGAAGCAGTACCACACAGTAGGAAGAGGTAAGGAACCTGGTGTGTGAACTGTCAGCTTGCTGTGCTGAAACAGGGACGGACATGCCAAGTTCTAGTTAAATGCTCTAGAATGTAAGTAATGAGACTCCAGCACTAATCTCTGCAATTTCATTTCTTGTCCAGCTGGATCTTTCCCTGCCACTCAACAGGCTGCAACTTAACCCTTGCCTTTAGAGACTCCCAACATTACTCCTTGAATCAAATATACTTCTCTTTTTTGAGCATTCGTTTTGTAAGACATGAAAACACTTCAATAAAACTTAAAACTTACATTGCCTTCTACAGGCAAAACCAACATGATTTTATTACTTTTCATAAACTACTTATTTTTATTCTAGTTGTATCCTGAGATTCTGAGGGCACTTCATATCATCAACTGTAAATTTGTGTGTGCTGCACTCTCTAAACCCAGGCAGCAACAGCTCTATCCTGAAAGCAAAACCACACCGTTGCTGCGCTGAGCCAGAGCTAAAATAGCCTGCCTGTTATATAAAGCTACACAGTAAATCAACGCCTTGCTACTGAATTTCATGCTCCAACTGCTCTTCAAAGTAGCCATTTAATAAGGATTTCTAAAAACTACTAAACACAGGGAGTAGTGAAGTTAGTAAAAATCATTCTGTATTAGTAGATTTTTACCTTTTAGTCTATTTTAATTCCATGGCCAAAGCCACAGTGAATTCAACTTTGACACAGAAAAAAAAATACAGGGCAGAACTGTAGCAAGTGCACTATGGCAACTACCTAATTGGAAGCCAGGTATTTGAAAGCATGGGAGATTTATTCCTAATTATTTTTCTTTGTTTGTTTGGGGTTTTTTTGTTTTTGTTTTTGCAACTGTTGGGGTAGACGACTTCTCACTTTTCTGGGAGGGTAAAAAGTTGGGCTTAAAACTAGATTATCCACATGTCCCATTTCCTGGCACTATAAGTAATATAATTGCTTGGAAGACTTTTTTCCAAATTCCAGATTTTTTTTTTTCTTCTTATAAAAGGTGAGCCTCTGATATAGCTAATACAAGCCTACTAACAGCAAACTAACCTCTCAAAGTCTTTTTTCCCCAAAGATTTCTTACAAAGACAGTCTGGAATGGTCTGCAGACCACAAGCTGAAAACTAACAGTATGAACACAGACCTTAATTCAAATAACCTCTGTTACATGATGTAATTTTCTGAACAGGACTTCAGGATAAAGATTTCCTTGAATTTCAGCCTGTGCAGTTACTATCATGATGGAACTGACGTCTAGAGATTATGAAGCTAGCTGAAACACCACAGATGTCAAGTCAGTCCTCCACTTCATCACCTGCAGTCTCAAATGTTTTAAACATGTGCCTGAAAATAGGGACACCTGGCTAAATCCACTTAAGCCAAACTGTTACAGTTTCAGCAGAACATGAACACATAAACTGGGTACATAATAACACCCAATTCCTGTATTAGCCCTTGTCATGATAAAGTCCCAGCTGGCAACTAAGTACCATCCAGCACTTGCTCATTCTCCATCCCACAGTGGGATGAAGGAGAGAATCATAAGTGTAAAACTGAGGAAACTTGTGGATTAACAGTTTAACAGGTAAATCTTCTGTTTTTACCTATATAGCCCCATATAAGCTACTATGAAATCTATCCGTGTCAAAACTGGTACAGCCCTACATCTTGGAAACCAGATTTAGCCTTCCCACATTTGAAAGACTGGCTTAAGAGCTTACTTGCACAATTAAGTTAGTTTTACTACCAATTACTTATGAACAAGGATATATGCACTCACATTTGTTTCTATCTTAAAATAACCTTTTATTTTCTGTCTACTCGATAATTAATAATGATTTTGTCTCTTCAGCTGCCCTTCATGTGTGCTAAACTCATGCAGCCCACAGCTAGGAAACCCAGCTTCGCTGATCATTTAAGTAAGCAAACATTGCAAAATTTATAATTTTTCAAACATAATCTTTACAACAAAGGAAAGAACTTTCAGTTAAGCAAATTCTAGATCAGTCATTATTGTAAGATTTACTAATAGTGCCTGTCCAGGAAAAATTTGTACAACAGTGGTGAACTTGGAGATTAGCAATATATATTCTTAATGCATTTTAAAATATTAAGTCATAATGGACCATATTCTTTCATAGGCTAGACTCTGCTCAACTTGAAGGTTCCTTAATGCTTAAAAAGGTTAATCTTTGCACCATGTTCTGTTCCTTTCGACTTTACATGCATGTGTAGTAGACCCTTTCTACTGAAGACATTTGAGAAGACAATTTTGAGATCCAGGACCCCAAAAAAGAACGTAATTTGATTTAAACTTTTTCTTTAGTTTTGTCTGACACCAAGCGTAAGAAGCACAAGCTGTCGTCTTCACAATACATGACATAGAACAAGATCCCTCCTGCACAGTAGCAGACAAGAAGCTGAATTCTTTACCTGTGCAGCCCAAATGTTGTCAAGATCCTGCAAAGTGAGCGCTTTCTCTTTGATGACAAAACGAAGAATTTTCTCTAACTTCTCTACATATTGAGGTTGATGAAGACTATCTCTCAATACAATTGATAAAATATTATTCTGCTGGATCCATTCCTGTATATAAAAAGAAAGTAGTGCCATCTCAAATTATTAAAGAGCTGCTACTGATATTTAAGGTAAAAATAAAAAATTTCAACCTGTTACAGAATATTGTATATAAAGTCATTAATCTAATTGGGAGAAGAAACATACAGCACAAGAGGAAAGTATTTATCTCTAACTATATAGTATTTATCTTCCTTTAAAAAAAAAAAACCCTCAGCATTTTAAATAATCCAATATGCTAGTCACTGTCATATCTTAAGGGGAAGTATTTTTTCAGGCATGTTGAAATAATGAACACAAAGCATAAAAATGTTCAAACAACTTCAAGCATAAAAAGCCAATGGGAAGAACAGTTAACTCTTCTACTCAAGAAACAATTTTTTTCTATTCCCATTCACAATTGTTTAAAACACTTCCATCTTTACTGGTATGCCTACAGCATATCACATAAAAAGGGCTTAAGCAAGGAGTGAAATATAAACAGATTAGATTATTTAAGTACTGCCACTTATAGGTTTTTTTAAATGCTTCTAATTGAATTAGAGCCAAATATTCAAGCCATGTTTAAGTAGATGGAATTCTTTCAGTGGTGTCACTGACACAGTCAGAGTAGGGTCATGTAATTTTTGTTCTGACTGAAACAAAGCAGCACATGCTTTGAGCACTGAAAGAGAAAACAAACGTACACAGCATCACGCCTTCCAACAATGTTCTTGATTATAGACTTACAATATTCTAGTTAGTCTCATGAAATACCCATTTTCTCCTATTGCTTTAAAAAGTCAAACTGCTGTCATTCTTTTTTTTTTTTTTTCCAGTTCTGTTGCAGATTATAAAGCTCCCAACAGGTAGCCAGTCAAAAAGATGGACCAAAACAGTGCAAAAATCACATAACACAATTAAATTTCAGAAAGATGAAGAGAAAAATTGTCCTTAACTTTAAAAATGCTCATTTTAATAGTTCCCTACATATGCATGCAAGCGTGAAACAGTAGTCAAAGTATGTAAATATTAAATGAAAACGTGATATCTAGAACTTTCTGTACCAAAAAATCCAGCTTCTGGAATGTGAAAAGCAGAGTAGTCAGAGCTCTAACGAGAAAAATAAATTACTTGAAGCACAAAACGCAGACTGGATTCTTATTTAAACGAACATTTAATTTTTAGGTACAGCGGCAGTAAAGTTTCAAATGAATCATACCTGTTCTATATAGGTTCGGGGTATTTTTGGTTGGTTTTGTTTGAGGTTTTTTTTGTTGGTGTGTTGTTTTCAGGTTTTGGTGGGTTTTGTTTGTTTTATAAAACACTATATAAAAACCATGCTATTTAAGGATCCCTTTTTAGCAGCACTGAAAATAATTCTCAATGACAGCTTTTAAACAAATACAGCAATTTTTCACAGAAAGACTACTAGTAAAATGACTTATTAACATGATGTGATACCGTTTACAACACTAAATGCAACAATGAGCAGTGTGTACAGCATCCATAGCATATAGCTACCTCCAAAATTAACATAATAAGGAGGAAGAAAATCTATTCAATGAATTTTGGTGAAGAGGAGAACTTACTGCCATTCTTTCAGCTGTAAGCCATTCTTCCTCTTCAGGATTACCATGCCGATGAGTATAGTATGACACACTGGATATTACTTTGTTAACTTCATTTAGTGCATTCATTTTACCATTGAAAGAAGAAATTTGTAACAACCTGTAAGAGAAATTAAATGTAAGAAGTGCGAAAAAAAGTCAGAAGTAGCATATCATATTAGGAGTAGCATCTTACCTAAGTATCATTTTTAACCTAAATATTTCTAAGTTTTTTACAGTTTCTTCTTGTCCTGGAACTCTTGAAGCTAAGTTCTTTAGAGATTTGATTATCATTGACAGAGCATCATTTTTGGCTTCATTCTTTGCTTCTTTTTTCAGTTCATCATCTGTTAAATTTTCTAAAAATTGTGGAACCATTTCTATAATTGGAAGGAAATATTTCTTCACTGTATGTAACGTTAGAAATTCGTAACATTGTCCAAATGGCCTAAAAAGAAACAAAAAGGGATCAAAGTGCCATAATCAGTAGTTGCGTAATATCAAGACAGTAAGGAGCAATTCATTCAAGAAACTCAAGTCTATTTACAAGCATATGAAATGTTGAAAGTAAACAAAACTAGTTAAGAGGTGAAGCAAGGGGAAGCACTTTAAGAAAAGACTAAGCTATTAATTATTATATTAATATAATAATTTACTTAGTCCAGCTTTTCAAAATATGTACTTATTATTTTTAAAAAACTTACTTGATGAGAGCTGCAATTATCTGAACATTCAATGCTGATCCACTCATGAAGCGATCATGCAAGATCTGAAATCCATTTAACGTGCCAAATTTGTTGATAAGATCTACTAGCCAGCCCTGCAATATAATAAACAGTTATTTACCAACATTTACATATTACCATCTAGAAATACTTTCAAGTACCTGTTAGTAACAAAACTTGCTTTAAAAAAGCCTCTACATGATAAACTGTTAGAAGGTAATAGAATTGACAGTGAATAAACCTATGTATTTTAAATATTCAGGTTTAAGAAAATCCTTACAAATAGGCAACACTGTATTTCCCATTATCATGTCAAAGAACACGTTATTTGTTATTCAGATAATTTTATCAAATATATAGGAATAAAAACGACTACACTTTAGGTCTATCTCTGGCTGCTAAGTTACTACAGAAAGCATGACGATTCTGGCATTTATTTTTGGTCCCAGGTGTGACAATGCTGCATATCAAAGTAGTAAGAATGCAAAATAACATTCTTCTAAACACAGTAAGCACAGCAAGGAAGTCCAAGGACACAGAGTTATTTATCTTTTGTTCTTATGTATCAATAGCTAGTAGTTCTACAAAAAAAGAAATTAATAAAAGAAAGCAACAAAAATATAACTCAGCTCCTGAAGTTGTACCAATGCCACTTGGAACACAATTCTGAAACAGACCCAAGAACCAGAACAGATCACTAATCTGCACTGCCAGTTAAAAAAAAAAAAGACAATACCTACCACCACCAAAAAACTCCTCACCAAATCTCTCAAAAAACAAATCAAATAACAAATCCCAAAATCACACTGACACTAGCAAGTCACGTCCAATTAAAAACATTTCTCCCATCATTGGGACTATAAGAAAAGTGAGAGAAAATTCCTACTGTATCATATAATCTTCTCACAATATGCCACCTGCAAAATCATGTTGAGTGAGAAGGTAAATCCATTAAGTGGTAAATACAAGCAAGCCAATTAACACAGCAGGAATGGCATTCCAACACAGCTGTGCCAGCTTACCACAGAAACACGGCACAGTTTGATTGTGGACTAAAGACTGAAAGAGTTAGAGGGGAAATGTAACTGATGATGATTTAATGCACGAACCAAAAGCAGCAGAACATCTTAGTGACACAGAGAGTGAAGTTGGTTTTTTTTTTTCCTCCCCTCTAGAACAGTTCTCTATGGCTATTGTGTAATTAAGTACCATGGCATAAAATTAAAAACACAGATCTGAAAATGCTCTTGTACCTTTGGTGATCGTGGGTCAGGAGGACGGGCATAAAGTTCATCTTCAGCAAGCTGGACTCCTGCAGGAACTGTTTCTGAGGGACGAGTACCATTGTACAGATGGAATTTGCAGTGAGGATTTAAGGCCATGGCGAGAAGTTCGAGAAGGGGAAACCAATCTTGGGACAGCTTGGCCACACATAGTTCCACTAGTCGATGAGTGTTGTTAATAATACATCTCTATAAAGGAAAAAAAAACCCAACAGTCAAAAATATGGCAGGTGACCGTACAATGAATATGAACTATAAACTCTGAACCATTTGTACCTAACATGCAGAGCTGCATAAGACTTTTACAATGTTGCATTTTAATTTGTACTTCTGCCAATAAAGGCCTTAAACAAAATTTAAACTGTTTTCAGCTAAAGATTAAATCTAGGAAAAAGACACAAATATTTGAGACATTCATGAATCACCACTGAACTATTAACTTTTCATTCTTTCACCCATTTCTCTCACAGATTTTAATTTGCTTATGAAGATCTTCAGTTTCTCATTTGGCATGTGACTAGCTGTGCAAGAAGTAGTTTTTATATTCAAACAGCTGCTACAAACATTCAGAAGTTAGCAGGTTGCTAAAAGCTTTTACTAAAAAAGCAAGTTTTCACATCCTACTGTGCAAATAAAAATAAGCAAGTCTCTATAGACATCTGGCCAAGGACAGCCTAACAAGAGCTGCACTACTGAACGAAGTTCACTTCCTCTTCATATTACCTCTCATGTTTTACTTCCTTCCAAAAACACCAGAGGCAATAAGATGAAACAATAATAGAAGGATGAATTTTCCCCCACCCAGAGCCATGTATACAAGAGTTCTCCCAGAGCCATGTATACAAGAGTTCTCCCAGTTTTCTGTTGAGATGAGTTTCAAAAATGAGATTCGGTTTCTTCAGTCCCCTCATACTCACAAAAGCAGTCCCCTTCCTCATTTAAATTGCTATGCTTTTCAGAAACACTTTAAAAACTCACATGAATCTCAAACTTCCAGCCGCTCACTGCCTCATCTGTAAGGATTTTTGTGAAAGATATTGTTAATCCATCTCGAAAGAATCGCTGGCATGCTTCACTTTTGACATCAAGGCCTATTTAAAACAGAAAAGAAAAAAACCACGAACTATTAGATATGCAATTTCATTAGTTGTTACACTAACTTTTAAAAACTGAATGTAGTGATTTGGACTTGAAAGGTGGGATGTTCAAAGTTTCTGAATTATTTTTTAAAAAGAAGCCTTGGATGAAAACAAACTTATGTAAGCTTGAATGGACAAAAACCTGACAGATGAATGTTCTAGTAAAGTCACCTCAAAAATTGCACTCCTTCAGATAATTTTTAAATGATTTTTTTTAAAAAATATGATGGGGCTTTTTTTTCCACACTTGCAACACTTGAAGATGTAGTAGCAAAAAGAACAGTAAGTACAGTCTTTATCTTCCATTCTTCTGGTATACATGCATTTATGTTCTCTCTCATTTAGTTGCTACAAGTAAAACTCAGTGAGTGAAGAGGAGGAAAAGGTGAGACCTGGTCAACTTCCCGGGCAATTAACCTGCAAAAATAAATATGAATCCTTCTGTCTCTGACCCTGACTTACAGTTTCTTTTAGTTCTGCTGCCAGGACCCAACACATCTAGACCCCAACGCCACTGTAAACCTTTGCAGTCACCATACATCAAGTTTAATTTTAAAGAATAGTGCTCCATACTTTTCTTTTAGCTATTTTAAAACACTGGAGTTATTTACAACCCAGTATTTCAAGAAATCTATATCTCCCCTTCAAAATTTCCATTTAAAAAAATCTAAATAGGGCTAAAAGTCAACAACAAAAAATACACTGAACGTGTAACAGTACACACTGGAAACAATGAAAGCCATTGGATACATCATAAAAAGAAAACTGTGACCTGCCTGCGCAGTTTCTTTACAGAACAAGTTTAATTTTCAAACAGAGAATCTTAGCATTCAACAAGCCCATGCCATGCAGATTCACAAAAATTATTGCCACCACCCCTCCCCCTGCAACCTCCTTAATGAGACGTTCTGACAGTAACTTCCATTAGTTTGGGAAGGACTGATTTGGGTTATTAAATTAAAGTTCCTCATAGTCAAAAGCAACTGTACAACACAGGTTCCTTTCAAAAACTGTCAGAGAACATCTGCCCTGCTTATCGGTACCTGCTACAAAAGCTTTCCAGACTCCTAGTAACAGGGCTTGCTAGCCGACACTCTTACGGTGGGTGCAACTCCCAAGCAATTCAAGTAAAGCAAGAATCTTTGGAGATCCCCTGTCACCTCCTTGAAAACTACTGCAATGTTCACTCTTTTTATCACTACCAAAGGTACATGATATACATTAAGTGGCCAAGTATAAAAAACTCCCCATTATATTCCTACATAGCTTTCAGTCTGGATTAGCTGACATACCTACACTACATAGTAAGGGCTAAGACCAGCAACAAAGGCCACAAGCCACAGCAATGATAGGACCAAAGAAGAGAGACGGACACTGCCTAAAACTTAGGCATTTGCAATAAAAAAAGGACTTTGTTAAATTAACTCCTCAAGGAGGTAAAGACTACAACTTCACCCTATACAAAACAGAGGACCGGGAACACATCCAATGCCATTAACTTCACTTGGGGGACTGTTCCTTTCTGAACCCAAATTTAACAATGAACTCTTGAATACAAATTTAAAACAGGCACTCGAGTGATTTTAATTCTCCTTAGAGTACCAGTAATACTGCACTGAAATCTGTTGCAAGCTTTCAAGTACTTCTTGGACCATCTTCCCCCACAATGTTTGGCCAGCTTCAGTCAGCAAGACATTTCAAACCAAGTTCACAAATACTCAGAGTATGTTTCAAAATACACTGGCCGTTCCGTATTTCACTGAACTTGGAAAGAGAGGGAAGATGTAGAACCTCAGAAGATACTTAGATGACTCCTGGATATACAATCACCTTCTACCTTCTCCCACAATGTTGCATACTGCTGAAACAACCGGTGACACAAAAGGAACCAAGGCTAAGTGTGTACAAGGACATCAAAATCACAGTGGAAGAGTCCTAGAAGACAGCAGGCTGGGAGAAGAAGCAAGAACAATTCAAAGCCAGTGAGAAGAGAAATGGCAATTACACTAGACACTGGCATCTACTGCTTGAATCAGATTCGGTATAACTCTTAGGCAAGACCACGAACAGCCATTTCTCTGCCTGTTATCCAGATTCTGAGCACTGAGAAGGACAAAGACGACTAGAAGAGATGAGTGCATGTAGCCCTGAGCTACATCTAGAGAAAAGTTAGGGAAATGGATTATGCAGTGAGAAAAAATTGAATATGAAAGGAAAATGTGAGACACAACATAAAGTATAGGGGAGTTACAATTATGGGGTTGGAGGAAGAACAGAGGGACATTGGATTTCTGTAGCTGTGCTCAAAAGTGGTCAATTTGCCAGATAAACCACAGAGAGTGTATCAACCCTGTCGCAAGAGCAGGAACACTCTGTGTCCACAAAACTTGTCAGTCCAGATGCAACTGTATATGAAGAAAGTCTTCTGCAGCTGAAGGGTATTCAGCAGTACAGGATCAGAGCACCATGACAACAAGCAAAATCACCCTGCTCCTCTTCTCCAGGACTTTGGACTACACGGCTTTGCACCTGCCATCCCAGAGCTGAGCTGGCTGCACACACTGATGTGGTGCTGTGCCAGTGAAGCCCTCCCAGAGCTGGAGCCTCTGGAGGCACAGCATGAAAAGCTTTCAGCGGCTTGGCAAGGGCTAGCGCAGACCCTGCAGAACCAACAGTGACCTGGAGCTAATGAGCTCTGGGGAAACCCACACTTGCCCGTGGGCAGAGTGGCTACACATGGCACTCTCAGATTCTGATAGACTTTCAATAACTCTTAATTATCAAGAGTATGAGAGCCCTTCTACACCAAGATACTGCACTGGCCCTGCTGTAGTTCATTTCACTGAATTGGTTCTAGCCCAGACACCTGGCTGAGAAATGTCAGAACGTAACAACACAAACCTGTTCTTGCGTTAGATAGATGGCTAAAAATAACCATTTCAAGAAAACACACAAGATAAAGCTTCAGTAAGGAACTCAGGAGTGGTCTCACAGAAATGCAGTATCTGGATCATCCAGACAAGAGATGGTCTTTAGAGAGGATGCTGGAAACAACTCTCATTATCGGGCTGCCTAGCTGTTGGATGTACATATGCTCATGTACGCACATGCCTTTTTTTTTTTTTGAGGCTCTAAGGCCTGCCTCTCTACTCTTTCCCACTCTTTAAGCCCCTGTAATTAATCAAAACCAAAGATTTCGGATCAGGGTTGAAGGTTTAAGTTGTGTAGTGAAATCTCATTTCAGTTTAAATAAGCTACAAATTCTAAAAGTTGCCTTGCATCTTGCTTGTGTGTCACACTGGAAAGTTTTGGTAGCATGTTAGAAATTGAGTGTAAACTTTAGGAGCAATAAAATCCACAATGAAGGCAAAGCAGTGCGGAGTTGTTGAGGGGATTTTGAAAGTAAGAGTGGAGAATATTCCAGCCAATAAAAAACCCCAAACAAACCATGTTTTGTTTTGATTTTTTTATTTTTAAATTTATGGCATCCAACTCACTATGACATTTATTTCTGGAGCCAATCTCATTTCTCAAAACACTTTGTAAGTATTTCAGAATTATTGTGAAGATTAATATCAGTCTTGCTATTAAACACTATTTGTCTAACAGGTTTCCTTCTATTAGCAAGTAACTCCAAAGTATCATTTGAGAGTCTTATGGCTCGCTTAACAAAGAATAATACATTGATGCTTACACACAAAGATAAATCTTCCATAAACAAATGCATCTGTCAGCGACAATGCAAGTAACAGTCTAGACAGGATTCATAATACTCTGTAAAATTTGCTCCTTGTACTTGAAGGTGGTAATAACATTTAATTCATATGAGTACTTTCAATTCTGTTATGTCCCTTTCAATGTCAGTTCTTGAAAAGATTTAAAGAGGATGCAAATATCACTCTTATTTTATAGACACAGTCACAAACAAAGCAGTTACCATAAAGTCACTCCAGAATGTCAATGCTGATGGCCACTGGCAATGTTAGGAATAAAAGCTACTTAAGAATCCTAACCACTGGAAAATGGTGTTTGATTAAAAAAAATATAGTGGGCTGCTTTTAGGTTTTGTTGCTTCACAATCTAAATGAATAACAGACTGCAATATAGAATTTATGTAATTCAAGAGCTGGTTATTTGTCAATTTCTCATTTCAGTTCTTCCCTTCAGAAACAGAACTCTTCAGATTAAGAAAAAGGCCCATAGACAGGTAGCAAGGTGTCCAATTTTAGATCTTACTGAGGTAATGGAACATATTTTTCAATCTGTTAAGAAATATACACAACAGAATCACTTATATTACTTCTCTATATGCACACAGCTCTGAAACAGTGCCCCTCAAGTTTTGAGCTACCAAAACAGTGTCAGTTACACCAAGTGAGCACCCTATCATATTCCTGAAGTACTGGAAGTTATTTAAAAAAGAAGCATCTTGGCCATCATGTAACTTCAAGTAGCAAGGAAAAAAAACCCAAACAAACTAGGATGCAACTGAAAAGATAACAAAGTTAACAAAAAACTACTTCTAACAGCTTTCCTTGTTTTCTACTCAGCCAATAATCCCTACATACATACACACATAGGAATTAATACAAAGCGTAAGATGAAGAATAATGGCTACATGCAAAAAAGCCAATTGAAAGAGCAACTACAGCTGATAAATCGGTGTTGGCAACAACATGTCATTACCCTGTTTTGCATCACAAGGGTGCACCCTAACTGTTATTTCTCCAGAGACTGCTCCAAAGCAAAAAAACAAAACAAAACAAAACACCATCAAAACAGAAAACAATCAAGATAACCCAGAAAATCATGACCACAAGCAGCATTTTATTCTTAAATCTGCCTAAGAATAATCCTTATTAACAGTCACCTTCGTCATGCTCTACAGAAGTAAGGAACAGGCACCTTGTATGGCACTATATTTAAAACACAACTAGCTGGTGAGTGAAGATATCCCCCAAAAATATTTTTATCTGACTTCTGGTATTACTCAAGTACTAGGGCAACAAACACAGATCAGAACAGGAAACGTAGCAACTTTCCAAGACAAGGTACTTTCTAGAACACATGACAAACTTGTCAATCTGACTAGTATAATTTAGCAAACACATACACAGCCCTGATACGGAACCATCCTAATTCCAAGCAAGTCAGACATAGAAGCAATATGGTAGAATTATTAAGTCATGCTGTGTAACATTTTAATTCTTCTCTAATATTCTCTAAAGTATGTACATGCCAAATTTTAACAAAAATTTATGGCATGATATTTGGAAATCTAGATTAGTAACTTATTTTTAAAAAACTAGAATTAAGTTTCAGTATCTGTTACAATGATCAAACCCACCAGGTCTGATATCAAATACAGAAAGCAGGTAGGACAGGAATAACAAGACTTTTATTGCTGTGCGCTTATTCAACTTCACTACTCATGCTAAAGCACCTAATTTCAAACTACATTGATGGCTTTCTAAAATTCCTGATCTATGAAGGTTTTGCATACCACTCTGACACAATCTTCAGGACCAGCATTTTAAAAGAAGTAATTAACAATTTTTAAGCCTCCACCAGGCATTCAAAAGAACAAGAAAAGACTTTACACACTGGCCCAATAATCATTAATTGTGTTTTCAGCTTACCTTTTTTACTCAGGTCAATAGCAGCTTCAAGAAGAACTTCTAATTCCCCTTTTGGCAATACAGGAACAACCCATCGAGGCCTATATTCAAAAACAGAACAAATCCCACTGTATTTCAATTGTGGTTCTTAGAAATGAAGAATCCTTTCCCTTTTGTAGTGTTTAATATAGGGTAAGGATACACATTTTTATAGGCCCTGATGAGCACTCAACACTCACAGCACTCACAAAAACAAAACAAACTCTGATTTGAGCCTCTTTCTTTTCACAACTCTAACCCAATTAAAAAAAAAAAAAAGTATTTCAAGAAATCCAATAAATCAAAGATGGAAGAACCCTGATTCCACTCTCAAGATATTTCCCCAAATAATCTACACCCTCTGAAAAATGTGTGAAAATACCTGTTGATCATGTCATCCAACTTTGCCAGGTCTGTGTGTGGAAATGCAGGCTCCTCATCTTCAAGCTGGGGTGGAGCATCTCCTTGGCCCTGCTCATCAGGCGGGGTAGCTGGGGAGTTCTCATTGGAAGAATCAGGTGAAGAAGTCTAAAATTGGTATGGAAAATACTTTAAATACTGTCTGCACTTACGTGCCACTTACTTTGGCATTTTTCCTTCACATTGTGTTTCAAAGAATCACCCAAAGTAAGTACTTTTCATCATAAAATATAAGAAAATAATTTGATTTTGGGTCTCTGAACAAAAAACAACAGAGAATGAAATGTGCTATACACTTCCTATCCTGATAGTTTAAAGATCAGGTTACTTTTCCAGTGAGGAAAGCGGGTTGTTTTGTAACAGACTTCTAAGCAGACCACCTGCCTAGAAGGTGAAAATAAAGACTATATGGATGCTCTAGTTTTTATCAGCCTTCTGCAGAAAATAGGACTATTTTATGTAGAAAGACAAACTTCAGCAACAGAAGAAATCGTTTTCTAAAAAAGTTAAAAATGAGTAACATGCTACTACAGCTGGTTACTAACCAACCTCTAAGAACATGAACAGTTAAGCCCATTTTGATGGGCCATGCAAAATACAATGCGTTTTATAGATGTACGCTTATTCTTATATAGAAATAGTACCAATTGACAATAAAGATTCAAATCACAACAGCAAAATTTAGGAGGACACGGGAGGATCAAACCCTCCAGAACATTTTTCATATATTGTACTGTGTCTGGTTGGCATGGAGTTAATCTTCCTCACAACACCCTGTACAGTGCTGGGTTTCGGATTTGTGACCAAAACAGTACTGATAACACACCAGTGTTTTGGCTATTGCTGAGTAGTTCTTGCACAGATTCAAGACCTCCTGTTTCTCACTTTGTCCCCCAGCAGTAAGTAGGCTGGGGGTGGTCAAGAGGCTGGGAGGCAACACAGCCCCAAGAGCTGATCCGAACTGATGGCAAGAGATACTCCGTACCATACAGTGTCACACTCAGCAACATAACGGGGCGGAAGTTTTTTTCCAAGGTAGCTGTTGCTTGGGGACTACCTGGGCATCCATCAGCTGGTTGTGATGGCATTTGCATCACTTGTTTCTCCAGCATCCCTTCATTTATTAAACTGCCTTTATCCCAACCCATACATTTTTTCACTTGTACCTTGCGATTCTCTCGCCCATCCCACTGAGGTGGAGGAGGTGAGCAACAGAGTGGGGCCTTACCTGGCAGCCAAGGTCAGCTCACCACAGAGGTTCCAAAGAACAATTCATTCTCGGGAAGTAACAACAATTAAACCTTATGGTATTAAGTAAGTATCATCTTCATACTTAATTAAATTACAAAGTGTGGCTTTTCTTTTAAATTTGGTTTGCCTGCACTGTTTAAATGCATCCTTTCTGATATTTTTTCCCCAACGAAAAATAATTATCACATTATGATAAAGTATTTGAAAGTTTTTGCTTGTCTTTTGAAAGGAGGATAACCTCTTCAACAGAAACATACTAAGTTTTTTAGAAGTTCTAGTACAATGAACAGAGACCTAGATGAAGCCGGTCTTAAAGAGCTGATACCCACTTGTAAGTGTTTATCCAATAGGTGCTTTCACAGAACTGAACATCAAACTGGACCCAGAGAGTAGTTTTACCAATCTGTGGCAGGTAACTCTGCAATACAGTTCTGAGGAAGCTTCTGATACTATTCCAAGAGGGCTTCTTATCCAAAATAAATATGCTTGAAAGAACTATGCCACTGCCTGAGAAAGGAGCATCTTTGCAATGCAGTACTCCCTAACAGTATCTACTTTGCCAACAGCACTGCCTTCATCCCTCAAAATCTTTTTGTACTTCCAGACACACACACAAAAATATCTAACTTAACTAGACATCTCTAGGAATATACAAACTCAAATAATTCAGAAACATTTTTTCTAAAGAAATAAACCCTTTATTTTTAGACAACTTGATTGTTAACATCATACCTGATTCTGCTGGAGGGGAGGCTGGGACTGTCCATCAGGAGCCTGGCCCTGGCTATCATTCCCTCCTACCGGAGAGCCACGAGTCGTGGCTGTCATACTCGACACAGGGCAGATCTTTGCAATTTTGTCTGCTTAGGTAGTTGTTGTGAGAGAAGAAATTATAGTCCACTTAGTAAAGTTGAAGTACCAGCATATGCTTGCCTTAAAAAGCTCCAACTCAAGAACATGCCATCTTGCAGAGACCATTGCATAACCTGGAAAAAAAAAAAGACAATATGCTATATTGACGCATGCATACAAAAGTAATCCGTACCTGGAAAATATAACATCAGAAGACATCAGCAGGAGGTACCATTCCAAATATTTAGGATGATTTTAATGTTCTAAGGAAAACTTAAACTGATAATTACCTCCATAACCACTGAGAAACTGACACACATCCAAAATGTGGCTGTACTTGAATTGCTACAGTACGTTTTCAATTTGAATTCAAGGGTGCTGATCGAGGTCTATGTAGAAATGACCTGGTTAAGAGCATAAACAGCCAAATTTGTCATCTTTTCCCATACTCTTCTCCTGACACTGTCCAACTGCAGATGTCTGAGAGGGAGCTGGAGAATTTTACCTCAGCTAAGACTAATAGAGACCTTGCAGTCAATCTTCTTCTATTAGCACATCAGTATTTACCCAGGGCATTTGAGCTGTGTTCCCTTCCTCCAGCACGTGCCTGTGAAAGCCTGGGTCCATGGGCCTTTCAGGCCCACTACAAAGCCCATCGCATCCCCACCAAGTATTTTAGTGGATTATGTGAAGAAAATTGTGACATCAGATTTATTTGTTGATTTTATAATCATGATATACCAACACTTCAATAATCACTATGCATTTCAGCTGCACTGTGCATCATTTAAACACAGAAATAAAAAGTTGCATTAAGTTATAACAGCAATTCCACTCTATACCACTGTGTAACCACTGAAGACGAAATGTCATTTTTCAAAGCAGCTCAGACTTCCAAGCACTATATAAACCAACAATGGTATTCAGAAAGCTCAAAAGCCAAGTAGGGTGGTAGAAAGAATTGTATGAGCTCTCAACAACATTCATTTGGCAGTGCTAAGCTCCTGATTCAATCAGCAAAAGCTTTGAGTTAACAAGTTAGAATGAAAATTCTGCTGTAACACTATGCATATTTGTAACTGGTTTATTATGACATCTCATCTCAAATAATTTTCAATGCTGTTATCTTTCTCCAAAACACTTTAAAATCCTTTCCTAAACTGTTCAAATTTGCAAGCCCAGTTACATATACAATAAAATTTTTGTCTGAATACGCTATTCTTCCCCTGCCCAGTCTCCAATACTAACAGCACCAACAAATTTGGAGTTCTCGAATACTGTCACTAAAATTATGTTCACTTTTGAATAAAACAATATTATTTGAATACAGTCAATTGTAATTCATCCCCACCCTTCAGAATTCATATTCATAGGGCTCAGTAAGCCTGCTAAGTTCAGAACAAAGGCATTATCAATTCCAATTTTCTTTAGGAAGAAAACGATTTTTTAAATGCAATTTTAAAAATTAACTGTAATCAATGCACCTTTTAAAATGCCCTCCTTTTAGAATATTTGTTTTCTGTTGATGTTTAGAAAGATCACTAGGTAGAAAATCTTAACAAAACTAAGTTTCCTGCCATATATATATATACACACACACTGTAGTCTACTGCAGTTCAATGCAGTCAGTTCCTCTGCACTACCTGATTGAGCCTTCTAGGTACTTGCATAAACCAACGAAATCAAACTTCTGCCAACTTATATTGTAGTTTTCAACAGCCCCAAGTCAACTCTACTCACAACAAAATTTCCTTAATCACCATCGTAACAGGAATGAGGTAGTAAAGCAGCAGGAAAATGGTGAAACAGCTCCTTTCAACTGCACTCTTGCTCTAGGTTGGTTTAAACTGTATAAAAAAGTGACCACTAGCAGCTGTGCTTCTACATTAACTTAGATCAAGCACAAGCTGCTTCAGTCTCACATTTTTCTTATTCTAATGCTTTTGGCTGAACTATCATGAAGTGAGCCAATTCAGAGTACTAAAGGAAACAACGACAACAAAATGCCACAAACTTACAAAGACCGTGATTAATTTTCAGTTTCTTTAATTACCTTAACTAGTGTACTGGACGGCCAGAGAGAGGACTCATCCTAATACCAGCCAGGGAGCCAGGACAAAACTGCAGCTCTCCTGTTAGACTGACTTACGCTACCGCAGATTTGCCCTCAGATTTTGCCTCTATGCTTAGCTGAAGGATCTGGTTAAAGAATTCTTGTAAATTCCTTTCTGCTCAAGGCAAGCGACATAATTTAACCAGGAGATGCAAGAAAACTACTACTGAAATAACCAACTTATTCAAAATCTTGTAAATTCACAGAGTAAACCAAAAATCTGTGTTACAAAAATATACACAATTTTGTAGACACTAGTAAATACGGGAAATCTACATAAAGGACTAACCCATCTTTTTCTTCCTCTTATTAAGTGACTGTTTGCTTAACACTAATCACGATACTCTATGTATGTTACTTAAATTACATTCACAGAAAAGTGTATTTGACAGCCTCCAGAGAAGTTCACTTGGCTTGGCCATGTGCACAAGACAAGGCCAACTTCTAAAGTGAGTTCATCACTTCTCTCCATTCATGTGATGTCCTCAAAGACACAAAAGAAACTCCAAGTTATGCTGCAGCTAACTAAAACCACTCCACCTCTAATAAATAGCCCAATTGCTGCTTGTAGCATCTGCATATTCTAAATTGCAAGGATATCCTCGCTCAGGTATTTTCCTTCTAATTACAGACTATACAAACATGTTTTCATAAGCACAAATCATCATCCATTTAATGCATTTTAAACAGTATTAGAAGGGAATAATTTACCAGTCCAGTTTTCAGCCACTGATTTGTTTTAAACAAAACATCAAACTGCATGCCCACAGAGAACACAGTACTGTTCTAATATCTCTGGAACCGATTAACCATGACATTTCAAATACCCATCACTTCTTTAATTCAGACTACTCAATTTAAGTTTTTTACAGTTAAAACTCACCAAGACAGTTTGGCTCAGCTCAAAAATAGCCTTTACACCTATTTATAATTAATGTGATTTTTTTATAAACAAATGTAAACTGATGCAGTGACACCTTGGTTTTGAGTATAGAGACAGCCCAACAGAAAAAATTCGAACTGCTTGCATCCAGCTGATTTCTAATGGAGACTATATTAATTTTTATATACCTCTCATTTCTACAATATTTGATTTTTTGATTCAGTACACTAAGCCATGTTAAAAAAAAATTATCACCATTACCCAAAGCTTTGAATGGATGTTTTGATACAGTGTCAAGATTGAGACAGGCACCTGTTAAATGACAAACTAGCTACTCCATTGTTTATCAAGCGATCTCCAAGGCTGTCCTGGTTTAAACCATGACAGAGGCTATGCAGACTGAGTCCCACTGACATTTGCTTTTGATTGCCAACTGAGCAAATGCCCACCTCCCTAGGTCATCCTGATCAACCACTAAATTATAAGTGAAAGTCAGCTTTTGCTTCCCCCAACTCCTTGTCATTTTAGTAACACCAGCAAAAGACAACTGCAGGGTTTTGTTGCCTCAGTGTGCTCCCCACTGCGAAGCCACAGCTGCTGCAAGCAGCATCCCACCAGAGCACCAGCAGATAGTCGAGGAGGCCGGGCAGGTGCTGCCCTCCAGGACAGGCCTCTGCTTCAAGGCTCCAGCATTTGGTGCAGCTGCACATCTGAGCCTCACACCTCAGCTTCTACAGCCAGCAACATCCCGCCTGTGTGGCAGAAGAGGTTAATTTTGCTTGAGGAAGAAAAGAAATCAAGCACCTTTTCAAAAGCCAGAAAAAAAACCATCAGGCATAGGTTCCTGGATAGATGCTAGATCAGAAGCAAATGTATTTGTATGTACATATTACTCTGTTACAGGATAACATGAAACAGCAAATACAAATGATGGTATTTTAGCATATAATAATCCAGGATCATAATTTTCTAATACAGTTGACTTCCAGAATAGTTTTCATCTGAGTTTCTCAAAGTCACCTCCTCAAAAGTAATGGAAATATCCCAATACATACAGCGTTTCTCCTAAATTAGCTATTTATACTATAGAGTCTCAAGAAAAAAAAAAAGGCAAATACAAGGCGACAGATGACAGCAGCAGACCTCGAAATACAATTTATTATACATGTACATAACCTAAGCCCTATATAGGGACACAGAACTATTTTTCCTTTATTTCAAGTTTTCTGGTTATATACAAGTGAGGATATGTGCCACAAAATTTATTCTGCAATGTATGCCAGGATGCCAGTCAACTCAACGTGTAAAAACAGAGCTTTCTAAAAATCATACAGCTATGCTAAGAAAAAATAATTATTTTTTGTCCAGCATTATTTATAGAATTACGTTCCTGCATGAACCGGATCTCACAGAAGATATGCTTTTTTGCCATGTGTCATATTGCAAAAAAAGCTTAACTGCAGCAATATAAATTTGAGGTTGAAAGGCATCACAGATTTGTTTCATATAGGATTCTGGGAACTGCCTTTTAAAAATCCTCATAAATACCAACTCATCACAAGGGTTATGATGTGATTTTAGTCTAAAAATTCTAGACTTGGGAATCTAGCCTTCTACCCTGTTCCTTTATTTCAATCAAAATACCTTCTCATCTGGAAACACCTCCCCCAAAACTGTAACACTGACCTAATTCAGTAGTTACGATCCATACACACCCCCTCACATTTATCTTTCTCTTTCTTCTCTGTTTCTTGTGTCTTTCAGGAAGGAAGAAATTATTTATATAATCAGAACAGAAAACTGGTGGTCCCAGCAATTTTCTCATTAACATTGACGTGCACTAAAATTGAAATGCATTCAAATGATGAAAGACTTGTCACTAGGCTACTATTCAGTAGAGCAAGAAGTGTCTAACTTTCAATGCTTAAAAAATACCTGATAAGCAGCACAGAAAAGGTTATTTCAAATAGTTTATATTACAAAGACAATTAATTTAGATTCCTTCTCCTAGTAGTCAGTGTTCATGCATTAGACTCCAACGCATTCTTTCAAAGCAGTAAATTTCTAAGCGACACAGTAAAAGACAGATTGTCAGTAACTATAATTGCTATGAACTAAAACTATTCTCATGGAAAAACAGGTTACTTCAAGTAATCTCTTTTTTTTTTAATCTTTCCACATACATCTGAAATTAAGACACTTGGCAGCATAAGTTTCTGGAGCATTGGAACATCCATGCAAATGTACCGTTCTATTTGTTCTCAATACCATATGAAAAAAGAGGAATGACTTGAAACATACTTCAGCTCTTTCAGGATTTTAACTTCAAAGCTTAGTGTTGAGACTAAGCGTAGCTAAGCTACATCTATTTAATGGTATGTGACTTCACTTCACACAAGATGCTCCTACACCTACCATTCCTATGAATTTAAGCAAGCAGTAAAAGCATAGAAAGTGGAATTCCAAAAGAAAGCATTGCTGCTTATTGTCTGGTCAAGAGCAAAGCAGAGGGATCACAACTCTCAATCCCATAAATATGACCTCAAAGGAGTAACCTAAATGCATTCAGATCTTCAAATGCCAGCTATGCAGCATTCTATGCTAAAGAGACTGTAGAGGAATGCTGCCACAAATGCTAGTTTTAATCAATGATGTTTCCTCCTTCCTGAGCGACAAATATTATCTGTGTTATAGATTTAGAGGTGTGACAGCCTGATCCTATTGTCTTCTGCCCACATTTTAGAGCACTAGGGAACATGTCATGCAAAGGTCTGGTTGAAAATTTAAATTTCTGAGGGCATTCAAAGATTGAAGCCTTAATATGGATGAGATCTGGGGGAAACAAAGTTCAATCACCGCTAAGAAATGAAAATGCCATACTTAAACCCTGTGTTAAAAGAACTAAAATACTCACATATGGAACATAATTCAAGAATAGGGATAGAGAATTCAGTATTTCTCCCATCACTATTAAAAAAAAAAATCTTCATCACCACAACAACAACAAAAGCAACTAGACATAGAAGGCTTAATGATACAAAGAACATTTTAAAAAATATAGCTCTGTTACAGCAAAACCACATGGATTATTTCACCTTTTGAAAAAAAGAATTTACAAACAGAAAACTAGACAATGGTACTGGTTTCTCATGTAACCTGACTTAAGAAATACTGATAAAGAGCAGATTCTGACTACACTTAACTGTTTCAGGTATCCTAAGCTTATGGTTCTCAGATTCCCTTTTCAGGTGATTAGAAGTAAAGTCTCTCCCCAGGCTTCTCTGGTTAAAAGCTGATCCCCTTCCATCAAAAGTTTTTCAGTTTCGATATAAAATTCTTATTGAAATGCCAAGCTTGGAGCCCAAGAAATTCTAACCAAAGCAAACTGTATTCAGGTTAAGGCTGAGAACATGGTATGTGGCCCTGCATGTCAAGGCAACAAAACCCGACATTTTCAAAATGTAATAACTTCTTGTTTCCACATGGAATAACTTTCAAAAGTACTTCATAAAAAAAAAAAAAAAAAAAAAAAAAGGAAATCTTTTACACCACTCAACTGTCTTACTTCAAGGCAATTATCAATGAAGGTTAGGCCCCGAAATGGAACTGGACAACAGCAACAAGTGTCTTTCTCTAAAAGACTTCCACTTGCCAGCAATTCTTGAGGCATTTAACAGCTAGCGTACCACTGGTTACCTAAGCTACATGATGCTTTTTCCCAGATAATGTAACAAGAGGTCAGGTCTCAGGATCATACACTTAGTTCTGGCTACCAAACAGAAAAGTCCATTTCAGTTCCTGTTCTGAAGGAGAAGTATTTTGCTGGTGTGACAGTACATAGAGAAGAATGCCAAAGACACAGCATCAAGCGACTAGTCAATGCCTTACATACAAAACCAGCCAATGTTAAGACAATTAACCACATTCCCCTCAGTGAGCTGTGGCCTTGCTGCCAAGCTTTCCTGAAGGCATCTGTTCCAGGCCACGGCCATGGACAGAGTGCAGAGCAAGACTGGGCCTCTCACTCAGCATGATCATTCCCTGTTCACTCTCAGGGGCTTTCAGTGGGAGTTACACTGGTTCAACTGGTACAAAACTGTATCCTCAACAATATTCAATATATTTCAATGACAGAAGGAAGAGGGACATAAAATTTACAGACCCCGCAATTCTATTATTTAAGTTCTTGTTTTGAACATTTCCAAGTGATTAAAATACTACATTCAAGGCACTGGTAAGTAGCTACATAATGTGGTATTTTATGCTGGGATATGAGGATTTTGGTCACGACAGTAAAACAAACTAGACTTTCCAAGAACAGCATGAAGTCAAGTGAATTATTAAAAAAGCACCATTATATGTATTCACCATAAGGAAAGCAAACTTAGTAACTTCTATCTGGAAAATGCTAACACCTATTTTTTAAAAATGCTTAAATGTTTTGAACTATGACTTTCACTTACTATGCAGCCCTTTTCTTGAACTCACAATGAACATGCAAACAAGTAAGAAAGACTTCCTTTCACCTTGTATTAACAGAACAAGCTACAACAGGAAAACAACCTCAAAAATAAAATTTAAAAAAACCCAGAACTTAGAACTTTAGTATGTTCATTTGTTTCGGAGTCAGATTCAATCTCATGCTGCTAAGCAACAAAATGCTATGCTTTTTTCCAATTATGCTACAGTTTATTTATGCAGGCAGCTGCCCTTCTGCAACTCAAATTAGGATGGAGCCAATTAGGATGGAGTTGATACTGTGGGTCGAACTGCAACCTCAGTCCTTTACAGGCAGCAGTAGAACACTATGAGGGAGGACAAATCATAGTCTAATGTTTACATTTAAATCATATTCTAGACTAAAAGGAATACACACCTTCGCAGTTGATAGTCTACCATCTATGCATAACTATTATATCATGTCTACTTACCACTACTTCAAGAAAATAGTATGTCTAAAGTTTGCACTAAAGACTGATTAAATGCTCTTGGTTCCTTATTTCTCATTAGTAAATCTGTATTTTGGTCATGGCCATATCGAATACTTCAAGCTGTTCATCCAGTTCTAAAATGGATGTAAGAGTTGCACCTCTTCAAGCTACATAGCAAAGTTCACTCCAGAAAACTTCAAGAACCCTGTTTGTTCCTTAAAGTATCCAAATGCTAATAGTTGCAAGATGTTACACTATTAGACTTATTAAAAAAAAATCTTCATTTAAAAAAGAGATAATTAACTTTCAATGTTACTCCATATTCAACTTGACTGCTCTGCCTGTTTGCTACAAGGAGCATCATTAGCGGATGCTCAAAAGTCAATGGGAAAATCTAAATACATTCTCAGTATTATGGGTAGCAAAAAATACAGGCTTAATTTCACTTAAATAATGAAAGCTTTTCTCTGCAAGACATGAATTTTTACAGCAAAGCACTAGAGGAGAGAGGAAATTCAAAAATTTCTGAGCACTGAGGTATAAATGGCTTTCTACTAGTTACTGAAATACACTATAAAAGGGAAATGAAAGTCTTTGGGAATGTACAGAATGTACAGTATTACAGAGTCTGAAAGAGACAACAGACCAGACACCTCAGTTTACAAAGCAGTACTCATCTCCATGTTTCCTCTGCATGAGGATGTGCGCAACACAGCCCACAATTATTGCCGATCAATATTCCTCATAAAAACAGACAGATGTAAACTAGATTACTATACAGGCATTTTTTATTAGTTGTAACAACATCCAGCAGTGGTCCAGAAAACAACTGGACAGTGATAGCAAAAGGTTCAATTTTCTAGTGGAATGAGTCTTTAAAGCTGTTTCAGGAGAACATGTAGGTGTATATACTAATGTTGTAGAAAATGACACCTCATTTTTCTTGCACTTGAGGACAAAATTTAGTTTTTGATAAACATATTGCAATATACTAACACAAGAGAATGATGTATCTAATTTTTTTTTCTTGACGCAATTCATTTAATGCATGGTCTCCAAATTTATTCTAATTGATTATCATTATTTTTTAGCTAATACATATTTCCTAGTACACACATATTACTATCATTCATAATTAATACATTTTAAACATCCTATCAACCACCATATAAATCATTAATTTATATTTATATAAACATCTCAGACTCTTCCGCCATGATAATAAGTAATATTTCTGCTCTGAATCTAAACACAAAAGATGCATCAATGCCATAACAAAAAACTCTGTTTCCAATATTTATAATGTCATATATTAAAAAAACCCTTATACTAAATATTTTCAAGTCAGAAAACCCAGACAAGCTGCACTGAATACAATATGACCAAGAATCCAGAGAAATGTACAGATGTAACTTCTACTAGATCTTGAAAAACAGGATATAGTCCAAAATAGCACAGAAAGGAAGTGGGGAGGAGTAGGACTAATGGAGAGTAGAAATCAAACTACCATCTCTGGACATAAACCCGTTTAGTGAAACTCAGAGTCACTAATGCAACTTCCTACAATCTAATAAATTAAATCAATTCAATACTTTCCTTTATCATAACTGTGAAAGATGTTAGAGCCTACCTGAATTTCCATACCACATATTTATACACTTGTCTGACTAAACTTACAGAAAACAAAACAGATTAAAAAAAAAAAAAAATCTCCACTGATCTAAACCAGATTAACACAATTTTAACAAACAGGGACAACATTCCTAGCCAAACCCTTCACACATCAATTCTCAATCCCATACTATTCAATATTAACAATAACAAACAAAACTATAAAATTACTAATAAATTTTGTGCATGGGACACAAAATAATGGGGTGATAAACAATTAGAACATGTCACAGAGTAATCTGGATCATCTGATAAACTTGGCAAAATAAAATGTGCACTAACATAGCCAAGTGTCAGGTCGTTTATCTAGAAAAAAAGGACATATAGAAAACTTCACATGTATTGGGAAATATTACTATAGCAAGAATAAATCTCAGGACTCTGGTTTTTTTACCAGAGTATATAATTTTGGTTGCAGAACTGACAAGAAACTTGTGAATTACAGTCTTTTACATCTAGAAAAAAAGTAGGTAGCAACAAAGATGCCCTCCACACCAATTAGCTGCCCAGTGAGAGGAGAATGCAACACGCTGAATCAAGTATCTGAACGCATTACAAAACTGGCCAGAGGACAGAACACCAGAGACTATCCACTTCCAAGGCAGCCTAGTTGTTCTGGAGTTTTCAACTGCTATTTATCTTATTTCCTTGACATAAGGGCATAAAGATGTCATTTAAGATTGCTATTCTACTCTCCTCTTCAATTTTTTGGCCTATCAAAGAATAAAAAGAATTGAGAAGCCATCAGGCAAATACCATATGAGCTGTATTTATAACTGATATGTTCTTTTCAAAAAAAGCAGTAATTGCTAATCAAGCAAATAAACACAATCAGAAAAAGCAGCGAGGACTTGCCTTCTCCCTACTGAGAAGAGGTACACCATTTTCTAAATGACACAATATTTCCCTTCCAGTTCTGAAGCCCAAAATTACAAATATAAGATATTATTTCATGCTAAGAGCTTTTAAGGTGTAGACTTCAAGAACAGTACGAATATATCTAAAATGTGTGTTTTGCAGATCTTTGCCTAGTCACACAAGAAAACATTTACTGGCTGTTTGAAACAGCATACAGAACTAAGAAGACCAGCTGATACCACTACCAACTAAATATAGCTACACTTTCAATTAAAAATAATGTCCACGCACAGAAACCATCTTTAAACATTATTTTTAAAGCATGAAGGATAGAGTAATATATTCAGTTACACTATTCTTCATACTAAGTGAGAAGGGAGGATGACAAATGCATTCCCAGAACACCAGCAACACTGAAGTAGTATTTTCATCCACTGCCATTCTCCCACTGAGAGGGAGGTGTTAGGAATTGTATCTTACAGCACATAACGAACTAAGTGCTGTGACATTGTTACAGTTTTGCTTGGAAATTAAAGTAGACAGTAGATATATAGGCAAAATACAGAGCTAAATAGGGAGGAAGGCCTAGATTTAATAGGTTTCAAACAAAATCAGTAATAGTCGGGTACAAAAAAATTACTACCAGCTATGCACAGGAAAGAATACCGGTAAGGTTTCAACATTATAAAAAAAAATTTTTAAAAAGGCACCAAAAAAGCACTTCAGCAGAAATGTCTTAAAAGCAGTTCAATCATGCCAGAGAAAGAGCAGTAGATACCATTTTTACCAAAGTCTAGTCTTCTTGAAAGCAAGAACTCAACAAGAAAGTCAATTCATACAACCCAAGAAGTATACTAGCTTCTACAAGGTGATGTTAAAACAAACAAATCAAATCTGATTTTGTTAACATGTAACCTTTCACACAACTCCACTAACACAAGAAAATGGTCTATTACATTTATGGATTTTGCCTTGAGCAATTTAAACAAAATTAAAGCAAATTAAAACAAGGCAAAAAGTTTTGTTTGTAAAAAGCTACCATTTTCACTTTTGTTTTGTCTTTGTGAGATGAATGTCACCAATTAAACACTTCACAGTAGCTTAAGCCTACTTAATTTTGTTTGTGTTTGAGCAGTACATCATTTCACAGCAAATGTGGGGGGTTTGTTTCTTGGTTCTTTTTTGACACTTTCTTCAGACTTGCCATAAGAAGTCTGCAATATTCACATTCAGGTTGATAAAAATAAAGAAATGTTGATGCACCTACACAGATTTTTCCTCCAAACTGCAAACTCCAGTTTCTTAACCACTCCAGAATCTACTTCAATTCCATCTTTAAGAATGGATATTTCTTTCTTCTTTCACAATCAAATCCTTCGGACTTTCAACTTTGTAAAAGCTTTTGGTTTTGTATCTGAGATTGTCAGGGTGACAGTGAAACCTTTGATACATATCCAGAACTTTAGCTCCACAACTTACGCAGGAAGTTTTTATTTTCATTTTAGGTTGCAGTAGATTCTGTAATTTCTCTCTAAATCAGGTCCTAAGGTTAACTAGAGATGAACATGAGTTTTGTAAATTCTGAAAATTATCCACAAATATCTTACTTCTTTTGGAGAGTTGTTAATAATTGTTCTCAATAATTGCCAAGAACCTTTCCCCCCTAGCTCAGCTGACCTTTGAAACCTCCTTGGAATTTGTGTTCTTTTGCTGCAGGGCGCACAACGAAAATTCAGATTATTTTAGCACAACTTCGTAGGCTGGTTGATGAAGTTAAAACTATGAAGTACTTGCCTCCTCCTGTGATGAATGGAATAGAATCCTTAAGAATATACTTACTTTTCAGCCGGAAGGGACATACTATCATTATCTAGTCCAACTGTCCAAGGACAACAGATAACATTAACTGCAGAGAATCTAAAAACTTAATGAAAAAGTTTAAATCAAAACATTCCCTTTGATCTGCTATACTAGAGCAATTTAATACTATTTACAACTTGAATTCTTCCCAGGAAATAGAGAGAAAAAAAGGAAGTAACACTTCAACATTCCATCCTTGGAAGATCCCGTCAAACCGTACAAATGCCCAAATCATATTTTCTCATGTTCAGTGGCATCCCTAGACTTGGCTTCCCCCAGAGATATATAAATACATCATGGCTTCTGTGGTTTCTGATGGGATTCATACATTCTACCAGGCTACTGGTAGGTGCTGAATAGCTTTTGTTACCTTCCTTCTTTTTCAAGTATTTCAAGGGAAGCATAATAGCACCTTCTAGGTTCGTTCCACTTCTGGCTTTAAGACATAAAATTATTTATAGTATACTGCACTTAAGGCTTTATGAAACTCAGTACTATAAATATTTGAAATTTTGTCTAAAGCCATTCAGCCAATGAATTATGGATATTACTACAATGTTATTTCTACATTTTACTTGCGCACTATTCCTTGTTAAATCATGCTTATACACAGCACCTGATGTATCACCATAGCGTGATAGCATGCAGTACCCAATGCCACTACCATAATTACAGTATTAATATAAAGCTTCTGTTAGAAAAGTGAAGTTTAAAGTTAGCCTGCAAAAATCAGGCTAGCCCCTTAGGACTCCCTTTACGTTTTCTCCATGGAGAATTTAAGGGCTTCCCTAAACTATGTTAAACACTACACTAAAAAAAAAAAAAAATCATTCTTTAATTAACTAATAAGCATTATTATTAATCTATATTCCTACCATCCGGTGACATTATCAACACATTACAGAAATTTTCCCTCAAAGTATAAAATTATTGCTTGGTTAACTGCAAATAATTAAACCACGTTACAGCATCTAAACCAGATATTAAGTTGGAAGCATTTTACATTCTTGAATCATGACAAAATTAACTTTGTGAAATACCCAGATATTTTGCAATGCTTTAAATTCAAATAATCTAAGTATTCCCGTTACTGTACTAGTTTTAATTTCACTTTTTTTTAAACTCTGCTTTTCATGTAATGCTAGATCAGCACAAACCAACCACAGGAACTCAGGCACTACCATCATCATCATCAAGCATAATTTAAAATGTCTCAAATACAGAAGAAAGTGCTATCAGCATTGAAAGTAATGTTTTAATAAGCTTCTTCATAGCTGCTTAACAAACTTAGCCAAACTTCCAAGTAGTTTTCAATATACCAACTGCCTAACTCAGCCTGCGGATTTTTGTACAGTTCCATCCTAGCTACCTGCAAATAAACATTTTGACATTTCCTGTTGCCTTACAACCATTTCAGTCACAAGATACTCACTCTGAAAAATGAAGCTTGCACAAGCTCACCAAAGGTATTGCAAGCTGATAGCTTTTTTTTAAGACTGCCTTAAATGTGCTCCATTGCAACTGAACTTATACAAGCCATCTGCCTAAGCAGACGGAATCCTCAAGAAATCACTGAAAACAATCTATGTGCTCCAGAGAACTTGTATTACAACTCCCTTTAAAAATCCTGGCCTCTCTGCAGGGAAATAAGAAGTGGCAACACGAACAGAAGTTTTGTTCTCTGTCTTAATGCTCCTTCTTGCCAGCACAATGAAGGCTGTAGTCTGGTATAAATGCAAAAAAGTAAATAGTAGACAGAGGAAGTTAGATAAGAACAAGTAAGGAAGTCCCTAGAAAGTATACTGAGAACAAGGTAGGGTTGGAAACAGGAGACTTATTTCTGCTACACCCACTCCCTCACAAAACCAGAAAGCGACTCCGCTGTCCCAGAAACTTAATATTCTTGTATCTATAAAACCTATCCAAAAGTATGTCATAACTTTCTTTATTGAGAAATGCAGGAGATAATGATCAATTACTACCACATCCTAAACACTGAGGATGAGTTTAAAAAAAACTCCGTTGCAGCTCTGTCTGAAAACCAAAGTCATTAAAAAAAAAAAACCTCACCAACAAAACAAAACAAAAATCAAAACCACACATTACTACTAATCTCCCTGCACTGAAAATGGTTAACTGCTAAATCACATAAACCCCCTTGCTAAAGAGCACCTCCCTTTGGTACACAAAACAAAGATAGCAGTTTTCAGCTGAATCCACCAATAGGCCAAGAGGGAGAAGACAAAAGTTATAAATGTTCTTTTTAGGGACAGTGCTTAAGCTACCACAAAGTGACAGTGTCAGAACTCTCATAAGGTAGTTTTGCCACCACAGTGCGTATGTGGATCTTTTCTACTTCCATTGTTGGAACCTTGGTGAGAAACAGCAATCTTATTCCCCAGTAGGAGTATTATACTCTGATAAATTTTAAAACAGAAGTTTCATTGTATTTCTGCACGTGGACAAGCCTTAGCTGAAGGCAGAGCTTCACAGTCTGTCTGGAATCAGGTAAGTCTCCATTGTCACAAGAAGGAGGGCCATCTTGCTCATTTCCATCCCAGCCACCTTCTCAACACTAGTATTAGCCTTTGCGTCACCACATACTCAGCCAGATTAAGAAGTCAATCTGGCTGAAAGGTAACTGGGGGAAGGGAATAAAAATCATTTTAATTTTCAGCTGCATCACATACTGTAGGAACACTAACAATGGCATGAGGAACAGGAAGAATGCATAACCATAGATGGAACGAACTCTTTTAGCACCAGTGCAAATCCATAATGAAATACACCCTGAAAGAGGCAGGGGGGAAAAAGGAAGGAAAAAAAATATGGATAATTACAGTTAGAAGATATGAGCTATGATAGCAACCAAGGTTCACATACATTAGAGCAGAAATTAGTCTTGACAACACAGAAGAGTCAAAAAGACCAAAATTTTTCTCAAGTGTAATGGATATCACAGGAAAACCCAGGCAGAGAAAGCTCTTCAGTATATGATAAATTCCAGGAATGTCAGTTCATGAACAGCACAAGTTCAGTCATGAAAGAAACATTAAGTAGCCAGAGCAAATCAGGCTAAGTGCGAGAAGTCTAACAAGGTGAAAGCAAAAAACTGTCTTTGCCCTGGAAATTATGATAAAGCCAGTGGAATACATAACCGATCACAGTGAGTCAGGAAAATTAATTTAGCGGTAACAATTTGAATAATCTGACCACAAGTACATAAATCAGTGACAAAGCTACAGTGGGTAATGCAGATGATGTAAAACACAGAAGCTGGCAAAAAATAATATTTCTGCTGACCAAAAAAAAGGCCAGAGTTATGAAACTGTAAACAAGACTGCACGATTCAAATACTATCCGGAAATTCAGGTCACAAAAACTGGAATTAGAGATGACAGAGTATCAGTAACTGAGTACAATAGCTGTATCCACTATGACAGTCAATATCTTACTACATTTTAAGAAAAGAAATTTTCATATAACAAAATTTTGTGTCTGTGTGAGACAGAGCATGCTCTCTAGATTTGTCAAAGGCTCAATTTGTCATTTTTCTCCTACATAATTTGGGTTTTTCAGAGTAATCTGGTTTCCACTGTAATTTCATTTCCATCAAACTAAGTCCCATGGGTAGACAGTAATCAACTGAGGTACCAGGAAGAAAAATTGCCCATACCTTATTTGTTGCAGAAGTTAAATGATATTTTACAAGAAAAGAAACAGAACTGCAGAAGCCAAAGGGAAATCTCTGGGTTTTAAGGCAGCTATACAAAACCCCCGAGAAGTTAATTCTGTATGTGTGCTGCTCATATATGTTGCTAGAAAAATCACAGATTTTTGAGATCAACCTCTTCATCCTCCTATCATTTTTCTGGATGCTGAGACAAATGCAAAACTGAGGAAGAGCAAGGGAGCACAACAGCAACTTAAGCCAACATAAACTTTGTCTGTAAAACCTGAACATTTAACAAAAATCTGTTGAAAAGTTATGATAGGAGGTACTCTTGAAGTTTACAGCCTCTGTGCCTTGATTCTTCACCAATAAACCAAAAGACAACACAAGACTTTTAATTTACAGAGTGATGTAAGAAAGAATACATTAATGTTTGGCAAATGTATAGGCTGAGAGTGAAAAGCACCTATCAAATTTATTAACTGAGTAATAATTCTACTCTCTGTGGAATTTAGACTGACGTAACACACGCATTTACAGAATGAATTCCAAAGAGAAAACACTGAATGGCAATCCAATTCAATCCATCTTCCAAACTGAATGAGTCAAGGATCCAAAGGGAGAAAGAGTTCATCATTAAGCAGGGGGGGCGGGAACATGACACAACAAAGGTTTAATGACAAGTTTAATTCTCACATTTACCCATTTTTCCACTTTTATGTAAACTTAGAGGAATCTTCTTAAATTACCTGTGGCTCAAGTGAAAATATCCCCCTTAAATGGTAAAATACATAAACAGATCATGAGTTGTGCATTTCTTCCAAGACTTTTTGCATCATTTCTTTTCAACTGCACACAATTTTTAAGCAACTTCACTAAGCCATCTGATAATTCAACTGAAAAATGAATTTAAAAAAAAAAAAATCAAGCTTTTAGGTCTGCTGAGGAATCTACTCTGAAGTACTACAAACCTCAAGTCCTGATGATATAATACATACTGTAGCTGGGAAAAAAAGTAACATTCCTACCCCAATTCAATTTATGTTTTAAATTGGGGTGGGAAGGAACCGAACGTTTTTCACGTGCACTTATCAAGCATCTCAGCAAAAATAAGGTACCTCGAACATCAACCTTGTATTCACAAATCCAGCAAAGAAAAAAAAAACCACAACACAAAACAAAACACAAAAAACCATAAACCTGATTATGCACACCCTGTGACAAGCTGTTGTCTGTAAAGAAGACACTGTATTCCCAGCAAGGAAGTCTATTCAAAGTATACACCTCATCTCACCAATTTTGGTGAAGCAAAACATTAGTTACCCAGAAGCATTAGCTACTCAGACGTATGAGAGTGATTAAAAAAAAAAAGTCCAAAGGAAGATACCAACTAAAATGATCGGGCACTCTTAATTCATAAGTAACATTTCCAAAGAAAAACAGCACGAGAAAATACAGAATTAAACAGAAGATACTCAGGAAGGAAAAGAAAAAAGGTAAATGCATACACCCTAATTTCATCAGATCAATAAAATCTCACCACAACATTTCTTTAAAGCAGACAAGTAGGAGTAAACTACAAAAATTTAAACAAAAAAATTTCCTCATTTCTTATTAAGAGAAAACATCTTGAAGTATCTCAAGAGAAAACAAACAACTTGTGAATGAAGCTGAGTTTTTTTATATCTATTGTACCAGTCTCCAGAAATGTAACCCTCCAAAAATGTCTTCATAATTCTTATAGATGTAAAAACCGTTACAGCTGAACCGTTTAAACGTCAACATAGTCGTTAAGGCTTTTTCCCTCCCCACTCCCACTATTTCTGGCACAGAAATTCTGAGAAAAAAACTTAAATTTGTCAAATACACTAGAGAAGCTGATTGTGTTAAACAGATATGGAATACAGAATTCTGATGGACAGCTGTTACTTAGCAGTTAAATTACATACAATTATAAACTCACATTTAAAGCAAATATGGAAGTAGAACAAAAGGGTTAGTCTTTATTGTTAAGCGTGAAATACTACTATATATCGTATTTTCAGACCCATAAAGAACCATAGCGGCTCATCAACACTGAAAACCCCTCAGACTGTATTTAAGGTGTAGTATACTGTAAGTACATACTAAAAGGGGTGAAGCAACTCTCACAGGAGAGATTTTGATTCTTTGCTCTCAACAGAGTTATGTGCTGGTGATCTAGATAATGTTTACAACTTCTACAACATCTCAGTCTTCCTGTGTGATACTCACATCTAAGTATAAATAAAGCATATAGACAAACAGCACATAAAGTATTGAGTACAGTTTCAATTTTGGAAAAAGATGATCTTCTGAAGTACCAACTAAGGATCAATCAACACAGCCCATTTGAATCTCCAAACTCTCATTTCGCTACCTACTTGACAGCAACAAAACAAAACTAACATCATGTCGGCCATTGACTATCCTCATCCAGCTGCCTCCAGGCACCACATCCAGAACTTGCTACTGGTTCTAAATATTCATTCCATTATCAGGAAAGTGATATGAAGAAAACGGAAAATTCATTACAGGATGCATCACCAAACTCTCCTTCACGTGGTCAAAAACCTTTGGATGGTGCAGATAGATGAAAAACTTCAGTAATACACCTGCTAACGAGAGGCTGATACAGATCAAGTGGGGTTTTTTTTCCATGGCTGTAGACGAATTAACTTACAGCAAGGTTTCACACTACCACTATGCTAACCTTGCTGCATCCATTGACACTGATGAAAATGAAGCTTTTTATTTAATTTCAGAGCTTTACATTTTATGGGGAAAAAAAACCCACCTGTTTTCCCAGTCTTAAAACATGGAAGGAAATGGAAAGAAATTAATGGCTTCTCAAATGCCATAAGGGGAATCCATGTTTTGAGCTACATCTTCACTAGACACATTACGAACTGTCAACCACAGCAATCTGGCTAAACTGCTACAATAAGAACAGTAAGAATTCTCAGGCAATCTGGAGGTTATCTTCCTATCTAATTACCAGAACTATCATAAAGAAACTCCAAGACAGCAAGGGAGCTATAAAGCACTTATGAAACCTGACATTACTACCTCACCTAGGGGAAAAAAGTCAGTACATCACCTTAAAAACAGTCCCATTGCATGTCTGTATGCGCAGACCCACACACGTGTATTCACATACACACACAATTGTAAGCAGCAAGGAAAAGCACCTGGGATTTTAAGGTCCCACTGTGATTAATAAAGCTCTGTCTGGAAGACAGGTCAACGTATATGGAGGGCTATGCAAAACTGGAGCCTGAAACTGGAGAACAAGTCACTGGAGTTTTCACCTTCAAGCTCCAGAGAATATCACAGTTAAAAAGAAAATAATTGAAATCCTCACAGGTAAAGGATTCAGGAAAATGCATTAAAAGAAAATGTTAGAAATCACCAAACAATTAACATTTTATTTCTAAATTAGAAATATACAAAGTCTAATATAAAATATAGTTTAAAATACAGTTTAAGCTTTTAGTTAATCATCATTTTGGTCTTTCACCAACCTATTCACCTAAAAATTAAGCAAAGCAGCTCCACCTTTCTTATTTAACTTTCAAATTCACGGACTTGTTCTCTTGAAACTTACCCAAAAACACACTGAAGTACTCCACTGCTAAGACAGTAGAAAAAATTAAACACAATAAGATGCAAGGCTCATTTTCTAAGATGCCAGTATATTTTGACAACAATGTTCTTCCTCATATTAGAAAAGAGGCTTTTCTTCCCCTCACTGTCAATTTTCATTTCTGAACAAGAAAACTGAAGTTCCACTCGCTGTCAATACAGGCCTGTCACCACTATCCCACACCACAGTGCTAGTGAGGACACTCCAACCAAAAAAGCCTGTCTAGTAACAGAGGGATCCTACCTAGTACCTATCACTAGTGGTTTTTTCTTTACTCAACATATTTCTTAATAACATCCTTTTTCTTTTTTCACCATTTCAGGGCACCCTAATGCAAACCACCACCTTTTCCTCCCCCCACACCTAGTCTTACTGAAGCTAGACAAAAGGTTAAACAGCAATGAAGTGCCTTAAGGATTGAAGCCTATGGAATTTATCACGTACATTTTTGTGTCATTCCATGTTGCCATTTAGCTATTACAAAAATAGCATTACTTGTCTTAAACAAAGGCTCTTCTAGGGGCAATTTCTATTGAGTTTTGGGTACTTTATATGAAAGCTTAATAAAAAGGTAAGCCCAAAATTCTTTAAAATTTGGAAAAGAGGTTTCTTCTGCAAGTTCTCCATTCACAGATGTACATCCTTAAGGAATGATGCAATGTGGAATTCCCCTCATGAGTAAATTCATGGCTAAATTCTAACTACCAAACAGTATGATTTGCTAAGACGTCCATGAAAAGATCTACATGCAAGAAAATAACATTTTTCTGTTGGCAGTTACATTGTGTAAAGAAAATTAAATCACAAAACAGGGTTGCATGCTGTTTTTGTAAGCAGATCAAAGATGCTACAAATAGAAGTTGCCCACAATAACGTTCCTGATAGTGATCCATTACTCCTAGAGCAGACTTCATTTTAACTTGATGAAAAAGTAGAAAATACTAGCATTCCTAGAATTGTAGGATCATTTCAAATGGAAGAGACCCTCAAGACTGAGTCCAACCATAACCTAAATCTAATACTAAACCATGTTTCTAAGAGCCTCATCTATATGTCTTTTAAACACCTCCAGGGATGGTGACTCCATCACTTCCCTGGGCAGCCTGTTCCATTAAAACATTATTCAAATCCAAAACATTACTAGATTTAAATTTACATCCCATGAATCTCTTTTGAAGGTGTACTAACAAAAAGAAGTTAACCAAAAGCAAGTAATCACTCTCACAGTTAATACTAACAAATCCTTCAAGAAAACCATACATCAGTAATGTTTCTTTTAGAAAGCAAGCCTGTTAACACACATGTATCAAAACGGGTTTTATTCCCAGCATTTTAATTTTTATTTGAACTCATCAACAGCTGGCAACCAAAAAGTTTTCATATCAAGCAGACTGAATTCAACTCTCAAATAAAATGAATACTTAGTGGCTTCTTATGAAACAAAGCAAATATCAGAAAATTCAGAACAGAAA
The DNA here is from genome assembly GCF_036013445.1 of Caloenas nicobarica. Lineage (NCBI taxonomy): Eukaryota > Metazoa > Chordata > Aves > Columbiformes > Columbidae > Caloenas > Caloenas nicobarica. Next base: position 116,879,926 of record NC_088245.1, on the reverse strand, counting down.
ATGCAAAAGGAACTGGTCGTGCTGTTAAGCTCCCTTAAAGAAAAATTTAAAAAAAAAAAAGCAGCAAAAGATTTTACACTAAGTCACAATTGGCTACTTTAAGACCTTACTTGGCTTCCTCCTCTCCTCTTGTGAGTAAAGTTATTAACAGCTCTCCTGTAACATCATCAACACTCAGTATTTTAAATTATTTTACTAAACCAGATCTACAGAAAGCGCTCAAAGCACACAATAGGCTCAAGAGGACACTGCGATGTTTCAGAAATGCAATAGTTGACATTTTGAGGGTGTAAAGTCATGACAGAACAGCTTTTTGTCATTATCTATTCAAGACTCTGAAGAAGAAGCTCTAGGTCAAAACAAGGTTCTATCATGAGTGCAGAGGGAACTTCTGTTAACTATACTCCCAAGTCATGCTACAGCCTTTAGCATAGACAGCCAATACAACATAACTGTTTTAAAAGGATACCTCAACTCATTACAAAACTGTAATTCATTATAATGGTGAGAAATTTAAGATGTTCCTACATTAATAAGAAAACAAAAACTGGATTTAATATGTGGAAAATGTCACTACATTTTTCTAACACATGAATCCAAAGTAGCTCAAACTTCTCAAGTAGAGAAATTCAAGTCTTACTGCATGCAAGCATATGCTTATGAAAGACCTCCTTTCCATCCCTTGCCCCTGCTATGGAAAGACTGTTTCTTTTAACTACCATTCTGCAATACAAAGGTTTACCAAACCACTCCTCCTAAACATAACAAATTGCTTGGCAAGACTGCTAACCAACTGACATTCATCACTACTGCATACTGCAGAATAAGAACCTCTTAAGAAAAATGGAGCAAAATAAAGATTGTGTTGAATGTTCTACACTGATGGTAAAGTGCAGGTATAACAGTGTAGCTTAATTTAAAATTCTTTTTTCTTTAGGTTTGTGTCAGGGAGACACTATGCATAACAAAGTTCAGTTATGTTAAAAAAAAAAAAAAAGTTGTGTATCTATATACCACAAACATTGTGGATGATGTAAGACAAGTCCACAGCAACACCACACAGCACTGCTAGCTTTGCAAAAGGCACGGTACTATAACAGAAGATAGACATTATCAAGCTATGTTCCCAAAACATACCTTTAAGTACAGCTTTAAATTCTGAACTCAGATTTTAAACAAGAGTGATATGGATAATAAAACTGGATGCAGCTACACAGAGTTTCAAGAGGAGCCACATCCATGTTAAAAGAAAAACTTAAGATTCCTGAACAGGAGAAACCATGTTCACATTAACACTAATGCTAACATCCAGGAAACAATTTTCTAAAGGACACAAAAGCCTTCACATGTACAGCTTTTCAAGTGAGCAGAAAACCCAGCAAAGTTTCTTACATCTTCAGACAACCACTTCACACCGGTCTCTGCAAGCACTGGATAAGCAAGACTACTGATTTGATTAAACAATGTTTGTGGTTACAAGAAAAACAATTAAAGTAAGTGTAATAGTTTTTGGAGTTGGGGGGTGGTCTCTTTTTTAAAAAAACAAAAAAATTGCACTTTGAGTGAAAAACAGTAAGGAACACCTTTGATTTATTTACTTCACAAATGAGGCTACCCTCCTCAGCATGTTTCCAAAATATACCTCCAGTTTGTAGATCTCTTAGGATATATAAAACATTTCTGAGAAAAGAAATAACATATATATGCACACACTCAGAGCACTGCCTGACACAAAAGCACTTGCCATTCAAATACCTGAAATAAGTTCTGAACTTTTTCTAAACTGCAGCAGGAAGGACAGAACTATTTCCCATGGAACTTAATATATTTTCAATACACGCCTGATAGGAACATAACTTTAAATCACTTAAAGGAACTTGTTCAACTAATAAATAACTGAATTCTTACCTATTTTTACCCAATTGTATTTATATTGGAAAGTCCTAAATTAATTTCAATATTAAATGCAAGATATCTTGGAACAAAGGTATTACAGGTACCTTTGCTTTCTTAGAAGCCTACTTGATTTTGTTAAGATACACTAATACACTATTTTTGTTTATCCTGAGTCTCACCTGTAAAAATTCCAGATTATTAATAAAATGTATAAACCTAAAAGTGTGCGTTTAGAACAGAAAGTAGCTGCATCGGTCTAATTCTGAGTACAAATGCACCACAATGTGGGAAATACAATGTTTATAAAAGGATGACAGTGTTCCACAGAGAGAGAAAGAGTAAACAGTTTTGCTACCACCATCCTTATTGATTACCACCTCCAGATGTAGTCTTCCTGTCAATTCAATCGGCAGAAGTATCACCACAAGGGCGAATTCTGCAAGACATGAAGCAGTTGCAGCCTGGAAAGACTAAGAGGCTAGCCAAAAGAAGTAACATTAAGAAAACCTACACAAAAGTACAAAAGATAGAGAAAAAAAAGAGATAGAGTACAAAAGAGAAAGAGGAAAAACTTTAAAAGATGCTATGATACAATCTTACATTTATTTTTAATTAGCTTCCTCCCCCCCTCAAAAAATGCTAATATTTGAGTTTCTTCCCCTGCAGCTTTACGATTATGTTTTTCATTCAAAGCTACCATTAAACATCACTATTGTCCAGTATATTGCAATAGAATAATCAATACATGTATTTCATATGCTTCCCCAAAATTCTTGATATTTCCTACTATATTTTATTGGTTCAAAGAATAAACATTACTTAAAGAATCAAAAGCATTATTTAAAAAAAAAAAAAAAAAAAAACACACCACACACTAAACCAACAAACATGCAAAAAAACCAAACAAAAAATCCAACACCCTTTTGCATGACTTAGATTTTGCTGAAATAAATATGTTACTTGATCAGGAATGTTTATGGTGAGGAGTCCTGCCAATTTCTCAAAGTAAAACCTTAAAAGATCAAAAGTAAAGTTAGCTGCCTGCATATTTCAGTCAACCCTACATATTTCTTATTAAAGACACTATTTCAATGCCATAATAAAGATCAATCCTCCAAACGCCTATTAACAGTCTTTTCCCAAATTTTAACAATTTTAATATCCATTTGTCAGGCATTTGAGAACCTGGAAAACACAGGTTACCCAGTCTGTCGTAACAAGTGTTGCCACTAGTATACTTAACGTTGCATATTAATATCTAAATTCAACAACTTTTTAAAAATACAGGTCCTAGTTCTCCAACTAGGTCAGCAAAAGTGGGCCTTGTGCTAGCTTTGAGCCTATGACTTCAGAGGGTCTTTAGCATGATACAAACTTCCAGGGACATAACTGCAGAACTGTGAATATAAAACAATCGTACAGACAACATGAAGACAGCTGAGACGGACACAATATGTCTACAGTGAGCCTGGGAGTCCCTTGAACGTTTAATAAGAACAATTGTTTTCTGAAATAACTTTTTCCTATACACTCCTGTGTTGTGTTATTGCACATTTCAAAATATTTCTGAGAGCGCAACCTGAAAATGAAATATGGCATCTTAAGAACAACCTCAACACTTTTGGATGCTTCTATGAAAACAAAATCACTGAAGAACAAAATAGATTTTTTTCAAAGGCTATTCTCTCGGTATACAAACAATGCTGCACAAGGTGGGACAGCACACGTTAAATAACGTGATTACCAACACACAAAAAACCCCAATAACCCATCCAACTGGTGAAACCCTCGGTTTTCTTGAGGACAATAACAGAGAATATCGGTGGCCAACCTGCATGCAACTACCCCTGACACACACCTTGGACAAGTGGAGAGGGTTGTACTGCCTAAAACAAATAGCAACAGACAAGCCCCAAGACATAACTTCGAGGAGAAGCAGCAGGGCAAACTGGAGGAAGAAGACGAGAAAAGCCACAAACGCTTTTTGTGCATCGAAATAGGGCTGCTGGAAGCCGAGACTAGAGGAGTGGCCTACGCGTTAATAATGTTTACAGCGGGCGTGAAGGAGCTGGTGCTGGTGGTTTTCATTGAGACTGTAGGCAAAGCGCCTCGGCAGGGCCTTATTTCCAGGCGTCGCCCGGGCCTACACGGCTCCAATCACTCCACCTCAGTAATGGCGTTCCGTGCGAAGGGAAGCGAGAAGCAGGGGAGGCAAAGCTGGGTGCAGCGCTGCGGGGAGCCACCGGGCCCTCTTCGCCCGGCGGCACCGGAGGGAACGACAGGAGAGGCCGGCCGGCGGCTGGCAGAGCCCCCCGAGGGGCGCGGAGCACTTCCACTCCCCGGCAGCCAGGGAGAGGATGAGGAGCCGTCAGCCATTTTCCCTTGCCCTCCAAAACACCAGCGATGCAGGGCCACACGCCGGGGGCTGCGAGGGAGGCGCTGCCGCCACCCGTCGCCCGTTATCCCCACCCCCGCTCGCCGCCCCGCGGGGCCCGGCTCGCCCCCTCCTCCCCGCCGCACCCCGCCGTCCCGCACCCCGACCCGGGGAGCCCCATCCCCGGGGAGCGCCTCCCCTCCGCTCTGCACGGCGGCGGCCGCCGGCTGCAGCACGAAACAGCTGCCCCCGCGCAGCCGCTTCGCCTCGCCGCGTCCCGGCCCGGGCTCCGGCCCCGCCCGGGCACAACGCTCCGCCACTCACCCCCGCACGGCTTCCCCTTGTCCCGCGGCTGCTGCTGCGACGGCCCGGTGTCCTCCTGGGTGCTGCCGAAGGAGCGCGGCCGGAGACTGCCTCATCCCAGGCAGCCAGCAGGGCAGAGTCTCATGCCAGGCCCCGCGATCCCGGGCGTGCAGCCGGCTGACTGAGGGGGCGGCTCCGCTTCCCCAGGACCCCCCGAGCAGGCTCCGTGTGCTGCGACGGGAGGGAAGAAGGCGAAGTTGCCGCCGCTGCCCGCGCTTCAGATCCCGGCCCTGGCTGCTCCGCTCTCTCCGGCGCCGGCGGCACCGCTGGGGCGTTTTTCCTGCGTCACCAGCTCCTGCCCGGCGGCCCTGGGCTTCGGCTCTGGCTGGGGCTTGGCCGGGGCCTGCGCGCTCCGCTCCGCCCCGTCCGGGGACCGGGCGCACGCGGGGGAGGGGGCGCACACGCACCCCGCGCCTCTCGCCGGGGCCTGGGGCTCGGCTGGGCGGCAGCGGCCGCTGTGCGCGGGGGCAGGCGGGCGAGCAGGAAGGAAGGTGGCAGCGGAGGGGCCGGCCCGGGCGGCTGGAGCGCTCCCCGCTGACGGCTCCGTGCGTGTGGGGGCAGGGGAGGGCGGGGGGTGGGGGGAGGGAGCGAGGCGAGACGCGGCGGCGGCGCACCTCCGTCTGGCGAGGCCCTGGGCAAGATGGCGGCCCCGGCAGAGCCTTCCGCACCCGGCCCGCACCGCAGGCCCCGGCCTAGCGCGGCAGCGGCTCCGCCACCCCAACGGCGTGACGCGCTCCCCGCCCCCGTCTCGGTCTCCCCGGGCTGTCACTCACGCCGCAGCGGCGAGGCCCAGGCCGCGGCCCGCCTGCCCCCACCCCTGTGTGTGCGAAGGGGGAGCGCCCGCGAGGACGGGTTGGGGGGGGGGACGGACGACGGTGGCGTGTGTGCGTGCGCGCGCGCGGTCGTTTCACGTCGGTTGGGCTCGAGCGGGTTCCATTGTGACCCTCCGGGCGAACCGCGCGGAGGGCCCGGATAATGACGTCAGCGCAGCCGCTGCCTTCTGGGCCTGGCCTTCCCCGCCGCTGCCGCCGCGTTGGGCCTCGCCGGGCCGGCAGCTGGGGCCGCTCCGGCGGCGCGTCCCTTTGGGCCTGGTGGTGGCGGCCGATAAGCGGTGGCGGGCAGCACCGCTCCGCCCTCGGGTCGCTGTGCAGGAGGACAGGGCGGACAAAGCCGGGGGAAGGGGAGGCAGAGGCGCCCCGGCTGCCCGCTCGCGGCCGGAGGCGGGCGGGAGGCCCTGGCGGTTACGGGGCGCCCGTTCACCGCTCGGGGCTGGGAACACCCTGGGCAAGCCAGGAGGGAGGCGGGGTTGTCCGGTGCGTGCGCGCTCGCTGCGGATGTCGCAGCGGTCAGCTCAGCCACCGCCGGGCCGTCCCGTCCCGTCCCTCGGGCACTGGCCCCTGCTAGGCCGCGGGCTCGGCGTATGAGAACGGACTTTGGGCTGGGCCTCGCAGCTGACGGGGGTGCACGCAGGGTTGACTTCATTCCTCAGCACAGATACCTGGTTAGGGGATGGCAGCATTTAAAAAGCTAAACGAATCTTCTGTTGCTCTTGTTTCTTTTTTTCACGTGCGTGACGGCTATAGAGTGTCAAGTCAGTAGAATCCCACTCTGTGTAGGTGCTTTATATGTTATAGTAACCGGGGAGACTTTAAACCTGGATTTAAAACCTGGGAAAAAATGGGAAAGCGTACCTTGTGGAAGGATGGAAGTTTAGCAGACATGGGGGTCTTGGAGAATACCTGAAATAGTGCTTAATGTTTTGTTTTGTTTGCATTCCAAGGTTGGAGTCTCTTTTTAACAACACTATTCAAGAATTTCAGAGCAGGAAGTGAAAAATACAGTATCCAGCTGAAAACACGGGAGGAATTTGGGTTGCATGAGTTGGAATTTGCCCAAGAGGCTGGAGCTAACAGACTTAGCTCTTGTGCAAAAAGTTTATCTTTTGGACCATGCACTGACAAAGACTAAAATACCAGTTGCTCATTGCAGAAGCTGAGGGTGGGTTTTCTGTAAAAAGGTAGAGGTCAAAACCAAGTGGTGATATCTACTGTTATTTCCTATTTTATGAAAGTTAGAGTTAGTCCTTGTTCTTGCTAATCATTAGATTGTGGGTTTTGGGAAGGAAATCTGAAGTACGTCTCTACATTAACCACTCAGTAAACAAAGGATGCAGCTGCATCATCACTGCACAAATGTAGCAGTTGTTTACTGGAAGAATATTTTTACGTGCTTTTTCTTCATCAACAATAAAAAAACATAACTGTGGTGAAAATATGTGTAAGTGTAAGCCTGTTTATGTTTGGGTTAGAAATAGGTGTAATCGTAGAAAGAAGAGCACTTTTATCTTGGTGTTTTCCATTCCTCTGAGCATGTTATTGTGGCCTCCTTTCTCCTTTTTTGTCGTTTATCAATTTCTTCAGGCATTCCCTCCTATTTGCAATTTATCTAGTTTGTTCTCCTGGGAGAGTGTTTTAAACTACGGCAACTATAATGTATTTAACTTTCCTTGTCTGCCACAGTATTCTCCCTTGAGCTCTTTTCTGGTTTTGGCGGCTTAGAGCCACAATGGCACCTCAAACAATTGTATATTTTTTGACATGTCTTATCCTTAAAAATTAACTGCTGTGTTTATTGAGATTCATTTCTTTTTATTGTTTAGTAGACCCCTGTCTTAATGGCAGCCCAAATACTGTGTTCCTTCTAACTACTGTGGCTCTTTTGGCAGAGCCAGTGACACATCAGTGGATTTTTATAATGTGGGCAGCTGTCTGCCAAGAAATTGACTGTCAGTTCACATAAAAGTCAACAAAAACCCAACATATGAACAATACTTGTAGAAACAATACTCTTACAACTTGTAGCAAGTATTCCCTCTCGTGAAGAAGGGTTCCTTCACCCAAGAGGAGTGGAAGCTCTGATTAGTTTAATTGAAACCTTAGGTTTGAAACAAACTGATTCCTCTTCAGCTTTCCGGTAGTTTCAGCTTTGGTGGTATTTTTATGATCTTAGATTCTAGTTTATGTACAGTTTGCAGAAGCATAATGAGATACAAGAGGAATTTTGCACTTGTTTGGGGAAAAAAAATGGCTTCATGTTTATTCCCTTACTTTTATATTTGACCTTCCTGTTTTAAAAGTTTATTCTGAAGTGCTTCGACAGAGCAGCAGTTGCTTGTGGCCATGCTAATCAAAGGTCGCAATAGGCTGAAGTAGACAGCTATTTATGGCACCAAATAAAAGAAGATACTGGGATGGCAATGACACTTTGTGGTTACTGAACAAGCAAACTGCACACCAGGCTTCTGACTGGGGAATTCTCCCTCTTCTCCCAAACAAAAATCTATACCCATCCCTCTTCCCTCGGGCTTCCAGAGTTCTCCGGGGGCATTGCTGTGGCTCCTCTGGTACGATGCCTTTGGAAAACATTGTCACTTTTTTTTCCACCTCCCCAGTATTACAGATAAACATTACCAGTTTACCTTTGTGCAGCAACTATGGAAATGAAAGGATGTGAGTGAGATAAATTGCTGATTAAAGAGTATCCGTGGTATGAAGACAGGAGTCAGAAAGCACTTGCAAAACTTGCTAATTGTTCTAAAACAAGTGTCCACGCAGAGAACTATGACAGAAAAATATATTCCTTGATACTTCTCATTAATTCCCCTCTGTACATAACCCATGGTATGATTAGAAATGTTTCGCAACATTTTTAATTCAATGTGAAAATGTGGGGAATGGAAACGTTTCTGTTCAGGCTTCCCAGCTCATGCACTCCACCCAGCCTATCAAACAAAAAGTGAAACCAGTTGCAAACCAGCTCGTTACGTTGTTCGTTGACTAACCCAAAAGAAAGGAAAAATGAAACATATTGGCAAGGGAATTATTCAGAATTAAGGAAAACTGTGTTAATAGATGCATTTATCTCCAATTCTTAAACTCTGAGTATTGCCACACTGCTCCATAGACAAAAGTGAAACTTAGGACATTGCTGATGCAGAGTGATGCTATAGAGCTTTGCAACTGGGTACCATAAAAGAGCAGTAACAGAAGGGAGAAAGCAGAATTTTACCACAGACCTCTGAAAGATCATTTTTTCCTTCTTGTTCAGCCCCCTAGACACTGCATTACATAGTATCTACCAACTCCCAGAAAAAAAATATATAAGCAGCAGATAAAGAAAGTTTCTCTTAAAACACTGCTTGGAAATCAAACAAGTTACTGCCTGGACATTAAGATTTGTTGTAAGGGATCACATCAAGGATCAATGTTGCAACATTTTCAGTATTTTTGGGCCCAATCCAGTAAATCACTTAAGCACATGAGTAATGTTCTTGGTTTACATATTTTTTCATTGACTTATTTGTCCCATCACGTAAATGCCAGTAAGGAAAAGAGTCCTTTGCACTTGCTCAAGTCTTTGGTTTATGCAGCATATATTTTGGATATTATTTTGGCAATAATGATGTGTGGAAAGAAAACTTATTTTTCACAGTTGTCATTTCAAATATAAAGCATAATTATATCATAGTGGTCACAAAACATTACATAGACAATATTTTCATCCTGGGAATAATGAATGGTGAGCAGTGTCCGATATTTCCACACTTGTTCTCAGAGCAGAGGTTGTTGTGCACCATCAGTTGCGTGACACAAGACGAAAATGAAAGAGGATTCAAGAGATGTGCAGAGATGTTCCCCATGTGTCACAGGTCTTGTCAGGCTGCCCCGGGAGCCAGCTTTTCCCTGAGGGCCAGGACTATCAGGGGCTCCCCAGGACATCTGATCAGGCCCTGGCAGCCTGGGCTCATCCCACCCACCAGCCAGGGCCACCATGGCAGCCCCAGTCCTGGGCATCAGACACCTCCCTGCTTGGCTGGGCTGAAATGGGGTCCTGGGCAGGGGTGCAGGCAGGCCCTGTGGGAGGCTGCCAAGGGACCCCATTATTGCCCTCGGGGCCCTGAGACATCTGTATTCTTTGGCCATTATGGCAGGTGATTAGTGTATCTGATGAGAAAACACCAGGCAGCTCAGTGAGAACTTTGCTCTCTGTATCCCTTAAATTGATAAGTAAAACCCAATAAAGTTATTGCAATGACAAATAATTAAGATGATTTTAAAGTGTTCAGCATATAATTACTATATCTAGACACCATGTATTTAGGCTTTTCTACTAGGAACAAAGCCAGAATCCAAATGCAGTAAATTTTAAAAGTTAGCTATTGTGTATCTATTCCAAAACTCAGCTGTGATCTCTACCTTCTATACTATCCTGGGAGCAGGGAGGAGGTGTGTCACCCTGAGGTCTCAAACAGCACTTACTGAACATCTAAATTAACATTCAAAATTAAGAAAAAAAATCTAATAGAAGTAATGTATCAAGAAGTTGCAAACACCGTTCTGTGTTGCCAAGTCTTTTCTGTTACAAATGGAGGTAGAATATAGACATTTAATTTTAGTTTCTCCATTCCTCACATCAGTATAAGACTTCCCTTCATAGTTGTAACTTTCTGTCTTTCCACTTTTGATTTCTGGTTGTATGAGATGTTAACAGTGATGTTGGAGTGACCGTAATGTCACTCTTGAAATTTTCTTTGAAGCAGTTAAACCCAATGTATGCTCTGTACTTGAAGGTACGAAAAAATGCATGCTTAGGTAGAAATCATAGAAATTTGATAAAAAAATATTTTGTAGGGAACTGTGGTCTTTTACATTGAAGAAAGGATGTTTAGGAACAATTCTTATGATGGAAAAAATATGGTGTGGCATTTTCCTGTTATTTGTTTAGTTATTCAAATAAGGGTTAAATGAACAGCATAAGCAGAAATTTTCTATATGTCTACCAAATGCTTAGAAGGTATCGCAGAGACCAGTTATGAAAACTTCTGTTTACAGGCCCAAAAGCATATCTCATCCATCTTTTAGAGAGGGAGCAATTCAGAATACTTCATTTTTCCTGTGTAATTGGTTCCTAGCCAAACTGTCCTTGGATAAACCATGTGGTGTCCATGTGAAAAGCATCCGTCTCATATTCTTTGGACAGAGTTCAACAAATTGATTTGACAACCATATGGTCCTCTTCATCCACATGAACCTTGAAGAAGTCTGACTTCCTTCCAGCCTTAGGACTAGAGTGAGGGAAGAAGGGAACTGTTCTTTAAACTTGTCAATGTTATTCCTAAGTATGCTAGATAAGAATGTTGTAAAAAAAACTGCAAGAAATTTTGTAGATTTAGAAACTACTGCCATTTTCTTAGTTTTTCTGAATGCATCTCTGCACAGAGTGTTTGTCATTGCACTGGCATAAAGTTGAAGGAGACTGTTGTTCACAAAATTCTATCCGTTACATATTATGTGATGGTCATTTTCCTTTATATACGGTTCCTAAACACAAGAGTTGCTGTGTGTGCAGTAGAACTAAAGGGGCTTGTTTTCTTATGGCTGAGCATCTTGTTCCCTTCCAACCTTGAATTACACCCCTCACGTGCTAAAGTGCCTGTTTTATGTTAACTAGATGATCTTTGAGGCCCTTTCCACCCCAAACCATTCTAGGAGTCTACGAAATGTGCTGGGCTAGTCAGGAGCTTAATTAGCTAATAACAAGCAGGAGGTATAATAAGTAAATTGTACTTGCCTTTCCAACAGTGGGCACATCTTCTGCGTTTCTTCCTCCTCTTGCTAACAATCTTCCCAAAATCTGTAGGAATTAAATTCTCTTTGGAAACCCTTATCCCTTGTTCAAAGTTTATTGAAATTGGCTGAAAGGCTCAAGGGGAACTGATAGGCAGAGGAACAGCTAGACAACAGGATTGTGTGAAACCAGTATTGCCAAGAAACCATTAAAGGTTTCAAAAGAGTGTAGTCTGATAGAAGAAAGGCTACTATGCAGTTTTGAAATGGAAAAAAAAAGGAGGAAGGAGAGCAGAGGTGTGAACAGAGAGAAAGAAACAATAGGGGAAAAAAAATTATTTAAGAGTATCTGAAACAAGCATGGTAACATGATTTGAACCAAAGCACAGATCCATTTCAGATCTTGTATCAATAGTTTTATCTGAGCTTTATAAAATGGCTTGTCAGAAAAGCTTAGATCTAAAAATATGTGCAGGAAGGAAGTTTGTAATTTTGTAAAACCAGTTTTCTTTTTCTTTCTTGGGATGGAAGATTTTTTTTTTCCAGTCTAAAGGGGGATTTAACAGTGCAGGATGTAGAGTAGTAGGATTTTGGAACCTTTAGTTACCTACTTGTCACTCCACTCTTCTTTTTTGCCAGAAGTTTTTCTTGGCTATCTATATTTGATTGCCAGTCACCTGCAAAAATAGTTCCCATTGTCAAAAAACTTCTCTAAAAAACCCCATTATTTGTGTTTTCATGAAACATTATCATAAGCAAATGTCAGTTCACATTGCTGATTTGTAAAAACTGAATTGTGGTAACTGCTATTATATTGCTCTTCCGTTATTTCACTGCAACAGCTACTTCAGAACATAATACAGACTAACTTTCTGCCATATTGTATTTTATGTAGCCCTGTAGCCTTTCTGAGGGATTACATACATTTAAAATACATTTGGTAAATATGGAGTAACTCATACTAGGACTTTTGCCATAGTAGTGTTATTTCAGCTGTAGTAGCAGTAATGTTTGAGCAATAGCACTGTCTTTGTAGCCAGAATGGTATAAGGCAATAAGCAAGCCAGAACTTGTGAGGAGAGGTAGTATCTTTTATTAGATCTGAAAACAGGCTTGTATTCATCAAAGCTGGTCTGCTTTTACTAGACACATCAGTTGGTCTACGGAAACAATAGGTTTCTATAGATATATGTATAAGTACATCCTTTATCATCCAGAGGCAATCCGCTTTTTCTCAGCATGCTAATTCTTTTCCATTTATTTTTTATCCTATTATTTTGGGAAGGTAAACATAATTCAAGATCTAAATATATGGAAATAACATCAAGGGACAAAAGCTAAAGTTTAGGCTGTAAACAAAAGTTTATTTCTCTGTTTTGCCTTTTTTAATATTAACCGCAACACACTTTAAAAATCCAATTGGCTTGCCACTACTTCTAATGTTTGCACTGCCCTCAGTTACAAATTGAGACCAAATGGACAAATCTGATACCAACAAGTTACTTTTCTTTTTGAAATCTTAACTACTAGAATTCTGTAGTTCTTCTGCTTTTAAACTTATTACCCGTTATTTCTTTGGTTAAAATGAGAGTCAAATTTCAGATCATAATGTTGTTTTAAATGTTTGCCTTTCCCTGTGTTTGTACTTCTACATGCACATGAAGTAATACATGTTTAGGGGTACTTTTTTTTTCCTGAAAATCTTTACCAGAATATACCAAACCAAACGAAAATGAACAAAATTATGTATTTTAACTTCCCAGAGACAAAATAGTTACTCCTTTATTTTCTGAAATGACAAAAAAAAAGTCTTGAATCATCCAGCCATCTTCTAAGATTTTTTAGTAGATGAACAAAAATGCCAGCAGTTCTCAAAGATTTTAATTTGTGACTATACATCATTACAAAAGATTAATTCCTTACTCAGGTGGAGAATCTGACTGAAGTCCATAGATTAATGTCATTAGTAGTATTCATTTCACTGAGCAATAGTAGACTTTGAAGTTTTCCTTGAACCTTAATTCAAGGAATGTTAGAAGTATCAAAAACATATGGCTGAAAGACTGGGGCTGATTGCAGATTAGCACAGATGTAGCTCCCGCTTGGTGGGCTAAATCCACCGTAAGTCTTCTCTATTTCAAAAGAGAATGAGTGTCCTGACCTGCCAAACCATAGTCATTTCAACTGGGTACATCTCACTACATTGCAACCACCTACAAATGGGACACCCTGTCGGATGTGGCTGCCTGGTGTCCCTGGGCAGGCCGTGCGGAAAGGCAGGGGCTCCCCGAGCACAACTGGCCCCACTCCTTCATCGCCCCTGGAGCTGCTTTCCTTTCTCCCACAGCTGTGGAGAAAGTGTGAATGGCTCCCTAACTTTCAGCCTGTCAGCATTATTGTAGAATTACAGAATGTCCTGAGTTGGAAGGGACCCACAAGGATCATCGAGCCCAACTCCCATCCCTGCACAGGACAACCCCGCAGGTCACACCATGTGTCTGAGGCCTTGTCCAGTCTCTTCTTGAACACTGTCAGGCTTGGGGCCGGGACACCTCCCTGGGGAGCCTGTTCCAGTGTCCACCACCCTCTGGGGGAAGAACCTTTTCCTCATGTCCAACCTAAACCTCCCCTGGCACATCTTCCTGACATTCCCTCGGGTTCTGTCACTGGTCACCAGAGAGAAGAGCTCAGCACCTGCCCCTCCTCCTCCTCCCCTTGTGAGGCAGCTGTAGCCCCATGAGGTCTCCCCTCAGTCTCCTCCAGGCTCAACAAACCCAGTGACTTTAGCCGCTCCTCATACGGCTTCCCCTCTAAACCCTTCACCAACTCCATAGGCCTCCTCTGGACACTCTCCGGTAGCTTTATGTCCTTTTTATCCTGTGTTGCCCAGAAGGGCACCCAGTGCTGCAGGTGAGGCCGCACCAGTGCAGAGCAGAGCGGGACAATCACCTCCCTCGCCTGGCTGGCAATTCTGTGCTTACTAGCACAATTAGGTGATACAAAATGTGGGTTCTCAACCAGGAGGCTGTCTGCCCAGAAGCGAGTTTTGCATCTGTGAGCAAGCCGAGCAAGGAGCCCACTGAGAAGGGAGCGCCTGCGGCCATGGCCAGCAGGAACCCTGCAACTCTCGTTTCCCTTAGTCAGCACACGGACGGCAAGGGTATGACAAACTGCCCGGGCCAGAGGAAGAGAAATGTGCTGCTCAGAGCATCTGAAGTATTCAGAGAGCAGATATAATGAGTAATTCATGTAGTGGGGTTGATGACAACCACTTATCTGTTTTACCAGACATAGATGAGGTGCCGCGGCAGCTAATGGGAGAGAAAGATAGGGTGAGAAAAGAAATGCAGTAATGGGAGTCTGAGCAGAAACAATTATTTCCAGAGAATGGTTTCTTTAACTTATCCTAAACAATGAGATACATTGTCCAAATATTACCTACGTAGTACTTGAGAACACTCATTCTAATAGCAAACAGCTGTTTGATTCGACTATGTTTATGCCCTTTGCTTAATGTTAATGGACATTAGTATAATTCAAGTTTTGGTCAGCTGTTCAGGAAATGGCTAATCTTCTAAGTGAGTATCTGTCCTGCACATGAAGATACTCACTGTTTGACTTCAGTCAACCATTATTCTTCATTTCCCTCCTTGAAAGGCTTAATTCATTGTATCAGGGAATAGAAATTATAAGATGACCCTTGTTTCATGTATAGATTGAAAATTTGGGGTCCAAACTGTTCTTGGTAGCCACGCATAAGTTTATTATTCAAAGAATTGTTTTTAAATTGTCATTTGGACTCAGGAAATGTGGGGCTCATCATGCTGCACGTATTTTTCAGGTGTAGCATGTTGGAGTTGCCTTAAGGGTGCTGAATTTAGATGCTGATGGTGCTTGCAAGAACCAATACACGACAGACTGGCTCAGTCTCCTACATGTTAAGAATTAATCAAGATTATGTTTGGGGTTTTTGTTTTTGTTGTTGGTTGGGGTTTTTTTTTTCAGTTTCTGCATCTGGCTGATAGTTTTTTGTTCACTTACTTTTAATGGTGAACAAAGGTCATCCCTGAAAGCCATATAGAAGCCCTCAATGGCAAAATTTAGTATCAAGTATTTTAAGTCATATTAGTATGTACTCTCTGGGATAATACCAGATTAATTCAAAACCATCTGGTAAATAGTTTTCTCAAACTCTGTTTCTTAATTTTCTGGAAGGAATATTGTTTTCTAATTCCATAATCTCCTAGTTAAAGACTAAAAAGATAGCTCAGAAACTGAGGATTACTTCGGTAAAACTATTGCATTTAACTTGGAGGACATTTCCAGATTTTAGGTTGTCTGCATATTATACAGAGGAACAGCAACAGAAACAGAGAAACAATAGGATGTTGTTGCCTTTCTCATCTTTCTTTCATGTGTTCATAAAAGACCATCTAAATTTCTGATTGATAATATTCACTCTCATATTGGCTGGATACAAAATATATAAAGTAAGAATAAGTTTCCTATTTTCAATGAATATTGCTTGGATTCTTTCATCCCATGTTCCAACTTGGTACAGCAGAACACAACATGCTGAATTTTGAGTATGCTAGAAAGCTCTGCTATTCTTGCTATTAATAAATCTGTTATTTCTTTACCTGATTAAAGAAAAATATAAACTAAAAGTTTTAGCTTTTATAAAAGCTTAAGCTTAAAAAATATTCCAGTTACCTATCTAACCATTTCCCACGTAACTGTAGCACATCAGCACATTTTTCTCTCTTTTGGAACATATCTTTTAAGGAAGTTTCTCTCACTAAAACCTACTGTAGAGCTAAAGGGGCAAAAAATTGCTTACACTGAATGCATTACTCAGCTTCTGTGAACGTAAAATTTTAAAACCAACTGTCATGTAAATGAGAAAAAAAAAAGTATTATTCCTGCCTAAGTAAGCAGTAGACATTCACTTACGAAACTGCTGCATATTTGCATGGAAATACTATTTCAAACAAATACAAAAGTGTATAATCTGCCTTGCAGCTCATCACAATGCGCTCTTTGCTTGATCAGCTCACCTGAGATGTGGAAAATTTCAAATACAGTAGGCAAATTCTCCTCCCAAATTCTCACTGCACTAATTAGCTTTGACTTGCTATTCCTTCCACGTATACAGAAAACTTTATTTGACTTCGTAGATATCTCTAGCACTGCAAGATGAAATAATCTATAAATTATATTATTTTGTACAGAAAAATATGCAAATTGTAGTTGAAAGATCTATTCCATGGTAATCAAAATATGAGCTATCAGTGTCAATGTTATTAGAAGTATTAAATAAATATATAAAAGCGCATAATGCAATGGTACAACTACACAGCTGTTCACACAGGAGTAAATGTGAAAAAAAATACACAGCCTTAAGTTCCTCCCTGTCATACATGTGTATGTAGGGTATTGTTAAATGTTTACATACTTCTTAATTATAAACTAAGAAATAATTATAAAGCATAGTGTGGCTTTTCTAGCACCTTAACAATGCATAGATATATTGATTATGAAATATCAGATAAAGATGATAGAATATTTTGGTGCAGCTATGAGGTTTGTAGGAAGAGGAAATATTTTTTTAACATGCCAACTGTCATAGTTGAAGAATACAGACACGCTTTCAGACGTACAAAGCCAATCTTCAGGACTGAAATAAAAGCAACAGATTTTGAAGATCTGGGGCTTGGACTGGATGATCTTTAAATGTCCCTTCCAACCCAAACTATTCTATGAGTCTATAAGATAAATATGAATTCAGACTGATAGCTTGGAGTTTAGCTGGTTATGTACCAATTAGATCATTGCTTAAAAATAAAGGTAATTGATACCTGTCAAGTATGGGGCACACTGCCAGAGAGGGTAAAATGCATAAGAGATGGAGAAATTTCAGGCTTGCTACCTTCTGGGGGAAAAAAGAGAGACTCATACTTCATAACCTGTAGAACATGGAGTGGTTAACAGTAGAGAAGAGAATTTATAAAATGTCAAAAACATACCTCTGTTAAGTGTCTGGCTTCTGGGACTATGCAGAGTTATAAATGAGCCCATAGTTCCCAGGCCCATCTTCAGGAGATTTCTCCTGATGATCAGGTCTGAGGGATTAGGATGAAATGACCCTTTTGTTAGAAACACTCACTCACTAAAGTAGGTGGTTCTTTATAGATTTTTTTGGTGTGTATTTTGTGTGAAACCTTCCTGGGGCAAAATGGTTATTTAGTTTCCTTTGCTTGCTATCATGTGCTGGATGAAGTACATTACATTCCTGGACACTCAGGGATAGAATCCAGGACCATTCTGCTGTAGCTGGTATTTCCTCTGCAGTTGTGACGGACAAGAGTTGTTGAGTTTTACACTGTTTGATTAGATGCACTCTAGATGTGAGTGGTATACTTTAGACCACAATGAATTAGCTTCTCATCATGCACTTGGTGGAACTGGAGAATGGCTGGAAGGCTGGGATGGACACTGCTGCAGAGATTCCTCGCCAAGTAAAATCTTCTTCTGTGCAGGCCATAAGGACTTAATGATTTTATGCATAGATGACAAGGCAGAATGATGTGCGACTGTCAGAAGTGTATCACCAAAGGCAGCTCTCCCCACATAGCGCTCGAGTGTCTCTTCAGAATAATGCTTATTGCTTTAAAGATACATTTCTGCATAAGGATGAAGGAAAAACTAAAGATTTGATTTAAAAAAACCCTAAATTCCACGAGCTGCACTCCTGCTGTTATTTTTGCCAGTGATAAAACACACTAATAAGAAATGAGATAATGCAAGAGGAAAATATTGCTAACGCAACCAGCAAGACTTTTTTTTATCCTGAAGAATTCACTTCAAAAACCATAAAAATCAATGTATCAGGTTTTGCCTTTTTATTAATGAAAGCATTAATGTGATGAACTTGCAGATGACAAAATTTCCTCACTTAAAATGTAAAAGCTCAAAATGTCGGCTACTGGGAAGGAACTGAATAATGAACACGCAAACAAAAAATAAGTAATTTGTTCTAAAATCTCCTTGACTCTCACTAACACAGGAAAAGCTAAAAGAAAGAAAAGCATGAGTTATTAAGGTTATCATTAAGGTGCTCTTTAGTGAGAAGGGGCACTTCAAGACAGTTGAGGGTCCCATATTTTTCTTTTTTAGGGCATGGGAGAGACAAAGTTAATTTCCACCTCGTTTGGCTTAATTTTGTTTGACTTTTCTAAGGAACTTAGATATATGGAGTTGTTCTGTTGCTCCCCGGCTCCCTCAGTTGTATTTGAAACCTGCTGCCCAAAGAGGTCAGGAAGATATCTTGTTCCTGCAGAGATCACGAGTGACTGGGTAGAAAAGAGCGACCAGCTCAGCATCCTGCTGGGAGGGGGGACCAGGTTGTCACACCTGTCCCAGGCGATGGCTGGTGATGGCCCACACCCAGGCCCACTGCAGGTCTCCTCTTGCTCAGCCAGCAGCCAAGGAGGGTGGCAGGTGTTTAGGGTGAAGCAATGGGATGTTGGTGGTGAGGAGAGCTGAGCGTGTGATGGTGAAGACCATGGGTCTCACCCGGGTTTGTGTTACCCATTCACACAGCTCTCCAGATGCTCCTGGGCTCTGCTACCCTAGCCACCCCATGCGGCACATACCTTAGTCCTCTCTGAAGCTCTCATTTTGGGGTGAACCAACTAGCTTCCTCTAAGACAAAACCTCTGGGAGGCTCAGGGGTGGCTTGTTTCGGGAGCAGGTCATTGCCAGCAGGAGGAATGAGATCCTACCAGGCTGAGCCCCTGCAGGCCCACATAACCCTCCAGCTGTATCCAAGTGAGCCTTACCAAGAGTGCAGAGCATGCACTTTTGGTATAATTTTACAAAAGCACTGCTCTGAGTGTTCACGGCAACCCTCTTATTATCTGAGCGCCATGTGGTGGGGTGGTGGCCGTGCTGGAGAGGACCGTCCCTAAGGGCAGGCACATGGCACCACCAGGCCAGGAGCCCAGCAGGCAGTCCCTGGGTGGTCCCTTTAGGAGGGGGTGTACAGACCAGAGGACTACCTGCCTGAGGTTATCTCAGTGAGAGAGAGGATCTGAAGACAAAAGACACAAATCCCCAGGAAATCAAATTATGTTAATTCCCCCAGTTATTGTACAGATTGCACACTAAAACATTAAAGCAACTGCTCATTGCCTCTACATGCTGGGGTGGGACTGGCAATCTCTGATTATCCTGATTTGAAAGTGGATGTACACTAGGAAGATCTAAGAATTCGTCTTAACAGACAGAATCTGGCTTGGAAAGGGGATTCATATTACATTATGAAAATATAAACGTTTACTATTTTATGCCATGTTAGCAGTGCCTTGCAGCTTGAACAATAATTTAAATGGTCCTCAACAAATGTAAAACAAACACATCATGAAAATCAAAATCAAACAGTAATTAAAATAAGAAAAATCACATGCTGGATTCATTGCTTCTAGGATGGCTACTGTATACAAGTCATGTATACAGCCGCTGTATACATGCAACTGTATACATAACTTAAAGACTACTTTAAAACGTAACACTGGGAAACGCAGCAAAATAAAGATAAATGTTACAAAATAAAGGGTCCCCTTCTTTCTGGCTTGTTGGCAAGGCTACCTTGTCAAGAGCATTGACTAAGGCTTAAAAAATTGAGTTTCTGAGAGTCTAACTGCTACGATCATTCACTCCGCAAAGCCTGTGGGAAGATTGTTCAGCCATGAATAGACACTGTCACTGGTACAGTCATGTTTCTGTATCTTATCTGTGAGGAGCCGGCTTGACTGATGAGCATTTGCAGAAGCTGGAATGTGGTACGGAGATGCCAGAATGGCTGTTAGGTCTGCAACCATACTGGCACTGGGTTTTCCTGTCCACGGTGTCTCTCAAGCCCAGGTTGTCCTAGATAATGGGGAGCTGGTGGCATAAGAAATATATCATGTGGATAATGTTGGTGATATTTCTCCTCTGTTTTACACAACCTAAAAAACATAATAGCAGATGACAAGTGGTGAATGATTTCTGAACTGTTGTTAATCTAATGTGATTTAAAGGAATCATAAAAGTAGCATCATGGTGGTAAATGCCCCGTCCCTGGAAACATTCCAGTCCAGGCTGGACTGGGCTCTGAGCAACCTGATCTAGTTGAAGATGTCCCTGCTCATGGCAGGGGGGTTGGACTAAATGACCTTTGAAGGTCCCTTCCAACTTAAACTATTCTATGATTTGTGGCAGTAAACTTTGTCCGGTGCACTTAAATTAGGGTGGGCAATTTCAGGGTTATATTTCTTACATCCCAATTCTTAGAATGGATATATTTTCAAATTTAAAAAGTAAGACACTGTGATTCTGTTGATATGTCTTATTTAGTGGTTCTACTGAATTATTGCAGTAAATATTGATTTAGGTGACTCAGTCTCCTGAGATAAAATTAAGCACTGAGAAACAAACTCTAGCTACAAAACCAAAATCAGACGTATTTAAAAGGGAAATCTAAATGTTTAATAGTGCTTGTATTAAGGATTTAGAATGGTTGTTTTGTGCTGCTTTGCCGTATTTTTATTCTATGGGGAGGCTGGACGTTTTGGAAGTCTTTGTCGGAAGCTTATCTCTGCAAGCTTAGCTCTGCAACGATGACTGAGTTAAGTTACTGGCTCTTCAGGGGTTCTTTTCAACTCCTCTGATCTGTCATGGCCTGCAGGCGTGACTTCTCCTTGGGTACAATCTTGTGGACAAAGACTTTGTTTCTGCCTTAGGATCACACTGCCCATTACATTTACCAGCTATGTCCAAAATATACCCGAGAACACCCTCTGCACAAAACCAGGAAAACAATGTTATAAACTTAGTTTTAGAGGAATTACTTTTCATCCACTGATATATAAAATTATTGAATACTTTAAATTTTCATGGGTGAACACTTAAGCATATTAGTTGGCTTTGTTGAATTCTTCTCCCTTAAAAGCCATATAAATATGAGGGTTTTTTACTTTTGAAAAAGGTCTTTTCTTCAAGAATAACCACATATGTTAAAAGTAGGGCAACAACTTAGGATAGGAACCAACAATTCTTAATTTCTGTATGTAATGAAATAACTCCTAACAAATGTATTTGCTTTTAGCCTACTTTTGTCTGCTTACAAAGAACTTTACTTGTCAAGAATTCTAGGTACCTAGTCTTCAAGTAGAAAGAATAGCTGGCCTCCAGTCTCCCCCAGGGAGAGCTGAGAATTAAAAAGATCTTTTAGAGAACCTAAGAATGGCTTTAGCTACTTCAGCAGCTGAACAAGGATTTATAATAAAAGTGTGAACACATGTGCTACAACTCTCAGTGAAAAGCTGTCATGATACCACAGTATTTGCAATCTAAAAATCAGCTTTTCCGGGCAGCCTCCTGCACTTTACAGATGCTTTTGATGTACAAATAATTTCTGGCATAGCTCTTGATAAATCCTGACAAATATTTTAAAATTATAATCTCCCATTACGAATGTGAATTAAATGTGTGTGCTGGAAGCCTTCTTTTGAGTACATAGTGTACAGCAGTATGGGCAGAGGCTGTCTCAAGTGAGCTACGAAAGTGTTAGCAATGAACATTACATCCTGTGAGCAGGTTTGCACCTGGCTGTCTTGACTCTGTCAACTTCTTTGTGTGCTCAGGTACTGTTGGTGTTGGGGACCTTTATAAATGCACACGATAACAACCACTGCCATTGCCAAATTCCTCAGCATGAACAGGAACACCTTCTGAGCTTTTTCATTGTTCAGAAGAAATAACCACTGCTTGGGAGATACAGGTTTGTACCGCCAAGGAAGTTTCAGCTGCTGGATGTAAGTGCAAATCATAGGGCTGTAAATCAAACTTTCCTATCCAGAGTGCTGTGAAAGCCAGTATCCCAACTCTACTTGTCTTTCCAAGAAGATGTCATTGCCCTATTCTTCCTGCATGGTCCTCCCCCATCCCTGCTGGCCTCTTTTTGCACTTACTCTTTTCTTCTCTGACTTTCAATGACACAATTACATCTCCCGTGCCATTAATCATAACTTTATATCCCTTTCTCCCCTCTTGTCTTATCGCAACAGGCCCTGCTAGACAGTCTGTCCCCATCTTTCTTACAGGCCCCTTTTAAATATTGAAAGGCCACAATAAGGTCTCCCCAGAGCCTTCTCTTCTCCAGGCTGAACAACCCCAACTCTCTCAGCCTGTCCTCACAGCAGAGCTGTTCCAGCCCTCTGATCATCTCTGTGGCCTCCTCCGGACCCCCTCCAACAGGCCCTTGTGCCCTTCTGCCTCCATTACGTGTGGTTCGCTGTGGTGATCCCTCTTCTCTCACTGGTTTCCCTTTCCTCACTCCAGCTGTCCTGGACCTTTAGTTCCTCATGTCCTTCTGGCCCCACTTGCTGAGGAAGGGACTTTGCTGAAAAGGTCTGCCCATTTGAAAGGACAAGGGATAATAGCTGTTCTGATTCCTGCCTTATAGCATGCTTTCACAATGCTGTATTAGAATCATAGAATAGTTTGGGTTGGAAGGGACCTTCAAAGGTCATCAAGTCCAACTCCCCTGCCATGAGCAGGGACATCTTCAACTAGATCAGGTTGCTCAGAGCCCCATCCAGCCTGGCCTGGAATGTCTCCAGGGATGGGGCATCTACAGCCCCAGGGCAACCTGGGCCAGTGTCTCACCACCCCCATGGTAAAAAAATTTCTTCCTCATGTCTAGCCTGGATCTCCCCTCTTTTAGTTTAAAACCATTATCCCTTGTCTTATTGCAACAGGCCCTGCTAAAAAGTCTGTCCCCATCTTTCTTACAGGCCCCTTTTAAATATTGAAAGGCCACAATAAGGTCTCCGCAGAGCCTTCTCTTCTCCAGGCTGAACAACCCCAGCTCTCTCAGCCTGTCCTCACAGCAGAGCTGTTCCAGCCCTCTGATCATTTCTGTGGCCTCCTCTGGGCCCTCTCCAACAGGTCCATGTCTCTCTTGTGCTGAAGGCTCCAGAGCAGGACTGAGGCATTTAAAACATACATATTGTATATAGTCAGGAGTATGTCTAATCCCCTTACACACCTTGTCTTCTGTCCTGACAGTTTGAACTAGGCAAAATTTCCATTTATCCACGTTGCATCTTCCCATATGTTCTCTGCTTGGTTTAGCTGCAGTGTCTCCCTGGGCATGTGTCCATGCAGCCAGAAGTTGTGGGAGCATAACCCAGTTTCCTGCTGTACCCCCAGGGAGAAGAGAGGTGAAGCCATGACTGGAGTGACTGCACAGAGAACTCAGTGAATTCCCAGCCTCACACCTTCCCATTCCTCCCCAGGGACTCCAGAGTCTCTCCAACCATCTCTGTGTTTACTTCCTCCTTCCTTGTGGCATCTTCATATAGTCTCTGTTCCTGTTTTGCATGCCAGGGAGCAAGTCACCAGCAGCCCTCTCATTTCCTCCTCCGCTGCCCTGAGCATGCCTAGGTCCTTTCACAACTCTTGTCCTGCCAAGGCAATGAAAGATGGTGCGTTCATTGCTTCCCTTCATTCACACCATCCTTAACAACAACAACAAAATCCTTTCTGTCCCATCCTTCTTCGTCTGTGCAGTCTTCAGCGTGTTTTTAGGAGGCCTGTGTTTGTCATTTGTAAGATTGGCTGTGCAAAAACTGTAGGTGTAAATTTACTAAAAAGACATCTGTAAACATTACTGCACTGTGATTTTTTTTTAAAGGTAAAGTTAGCTGTCCATATCACAGGTTTTTGGTGGTACATAGCAAGGCTTTAATTTTAAGGTTAGGTTCCTAGATCCTTTTCCAGATGGGACACTGAAGACAAATGTCCTTGAAAAATCTGAAAGTGAAAGTAAAGGCATCTGAGACCGGTGTGCAGTCCTACTGTAATACTCAAACAGGATTTTTCAGAAACAGATGAAAGCCTAAAAAACCAGTGAGGGCAAGGGTCAATCAATTGCACAGTAAAAACCAGAAAGTTTGCTCTCCTGGCTACCTTCATGGACTGGCTGATATCCCTGCTGCCTGATAAATGTGCAGGCATCATTTCTCCAAGCTGGGAGGAGAAACAGCACAAATATGGGAGAAACAACATGAAGCTGAGAGTATGATGGAGGGGTTTATGGAAAGTTCTGGGCTACTGGAAGATATCCATAAGGGAAGTGGTGGTGAGGAAACCAAAGGTACTACAAGAGGTGGGAAACATGTCAGAGATATCAGGTATGCTGAGAGGAGGCAGGACAGCAAGACATGGGATACAGGCTCCACAAAACAACTTTTGTGAGTGAGACATTACTTGTCTCTAAAGGTTAACCTGACCTTTTACAATCTTTCCACATAGACATTGCTGAATCCCTCATTGATCAAGTCCCCATACTCTCATTTTTGTCCTCTTTCTATCCTTTCTGGGCTGTCTGTGATGCTTTGCTGTTAGAGAAGGAAAGCAGCCCAGTTTGTGGCTTCCACCTTGCTGTGTGGCTGCTCAACATGTTTAATCTCTTGCCAGTAGTGACAGTCCTATCTAATAGCCATGTGTTGCAGAAATGGCACAGTAATGATGAACAACTGTGGTGGTGTGGCAAAAAAATGGGGCTCCTGGAGTCTTTCCTCCACTCACTCTTGAGAATCTCCTGACCAGCTACCTGCATGTCAGGGGAATTCCTGTCTCTCACATCTCTGTCTCACCCATCCTCCCACTCTTGCATTCTGAGAAGGATGCAGCTGTGCACATCCGGAGGAAGCTGGGAAAGGAGAGAGATTGGTCATTAGGCTTTTTAGATCCCTTATTGCCAGGGCCTGAAGAATCTGCCCTGCCAGTCCCTCCTGAGCAGCGTTTCTCCAAGATGTCCTAGGAAGGCTTTAGGTATGGATGGCAAACAGCTATGGGCTTACATGCCAACACACCAGGTTATGCCTGCACTTGCAAGGTGAGCTAAAGGATCCTACAAGTTGCAAATTCATATGCTCAAGGGTTTGGAAATGTCAGAACCATGGCTACCCTCAGCACTGCAAGCCTGGAAAAATACCATTAATTTTATGTATGTCCTCCCCAAGACGCTCAGTTCTTTGTGGCAG
Organism: Caloenas nicobarica; assembly: GCF_036013445.1. Lineage (NCBI taxonomy): Eukaryota > Metazoa > Chordata > Aves > Columbiformes > Columbidae > Caloenas > Caloenas nicobarica. The sequence goes on along the minus strand of NC_088245.1, from coordinate 116,854,571 downwards.
GTCCAGTGTGATAATCCTGGTGGCTCTGAACGAGTCCATCATGCACACGCAAAAGTCTTAGCAAAGACTTATGAGTCTGTCAAGTCTGTGAATAGGATTTCTTATAGAAAGCAAAATATATTTTTAAGTCCACAGTTGCTGATTCCGTATTAGCTTTAGAAATGTTTAAGCAACATAAATTTTAAGAGAGGAATGGTTGGTGTTAGTTAGACTGCTTGTGTTTCAGTATTTTGAAATGGCTGAGCTGTTTGTGGGGTTTTTGTTTGTTTTTGTTGGGATTGCTTTTGCCCTGAAAATGGACTTCTACTTTTAATCTGATACAAAAACTGGAAAATATTCACCCAAGTCATAGGCAACTGAAAATTAAGTTATAATGGGCAGTTTTAGGCAATTGTAATACAAATGTTTATACTACTTGGCATATATCTACAAATTTATTTACATTGTAAGCTAAACGAATCAAAATGCCTACTGGAAAAAAAGCTTGTAAATGTGCAAGTAGTCTATGAGATCTGCAGCAAGCTAGACCAGTGGAACAGCAGAAGGTTTTTCTTAAACTCCTTGGCAATTCGCCCTGGAATAAGAAGTGACAATCAATAGATTTTAACAGTTACCCACCACGACAGAAAGATAAACAAAGCCTTGCATGGCTATGTGCTTGATTTCCTTGTTTACTGCAAGGCTGTATCTTGAACAGTCAGATTTCAGTTCTATTTTTAGGCAACATTTAGGGAGAGTAACCGTGATACCCAGAGGTCCTACGAGCTGTGCATTTCCCAGGGAGACCTCAGGGAGCAGCTGATGTCTTGTTTGCTCTTCCAAGGAGAGGGGCTGTGAGCCCTTTCTTTTCCTGCCAAGGAGGACCTTTCTTCTCATGCCCCTGGGGACGTGGCAGGGGTGTCCTCGCGGGTGGGCAGGGCTGCCAGCACCAGCTCTGCGCCACACAACCCTGTGAACAAGCCACCAAGAGCTGCTGGATGAAGCGGAAATTGCATTTTGCAAAATAAGCCTGAAGTTTAATCATTCTTGAGGTAATGTACATAAGAAGGAAATGAAACTCCTCTCTAGAAGAGTCATGCATTTGCTTATTGTCTGAGGAATTAAGTATTGTGAAAGGGAAAATGGGGTCTATAAAGTGTTGTGTCAGTTTGTTGTGCAGCTCAGAGGGTAAACTTGCCTTTTACTAACTATAGATGTAGTGATATAAACCACCCCTTGGGGCAAGACTTGAAGCTGAATTTAAAATGAAAGAGTTGATGTGATTATACTATAAAATAATACTGAAAACGAAAGCAAAACCCATGAAGTATTCATATGAATCCTTCAACTGACATTAGCCTCATGAAAAATCTGATTCTCTGTCATCTGCGAGCATTTCACGAGCAGGATGACTTAGTGCTGAGGAAGCACACAGTTTATTTAAACATCCCCTCCAGCAGCTGTCGATGGGTTTGAAACTTCCCCACATCCCCTCAGGGGCTCCTGGGTGAAGGTGATGATTTTGGTTCAGCAGCTTAGGGGACGGGCACTCTCACTGCCCTCTTAAGAAAGGTAATGTGTCTGCCGAGACTTTTATACGGCATAGCTAACACAAATAAATCAATTTAACAAACACTGCTTTTCACTTTTCCCATAAATGTGTTCACGGATGCCTGTGGTAGCACTTACGGAGGTCAGACCAAGCAGCTGTTGCCATCATAATTTCCTATTTTCAGTCTTGACAGAACTGCGGTTTTCTCTCCTCTCGGAAAGACTAATGTCTGATCTCTGCTCAAATTTACTAAGTAAATAAAACATCTGGTGATGTCTCTTTGGGCATTTAGGAGTGTAAAAACTGGTGAAGTAGGTTCTTTTGAGCTGGTCTAGACTGAGGGCAATCACTCCCATGGCAGCCATCTCTGCGCTGCCTAAAGGCAGCCAAAAGGCCTCTCTTGGAAGGCGACGTGTATTCTACGGTTGGACAGATGACTCCCACCCTTTAGCTTTTATTCCATTTCAAAGATAGACAAAATATGTAATTAATATTATTATTGTAGTTATTTTTATATATTATACGTCATATAATATAAAAACATTATATACTATTCAGATTACATTATTATTTTAAATACAATATGTAATAATAGGATATAATATAATCGATCTAATTATAATTGTGTATCACTATTATTAATATCTGAAAATGGAGCTGGAATAACTTCTAGTGTGCTCATCAGCAGAGAACCCATGTTTCAATGCTGAGTCTTTATAATGAAGGTAAATTGCATTTAGATGCATTCATAGATGCTTCAGCTTGGACAAGACTGTTTGTTTTTCCTGTTTGAAATAGTAACACACTTCTATTTGTACCTCTTACTTGTACACTGAGTAAATGTAATACAGACGTTCATGAAATCTGAGGAATTGCATAACAGTCAAAATTCAATGACTACAGACTTGCATTTGTTAAATTATTTTTGCATTGTGATTAATCATTTAATGTGATTCCTGGTCACTCTGAAATAACCAACAGCTTTGTAGGGGCTGCAATGCATCTACGACATAGAATCACAGAATCATTTTGGTTGGAAGAGACCTTCAAGATCATCGAGTCCAACTATGACCTAACTCTGGCACTAAACCATGTCCCTGAGAACCTCATCTACACATCTTTTAAACACCTCCAGGGATGGTGACTCCATCACTTCCCTGGGCAGCTTGTTCCAATGCCTGACGACCCTTTCCATGAATAAATTTTTACCAATATCCAATCTAAACCTTCTCTGGTGCAACTTGAGGCCATTTCCTCTTGTCCTATCGCTTGTTACTTAGGAGAAGAGACCAACGCCCTCCATGCTACAACCTCCTTTCAGGTAGTTGTAGACAGCGATCCTACAACCTCCTTTCAGGTAGTTGTAGACAGCGATCAGGTCTCCCCTCAGCCTCCTTTTCTCCAGGCTGAACAGCCCCAGTTCCCTCAGCTGCTCCTCATCAACACAGATACATGCCAGACAGATGAAGCAAAACACCCCGCAGCAAAATAAAACAATTACTTTGCTACCAGAAAAATGCTATCAGCTACAATTAAACTTAGTATGCTGGCTGTAGAGGTTATTTCTGCAAAAACATGGGCAGCTCCTAGCTATTTTTATAGCTATTTGATTATAACGTCGTATAACTGCTATGGAGTCACAGCCGCAGTTTCCCTTTCTTGGTGGTGGTGTAGTTCAAAAGCTCTCTGGCTTTGCACCTGACAAGCCAAAGGCATATACATTCTAATCTTGTCCGAAACGGAGATGGTACCAATTTATCTCGATCTTTTCTAAATTGAAGTAGTTAATTGACAGGGGTGTGTGTGCATGTGGCTGATGGATTTCATCTACGCTTCTCTTTCAGTTAATCTCTCTGGCAGTTGCAGCACATCCTGCCTATCAACCAGTCCTTGTGTGGGCTTGGGAGAAGTTCAAATGCTGTAACTAGAAAAGGACTGGGCTGCGAACAACATACAGCAGAACTGAAACTAAAGTCCCAACGTGTTTTGCTTATTGCTCAGACCTCCTTTGCAGTATGACGTCTCACCGTGCCCCAGATTAGGAAGCTTGCCAACAGGGACTCTTTGAAGCCTGTTTGATAGACCACATTTTCTACTGCTGCTTAAATACATTGCCCTTTCTAGACCCGCAGTGCATAAGTAATTAGTATTTACCAAGTTCTAGCAACAATTGGTCTTTATAGGACTCGAGCTTAATAATCCCCTTTAAACTTCTGCTGACAGTCGTTCTCACCTTTCTCCTTAGGATTCAATTTGACCAACATTTAAGCAGACAGATGCTGGCACTCCCATCACTCTAAGTGGTTCTGCTCACCCACAGCATCTTGTCCCTGTCCCTGGGCTCCGTGTTTCTTCATGCTATTGTAAATATTTGTGCAGTTGCTCAATGAACTGATATAGCTGGGGAGGGAAAGGTTGCTTTCACACTTTCAACCAAATCAGTCTCCTGATGCTACTTTGCCATGTGGATATAGAACCAATTTTACCAGCAGAGGAGAGGAGGCAGTGTATCTGAGTTTGATGGCTGGAAGCAAGGGGAGAGCAGGACATCATCTCTCAGTGGCTGTGCTGACTTTGAGTGTTTGTCAAACAGTAGATCCTTCAGTTCAACCTTTTATTTCATATGATGCCTGCTCCTAAGGAATTCTTCACAATCACTGTTATTTGTCATGTTGACTAAGTGCATCTAGTGACGTCCCACCCTGGGAGCTGAGTGTGTCTGGGGCTGACTGTCACTCCCTGAGATGCCATGTATGAGACCTGGCATCAAATATTCAGCAATAACAAATGGGCAGAAAGAATTTGCCATGGCCTATCTGAAAGACAGGAGTAAACCAAAAGCTTATTTGTGCTTACATGTTCCTGTAATTAAACCACTACCACACTGAAGTCTTAATCCAATTGAAAGTTCTTTGATTACAGCATTTAAAAATGTGCCTTCACTACGAACTCAGCAGGCCCACTTAATTTGTAATTGTAAACATTAACAAGTGGTACAGGAAAAATTAGGGCAGCCTGGAGGATTTGGGGATGCTGCTCCTGAGAAGAATATGGATGTGCTGCTCAGGAGTGGAGTTGATCGGAAACTGCTACCAGGCAACCTGGGACAAGAGGGGATCCTCCTGAGATGAGGGTAGGCTCTGCCTCGTCCCATCTCATCTCACCTCATCTCTTTCCAGAGGGAGAAGACTCTTGTGAGGGCCTCCCCACCACCGTCTTCTCTGAGCACAAACCGAGCAGCCTCACGGGAAGCAGAGCGGGGCCACGTGCTCTTTTCCTCAGGGCTGCCAGAGAACCAAGTGTCAGCAAATGACCTCCACAGCAAATTTAGTTAAAAGTCTTTCAGACTGGCTTTGTTACGTGCATAGATACAAGAGAAATTAGGCCATCTAAATCATTGGACAAAAAAAGACGCCAGATGCTGGCTTTGTGTCGGTGCTCTTTGGATGGGGGCAGAGAGGTCGTGATGGTCATGAAAATGACCATGACAACAGCAGTGACCTCTCTGACTCAGCATGGTCTTTGGTCCCATACCTGCCTTTTTATTGAAGTTTTATTTGAGGTCACTGGGATAGAACTTATTCTTGACTCAACTAAACTCTGGCTCTTGTATGTAGCTTTTCTACCAACTACTTTGTTGGCCCATTATTGGTTCCAGACACCAAAGTAACAGGACAGGAAAAGGCACAACAGACAGTTGACCATTTCGAATAATACAAAGTAATCAAATTAATCTCCTTTTATAATGAAATGAATGAAAAAGTGGTGATAAAGCAACAGTTACTTGAAAATGTTATTGATTAATCGTAAATTAGTATTAGGGGCAATCAGAACACCGTAACTCATTTTGGTAGAAGAAAGGTCTAGTGATCATTGCTGTTTCATGGCTCACCTGCTAGCTCTACTAAACTGCCATTTTGAAGGCAGGTGGAATTTGAGAGGACGGCCTAGGTAGGGTTTGTAGGTATCCATCTCCTGCCGGTGCAAGCTCTGAAGTAGAAAAGGCAGCAGATGAGCATGTAGTAGTCTCAGGGTTTTGAATTCTACCTGTTATTTCTGTCTTAGAGAAGAAGGCTTCCTGTGCTCAGTGGAGCATATCCAGCACATTAAAGGGCAGCACTGGGCTCCTTCAGAGAAAATTCTCTAAAATTTTGGAAGTCTGGGAAGTAGAAGTTCAAGGTAAAAGATAAAGTTACTGTCGTTGAACACGTTACTTCCCATCACCTGTTAGGGTAACTTGTTCTGAGCATGCTTCAACTGAAAGCTGTTGTGCCTTGACACAAAACCTCTCCCTGGAGGTTCAGCCAGGGCAGTCCCTGCCTGTTCCCATCCTTCTGGCCTCATCCGTGTCTTCCTGCACCCTCCATCAGCCCTCCTTTGACACCAACATGAGCCAGACCATGGAGCCAAAATGGCAGAAAGCAAATCCCTTCTGCCGAAGGGTGAGTTCTAGCTGACTCCCAGCAGTGCTGGAGGAGCCCCGGAGTCAGCGAGGAGGAGGGAGGGTGGCAATGGAGGCTGGGCACAGCAGAAAGGGAGTGGGACTGCCTTTTCGGCTGCACCGAGTTGTTAGACAGGCTTCACTATAATGCCAAACCACACCTCGAGCCCCAGTGTGCCACTGCTGAGTCTGGCTGGGCGAGTGTGTGGGACGGGTTACCAGCAGCTACCTCATGGGCGGTAACGTGGCCATCTGCCACGGCTCCGTTTTATTGTCATGCTGTTAATGCAATTGCCTTCTCCTTCAAAGCTGGATTTACCTGCAGCCTTAAAGGACGTGTTCCCATCATGGGGTGAGTCCCATTATCTGCAGGGGTAGACCTGAGGAGCTTAGACCTCTGTGTGCAGGCCAGCCTGCAGCTGGGTTCTTGTCAAATGCAGTCAAGGATGCTAAGCTAGAATTAGAGAAATATAAAGCACACGCTAAGCATGCGTGCCTGTGCAATGGTGTTACTGAAGAGGCTGAGGCAGGAGGACATTTTGGGACAAGACTGGTATCTTCTAACTTTAGACCCCTACAGTGTAGACGGCTACACTGATGTAGCTGGCAAGTCTCCCTTTGGCATCAACTGGAGAGAAGCAAGGCCTTATAGGACACAGTTCATCCCGTCCTGGTGTAGGTACACACATGTCAAGGTGGTACATACTCCTCTGAAATTTTGAGGGGGCTAAATTCTGCTTAGGCAGCTATTTTTAAATGAGGCAGTGGTGCCCTACAAGGGCCTGTTTCTTTCCAGCCTAACACTGCAGAGAGCCTTCAGTGAATTAATTGCTGGAGCGCACACTTGGCCAGAGGAATCCCACCATTTCTCTCCCAGGACCTGAAGGATGAGGAAATGTGAACAACATATTTCTTCATGTTTGCAGAATCATAAACACATTCTCATCGCAAAGCAACAACCAAAAATTGCATCAGACTTGGAGGGAAAGGTAGTGATGAAAGAAGGGACTGCATTCCATTCTCCAAAGGACAAAGAACAAAAAGCTTTTGAAAGAAGAAGAAAATTGCCACAAATTCAGCTTTGTGCTGGACTAACACAGATATTTCTATGCAGTGTGATGCTGACCACACAGCTGCTTCTTTACAGCTGAGCCTTGACACCTGTAATGAGGTTTGTTTTGGTTTGTATTGCCATTAGCGTCTTAAAATCCATTTCTTGTTTAGAGAAGTGTTGCTTGGCTCCCCTTAAAGGCAAAAGTAGATGCTACTTGATTTTCATTCTGAACATTAATCTACATTTAGGGCTGTGTAAACACTCGAGGCGATGATTGTTCAGAAATAGCACTGTACTGTTCAGTGTGGATGCCCTGGCCTCTGCTCCAGTGTTTTGCCAGCTATAAGAAACTGCCAACACACCTACGTCTCCTGGGCAGTATAAAGAGGCAAAGTGTTCTTTGCTGCCGAAAGAGACCTCTTGTGCAGACACAGTTAGTTATACTAGCAACACACTAGCAGCAACTAGAACATATTCCATGGATAGTACCCAGTTCCTCCAAGGCGTGGTGGTTCTGCTATAGCAGCGAGAAATGAAGGTTTGTCAATGTAGCAGTATCCACAGTAGGGATGTTCTGTCAACAGAGTGCACAGGTTAGACTTTGGTAGAGCTGTGGTACCTGAAGTGGTACCTATTGTGCTTGACCTTGATGTCTGTACATGTTATTTCTTTCAGTAAAGTTTTTGACTGCCAATTTTGACTCACTCATTCTGGATCTGTTGGTGAGGAGCTACTTACCATAATAATGGGAATAAACACTCCAGAGAGTTTTTGAAACAGTCACACTTCATCACAGATTGCTAAACTTCCCTTGCCTTATTTTATGTAATAGTATGCAGTCTATTCAAATTACATTTATTCTAAATACATCTGAGATGCTTATGTAAGTGTAAAATATATGTTTAAGAACAAGTTCTTCCCCCTCCTGAAATCTGGGCTTCATCTGCTGTGTTATTTAAATGAGAGGGCACAACTGGCCACAGCATAATGGTATTTATCTGGTTGCAAAAAAACCCCATGCACTCCTGTAACATTTTTGAAAGGAGGTGGGCATATGCTCTGAGAGCTTCTTTCTCCTTGGGAAGAGTGTGTATCCCTTTGACTCTACTTCTCCTTGGGACAAGAAAACATGCAAAACAATGCTGTCATTTAAGCCAGGCTGCTAGTATTTTATCCTCCAAGGGTTAAATAGCGTCACTGCACAGTTTCACTTCCTCTCCATCAGAGACAGTACCACACTGTATGAAATAATTTGTGTTCCTTTCCTATTCCAGACAGACTTACAGAGCACACTAACATGACTGCTGTGTCAAACATTCTTGCATTCCTTTAGCATAGAGCAATTGAAAATTAATTTTTGAGAGGGTTGGGTTTGGGGTTTTTTGACCTCTTCTCTAAATGGAAGTGATCCTCAGAAAATGTTGCATTAGATAAGTAATTGGCCTGGATATAAGCCTTTGCTCTTTAGAGGCATTTTCAAGTGTTTGAAGTGATAAACCATGTCTCTAGAGACCAGTATTTCAGCAGATTGCTATGATTCTGTCTGTGGCAGATGTGATAGATGCCTAAGTTCAGATATGCATTTCAGGTGAGTAAATTTAGGCTACTATTAAACAATCCTTTTGGATAATGTAAAGGAAAATACTTTTAAAGAAGAATATGGAGAATATGCCTGTTGGGTTATAGATAAATGACGGCTAGAAGAAGAGCTCTTTGACAGCTCTCAACAGCAGCATGTGTGACCATGCTATAGACACATTTGGTCTGAAGGACCTGAATGGGGACAGTGTAGGGATAAGAGAGGAAATCAGGGATATTAAAGGGTAATTCCACACTGCGCTGCAAGATGCTCAGCATTCATGCTTAGGCTGTGCTCTTGGTCATGCAGAAATAGTGACAAGACTGGTGACAAACTACAATGCTGTTACTTATCTTCATATTCATTTTCTTAACCAACTGTGCTACGATCTGCCTTTCATGTGCATCATCTCAGCCTCTGAGCAAGTGCAGAGTTTACAGTCAGGTAGAAATGGAGACACCATCACATGGCATTAGCTGGGTCCCTCCACCCCAGAAACATCCCTCCAATTCAGGCCATCCTCAATATGTGCAGAATAAAACTAATGAAGGAAGAAAAAGTTTGCTGCATGGGGAGTAGGTAATAAAGTCCACATCACATGATGATTCAATGGATGAAAGCCTGAGAGCTTACAGAGACCCTGTGGAGGAACAAATGGAGACATGAAAGAGTGATGATCGATGCTTAGTATTCGAAAGACATATAAACAAATCCTAGTTAAGTCTCTCTTCTAGGTGAATCACTGCCACCGGTATTAAAATGTCAAAAGTTACTAATGTTCAAAACGATTGCTGAGGTGGCAGTTCTTTTCTAAATCCCTGGTTTCAGTTGCTCCATATCTTACCTTTGGAAGTGGAATTTCTCCATTAGCCTTGACTTGGAAATGAGAAATTGGGGACTTTCGAAACTCAATTTTAAACAATGCTGCCCAGCATAAAATAGACTCTGTTGTTCTTCTGAAAAATATGTGTCTGCCTGACATTTTCTAGCAAAGCTGCTGGCTTAAAAATTTTCAGTCTTATGATTTTGACAGGTTGAGGGAAAATGTGAAAGGAGAAATACTATATAGATATTAGGGTTTAGGAAAAATTATTTTGTATTTGGTAAAAGCTAAATTTCATTTTTTATATTCAGAAAAAAAGGAATTACTGGTAACACAGATACTATCAAAAAAGAGTTTTGAAACCATTCTTTCAGTTACAAATAATTATTCGATTTTATTAAAAGGGTTATTTGGAAACATCATACAGGTCCAGTGTAGGCATGATAATACAAGACATATTCTGAGAGAGAGAGCGCAGCTCAGATGTGCCTACTACAAAGCCCAAAGCTCACCTAACACACCAGCTGGTTACCTGTGGTTGGGTTTGCAGCAGTAGAGCTGGGGGGAAAGCAAACATTCGGGGTGTCGTGGAGACAGGACTCCAGCCTGAGCAAAATTAATTACAGGTGTGGTGGTGATCAGGGCTTCAGAGAACACGCTTAGCATGGCCTAGATAAAATGGCTCCAAATGGAATTTAAAAAAAAAAAATAAGGATTTTTTAAGCTCCATTACTTTGGATGGCAGAGAGTAAGTGCCCCGTTTTTGTGCCCCTGTGGTGGAAATGGCTGCTGGCAAATGATGACTCTGTAGACTGATATTTTTGCCTGGAAACATAAATCAGTAGCTGAACTGTTATTAACAGAAAAGCAGAACTTTTATAACAAAGCAGGTATCTTGCTTCTGGAGCAGTGGTTGTCTATCCATGACCCACAGGCTCACTGAGCCCTGTAAGGCAAGGGTGAGCAATTACTCCCTGCTCTGCTGAACCTGATTAAAGTCTTTCCAATTAACAGCTCAATAGTAACAGGACACCTGCAAGAGACTGTAAAGACTGACAGCGGTTCGCTTTTTTAAAGTCTTTAGGAATCACTGCTCTCACAGCAGAGGCGCGTCTTTTAATTATGTTTTAAATGAATCCCTTTTATAAACGGTTAAGGACACGCCATGAGGCAGCCGATCAGTTCACCTCGTCAGTAACCTCTTTCTGGCATAGATTCATTTCTTTTCAGGAAAGCACTTAAGTACATGCTTAACTTTAACCACCTGAACTGTCCCACTGGAGCCACAGAGATGACTCATGAACTAAAGTTAGGCCCCTGCTTGCGTATCTTGCTGACTGTGGGCTTCTGCAGCATCTACTGCCAGATGTTTGGGAGAGGAAATGAAAGAAACCCTGTAGTGGACAGTTAAGGGAATAATTTACTAACAGAGGAAACTTTGTATTGCTTCCAAATATCTGAAATGTGATCTAACGTAACTGTAGATATTTTGGTATTCCAGACGTAGGTTTAAAGCATTTTTAGTCCAGCTCAGGTCTTGATCTTTTATGTTTATTCCCTTGGCTTCTTCTACAATGCTCCAGACTGTCTACATCGGGCTTTATCAACTCTGAGGTTTTTTCCTAATATATGTATGCATTAACATTCTTCAGGCACTTACCATTAAATACAAAATAGCTGGGTAAGAATATATAAGAAAAAAAATTCTATGCTCAGTGGATGTAACCCTGTGTTGTAGAAAGGCCAATATAAAAGATGGTGGGGTTCCCAATATACCTCTACTTTTGGAATCCATACACTAGTTTTCTTTTCTTTTTTTTCCTTTCCAATATGCTCATCTTTCATTTGGATTGTCTTCTGATGTCTCCTTAGGGGAACACAGCACAGTCTCTGCACAAATAGCCTCATGTTGGGACAGTGTTAACAGGAGACCTCAGCCTGAAAATCTCACAACAATTTTCTATGCCATGAGCAGCACCCGTTACAATAAGGTCTTTCATTCAGATTATACAACCCCGCACAATGCCCCACACTGGTCAGCTCATAGAGTCAGAGCCCAGTTTTAAACACAACCCTTCCCACAAAGCAACATGCAGGCAGGATACCTCTAATATATTCTGTACAGGATGAATGAGAAAATTAATTGCCACTTGCTAGGACCTTGTGCATTTGGTAGAAGTGCTGTTTGTTTGTCTAGCTCTGGGTTACATGGAGTTTTAGAGAAAAGTACTGCAGACTTGTGGCAGGCTGACGTGATCTCAGACAGAGCAAGTGAAAGATTTATTAGGGGAATCTCCATCTCCTTGAATACGGCTTTCTCCAAGGGCTAACACTTCATTTCTTCCCAGTACCACCTCTAAGTGTTTTAATTCCCCAAGTAATGGCGATAGAACAAAACTCACCATCACCTGTCTTCGCCACCAGTGTGGACTTAGCCCAGTGTCTCCTGAAACCCTCCTGGACCGTTCATACACAGATGGCCATCTCAGATCTTACCTGAGTTACTTCCACTGGATGAAATTGTCTCAGCTGTGGTTCCATTTGCTGGCAATTTCTGCAGAGAGGTCAGTCGCTGACTGGGTCTGACGCTTACTTTAGAAGCAGGTTGCTCTAGCACAGGCCTGAGACAGGCTTAGAGGGGACTGCATAGGATGCCTTGTCTTGCTAATACATGGCCAGGGGATTTTCTGCAGGGGAATGGAGATCTGCAAGACAGCCCTTTCTGCGAGCACCAGCTTCATTTTGAAAAGCCCTGGAGAAAGAGTACACAAGAGGCCACACTCAAAATATAACCGACTGCTTTAAATTCCTTCTGTATGAGTTCTGCCTTTCCTTAACGTCTATGGGAACTCTGCCAGGAATTGCCCTTGCACTACGGTTTCTCCCTTTATATTAGTGTCCAGCAAAGTCTGATCTCCACATTAACTCAGAAGATGACACAGCACTGATTTCTACTCTGAAAGAGCAAACAAAGTTATCGTGAATATGTACCTTATTCTTGACCTTACTTTCATCCTTTATGAGAGCTACCTTTAGTTATGTCATACCCTATATGTCAGACCTCCCTTCCTTGCTAACATTAGAAGGGAAACAAAGGCTTGTTGATTCTGTGACGTACTAGAGTTACTCTCAGTTTCCATCCAGAAAAGCCCTTTCCACCATTTATTCTGCTCAGGGAAGGATCATACATAGCAGTGGATGAAACACTGACTGATATATTAGTAAGTTCCTCCACTGCTATTGGAGCAGCAGAGCCAGGAAAGGAATAAATAGCTACAGTTTTTCACTCCAACTAGGTAGCCCTAATTGCCTAAAAAGTCCTTAGGGTGTATCTTTTTTTGAATTGTTACTCAGCTTGCAGTCTACTTACATGACTGTGTGATACGCACGGCCACCATCAATGTTGCTCTATACTGAGTCTAAAATATAACTCAGAATAGAAGAGGAATACTCAGCACAGCAAGGGCATTCAAAAAGGTCACATGCTGGTTTTCTCTGGTGGAGAAGAAGGGTTTCTGTGGTAGGTAGTTCCTCTCTCTCCTGGCTTTTGAGCAGGGTTTGAGCAAGGAGCCGTCCCTCCAGGGAATTCTCGCCTCACTCCAGGCAGCTGCTGTCAGGGCCAGCAGCTCCTGCACAATGGATTCTTGGTTTGGGCAAGCAGGGTGGCCACTGTGGGTACTGAGCTACCAGTCTGCTCAGAGCTTTGCAACCTGGGCTCATGCTCATAGGCAGGTGGGTCACTAAGAACTTTATAAAAAAGTAGCCCTAGGCTCATCAATATACAGCAGTATAAAATTGTTTCAGGGCACATGACCTTTCAAAATGCATTACCTTGCGTTTGGACTGCCTTAGCTTCCAGTCTACCTAAGTGCCTGTGTAATGTGCACGACCACCACTGGTGTTGCTTGTACTGGATCAGCAGCCCCTCACCCTGCCGTGAATGACAAAGAAGCAATTCCCCGGGCTCCTGCCCTTTAGGGTTTGATGTATATTGCAGCAGGAGACTTCTTGCTCTGACCTGTCTTGCTGCTTGGTAAGAAGCAAGAACACCTTAATACAGAAAAGCTGCAGCTTTATAAATAATGTTACAGCTCCTATTCCGGATTGCATCCTAAAGCTCGCTGGGGGATGGGGCCAGGGCAGCTGCTGCCCCTGCACCAGGTCCTGGTGCCCGCAGGGTCCTTGGCACTGAGCTCCAAAGGCACTTTTCCAGCCCTGGGAGGTCCTGTGCCCAGGGAGTGGGTGGTATAAATTCAGAGATACCTCTCCTTTAGCTCAACTCAGCTGATGTGAAAAAAACGCCTTTGTCCCTCCAGGGAGTTTAACTAACATTTCCCTACTGTGGTTTGACCGACAAACCAAAATGTTTCAAGTGGCCCCTCACCTGTAGGGGCGACTGGAAGAGCGAGGCACGGAGTTTGGGCTGCAGTCAGCCCCTTCGGCCCTGCTCAGTGAGTGTGGTATTTGTCCATTAAAAAGCAAAAGGTTATTCTGGATTTGGATGGCAAATATTTAACTTGCTGGTAGGCTTAACCACAATAGCTTCCTAACTCCGGGTGCTTTCCTGTAGGCATTAGATATATGACTTTGCTACTCTTTTCAGGCTCACTCTGTGTTGGCTTTTTTTTTTTTAATATTACCGTGTACGTTTATGGATGAATTGTTTCATATATATTTCTGAGAAGAAAAATAATTTTTACAAATGCATGGATGCATATAAAAAATTAAACTGGTACCCTAAAAATAGCAACATCAAAAGAGTTCTTAGCAAGTAAAGAGACTACACCACAAAATGGCTTTATTGAAAAAGTGTCTTGTAATGCTTATTTAATTCTTGTAAACAATGCGTCTTTTAAAATGTGAACTGCAAAAATTACACACAATACTTTGGTTCAGGAATCTGCTGGTTGATTTTCTGAATCACTGTTTTTAATATAGGGACTGTGGGCGTCTAAAAAGGGTTCTATATATAATTCTGAAGAGCCATCTCATTCAGTTACTTCAACTTACTTTACCAGTTTCTCCTGATTCATTTTTTTCTGAATGCTGAGCATTTTAAGAGCACAGACTGAGCAAAAATGCTCTATATAGATCATTATAGTTTGCAGCTCCATGACTTCCCAAGAGGTTATTATATCTCAAGCAGTGAGAAACAGCTCTCACCGAGCAAGAAATTATTCCATTGTGCAGTATTATTCAAGCAATTAGAAATCATACTGTGTACAAAATACCAGATCTCTAGGTAGTAATTTCTGGTGTTGTATCATGCCCACTTAACTGTGTAGCTACAGCAAAAGAAGTACTATGTTAACAATATGATTTTTAAACCAATAGACTAACAGATTAAGAAAAATAAGAATATACTGTAATTGCAATGCACCTTTCCATTGGCTTTAGATATCTCCATTCCCCATTCCAGAATCTCCTGGATTCTTAATTTGCCTGCCATTCATAAACTCTCCATCTGGTCAAGGAGAGTGAGGTGTATTTATTTGAAACCCATCACAGCGATATTTTATAGCACAGAGAAGAATTTCGTGAGAAGCAAGAGGTAATGTGCATTTTCCTTCCACAGCACTCCTGACTCTAACTGCTCCAAAATGCCCAAAACCTGGGCTTCCATTTTTCTTGGCTAGTACAACAGACTGCCATAAAACTAAGCAGAGCATTTCTAAATATTTCCTTCTGAAGACGGGTAGTCAGGCTTTTTCTTTAGAAAATGAGGTTGTATCAGCCTATTAACTTGAAGCATTGTGTTAAGCCCAGCTTTGCAAACTATGTAGACATGAGTTAGGAGGGCCAATGCTTAACAATTAACCAGCTCTTAGGGTGGAACTCATTTATAGACAGAAGTAGAAACAGACTAATTTATTTTAAAGCCAGTTAGGATACTTTTATTGATATTGGCTTCGTTCAATAAGCTCCCAAGCACTTAATGGTGATATTAATGAAAAAAAGTCTCACAGCATGCCAGTGAGATATGGAAGTGCAAAAGCATGATTAATACCTATCTAAAATTCACACAGTCAGTGCCAAATAAGACCATAGAAAGAAGAGTTCCCACCTTGAATGATTCTGGGATATGGCTGCTTAAATACAAAATGTTTTCTCTAAAGAAGCAGGAGAGATCCATGGTGTGTGCTGGTCCAGGGTTTGAAAACCATGCTCATCTGCGTGGGGGGGTACATTCGTGCTCTAAACTGTTTTAAGGCCCAGAGAGCAGCATGGGGTTACATCAGTGTTTCCTCACAGTATAGGAGTGAGGACATGACTCTCGGACTGATCCCTTCAGAACTGCTCCATACGTCTGGCAGACAGCCCATCACCGAACTCCGAGGTCTGCGTGTCCTGCCCGTGGCTGCCATGCCCCGCGTCCCTGGGGAGGCAGGTGACATACTATGAGGAAAGTCTTGGTGACCCTTCTCCACAGCTATGCCCTTCAGACATCGCTGAGGGACTTCTTACCATACACTGAAACCACCAGGCACATGTCAGGGGCTCAAGAGCACCTGTGATGGGTGAGCGGCTGCGGGACTGGGGGATCCAGTGCCAAAGGGCACAGTCCAAGGGGCACCGGACCAGTCTGTCCCAGGAACCCCAAGGTTGTGGGAATCAGTGCAAGTCACTCTGTGACACTGGCCCTCCACGCTATAAAAGCATCCATAAAAGACCCAGTGTTGGAGGGAAGGAAAGACTGAGTGTGAGAGAGGCAGAAAAGCACAAACATTTCTGTATGTAACGTCTACATGTCATAAGGCTTTCTGTTACCATGGCAATGAGCATGGTATAAATACCTAGACAGATCTCCCTTGTGGCAGTGCATTCTGCTGCTCCTATGCTGCAGGGCCAGTCTGTGTACAGACATTTTGATGGGCTTCTTCAGACCTGTTTTATACGACTGTCAGTGATTTTGTTCAATCTCAGACCAATAGTCTAACGGGCAAAAGTGCTCTTTCCACTTCATTTACCACGACTTGCTTTCTGGCCCCTCCAAATAAGCAAATTATTTTCTTTTTTTCCAGCATAAAGAGGGAGGATTATGTCCTTATTAATTTGTATTCAGGCTAAATAATCAATAGGAAGAGCTACATGCTGGTTGCTTTAGTTATATTTGAAGTCAGACTAAGCACAAGCATTTCCAATAACAACTTAGTGCAATCAAAACTGCTAATGCTATTGAATTCTGATTTGTAAAGGAGCTTTAATCGATCCAGGTTAGGCAGTCACAGAGAAGCATAGCCTAAAGCTAGGTGCAATAATTCTAAAAAAAATGCCTATGTTTCATAACACAGAAATCTTTCAATTGATTTTTTCCAGGATGTGTGCAGTTTTGCATGAGATACAGACAGAAATACATGGATTTTGTTTCAAATACCAAGCATGATCATATGTATAGAATCTAAACACTTTATTTTAAAAGGCTGACCACCTCCTTAATTCATTTGGCAGGTATGGTAATGGCAGTGACCAGATTTGCCAGGACATCTCTTTTCCATTTACCTCCTGCTTTTTGAGTGTAGAGCTGAATAGAGGAAAATGAAACAGTGGAAAGATATATCAGTTCCCTTATATTACAGCTGTGCAGGACACAAACTACTTCAGATGGGGGAAAAGCATTTCTTCATTTTGAAATGAGGTTTGTTCTTACACTGAGGTAGCTAATTCAAACTCAAATCCAAGCTAGGACAACAAAGTTGGTATTTTCCACATAAATTAGCTGGGTGAGTTGCATACAGGAATCCCATATAGGTTAACACAACCTGTTGTGCGGAAAACACGATAAAAATGTCAAGCTGCCCGATTTTATCTTATGATAGTTAACAGAAGATCAAGACAAAATGGGAATGAGAGAAAGTTACCTTGAAATAAATCCATACTAGGATGAATTTCTTCCTGTACTCCTCTAGACCCTGGTAACAGGCATGTAATATAGAAATAGATGGGGCTGGGAGCAGGAGGAGAGTCATGGAAAAGCCAGGCGATGGGATGAAAGAAGCCCTCCTGGTACCAACACTACATCACTTCTGACAAGTTGAAGTTTTCCAGAGCAGCACTTATTCTCCCTTTATCTTCTGAATGATACAAAGAAGAGGTCAGTACAGACCAAATGTGAGGGAGAAGAAAAAAAAAGTGAATGCCCCTCTTAACTGAATTGGGGAAGGTTTGCAGCTGATATAATGAAGAGTAATATTTTATTAATTCCAGCTCCTTGGTCCTCTTAAAATAAGTCTGAACTTCTTTCTCCAGCAAAAATGTTTTTTCCTCACTCTTCATTTCTAAGGCAAACAATTAAAAGTAACAAGGCAGAGCAAGACAGAGCACCAAACAGTTTGGAAGAGGAAAATCTGTGCCAGCAGTGTGTGAGAGCTAGTCAAGATGTGTGTTTATCACACTAAGTGTATTTGAGACTCAGTTCTAATAGATTTGTACTGCAATGGCATGGTTAAACTGAGTAACAGCTTGTACAACTCTTCACACTAAATAATGTCCTGATCCTGCAGTACTTTTAAACTGAAAACTCATTCAAGAACTGAGAGACTGAATTGGCCTTTCCTTGGGTGCAGGTGAGGTGATTCATTCAGTGACTGGAGGGGAAAGGGGACATTGGATGAGTCACTTCTGTTTGTTATATGACAAGCACCTTCTCCTAATTGGTTGCTTAACCAACTTTCATTTCCATCTGCCACCTTTTGACCAGGATGGAGCATATAATCCACAGAATGTGGCTTATACTTGCTTCTTAATGGTGAAATAGATTATGGAGGCTATTCAGTGAAGTTATACAACTTGAAAAAGGAACAGAAAAAAATTGCTTGGGCTGACAAAACAATTCTCAGCCATTGGCTTGATTCTAATCTGAGACCTATCATCTCAGCTGAGGCCAATGGAGATGCAAAAATGCATGAAAAAATGTTTTCCTGATCATCTGGGTTTTTTTCAGGCATTAATCACTTCGAATAACAAATAGTCCACTGAGTTAGTCGTAATGTCTCTCTATCCCAGCACCCCTTTCTCCAATAACAGCCAAACCTGGATGCCTAGAAAACTTTAGAAAAAGAGGGCAAGCATATTCCCTACATTTCCCTGTCTCTAGCAGTCTACAGCTCAAAGATCTCCCTGTTCTTATATTCCTGGAACAGATTTCCCATGCCAGGAGGACATTCTTGTTACAAGGACAATATCTGCCTGCAAACTACAAGGACTACAACTGCTCATTGCTTTTACCCTGTGTGCACTTCCACGTGCTTTCCTGAAGATCAGAGGCAGCTTTTGCCGGAGAAGGTGAATGCTGCTCTGTAACTCCGAATGTTCAAGGAGCACTCCTAAGAGACTTACCTTGTGTGGGGACTTTCCCCAGCCATTCATCTAAGGGCAGAGAAAGGGCTGTCCCTAAGAGCTGAGACTGCTGCTTTCATGAATGAAGCACATATATGTACATGTACTGATAGTAGCTCCATCATGCCAGGTGATGCCCACTAAATTTGGGCATAGTCCACCAGAATGAAACGAAGTTTGTTTGGAAATTGTGATATACTAACCAGAGACATGGAAAAAAAACAACTTTAAAAACAATCTAGAAACCATACTACACTTAAGGAAGTATTAACATTTTAAAAGTGTACACTTCATGAATGATAAAAAATACTAGGAAAGAGTTGAAGGGCTCTGTTTAACATTTCACTTCCATGTGAGCAGAACGTTAATTGTGTCCCTGATGTGCCAATACCAGTTTTGCACTGAGAGAATTTCCCTAATAAGGGTTTTTTAACTTTTAAGTCAGAACACGCACCAAGGTAAACATGCTGTTGAGGTATGAACACCGTCACTTCCATAAGAATGACAGTGTCACTGCTGTCTATCGGTGACACACGTCGTAAAAAGATGCATTCTTCCACAGAGCTTTCCCTGGAACTTTGAGCAGCTACAGGCAGGATATCCTCTGATGTCACATAGTCTCATGTGCCAACATCAAGGGCGTAAAAACCAGGATGTCCCAGATATGGTCGTGCATTAGCTTGGAAGCTGGACAAAGTTACCCTTCACAGGCTTTTATGTATCTATCAGAAACCGAACATGGAGCCCTGGAGTGTGTTAGAGACAGTTTTATAAACAGCAAGAAGGGGAAAGAAATGCAAGTCCCTCCTTTTCTCCATTCCATTTCAAGACTGTGAGTTGGGCATGCCTTGCCATGGTCTTTACAGTGAATAAAGGCATTTTTTCCTCTGCTGTTATCAACAAGATGTGATATCCATGTGACTGCTCTGCATTCAGCTGGCACCTCTGACAGTCTTGCCTGCTCTCTGTCCACCAGCACTTGCAAGTGGCCTGTAGCCTCAGATTAAAGGGATGACTCTAAAGCGCCCGGGCACGCTGCTGCCCGACAGCTCACTGCTCCATTGAGTCTTTCCCGTAGGAAGGTTGTAGTAGCCTGGGAGAGTACTCCTACACATAGATAAGCACATTCAGAATAACAGTTTCCGATGATTTTGGGAAAAGCCAGGGCAGCCAGCAGAGAATCTGCAGCAAACTGGGACTATACCTGTGGGATTAGTAAGGGAAACATTTTGCCTAATGTCAGAGGAGGTTTTAAAATGGACAGAAAAAGGAGAAGAAATATTTTTTTGCAAGATACTAAAACCTAAAAAAAATAAAAATGAAAAAAGGAATTATCCTTCTGCAACAGGCTGTACAAAAATATACTCCATAATCCAAGTGATTTTGGTAAGGTTGTCTCCTTACTGTACTGTTACATCCCTCAATATTAACTATAAAGGCAGCAGTGTATGTGCTTGCAAATGGGTGAGTGTGACAGCACTTAGGAGGATGAGAATAGAGTTTGTTTATTTCTGCCTGCCTTTTAGTGAACGAAAAACGAAAATTCTAAGCCTTGCTGTGCGATGCTGATCTCCACATTCGGCATCTGGGATTGATTCTGCAGGCCTGCTGGGTGCGGATCCCCCTCCACATCTCTGCCGGTGCGGGGCCACAGGCATGGGGAGCGCAGCATCCAGCCCCAGGTGCTGCCTTGTTCCTGCTTCCTGCGTCTCGTTGCAGCCAGCAGGAAAAACAAGACAAAAATCCAGCCGGGCAGCTGAGGAATTGGCTTATAGAGTTAAATGCGAAACAAGATTACAGCAATGCATGACTACCAAACTACTGCATTTGCTAAATATTTAAGCAGATAATGCAAATAATTGCAGCTAAAACCTGTTCTTTCTGAGAAAAGAATATTGAGTGACAGGACAGGATACTGTTTGGCTTATGTAAGGCATATTAAATGAATCTTAGCCAGTGTTGATAAGTCTATCAATCCACAAGAGGGAAAAAAATGCCTTAAAGGAAATAAACGTAGCAGGAAAAAGAAAATCTGTATTCAGGATGGTGCTCTGGGTACCCAATTGCAGCACTGATGGAGAGAGCAGAGGTGAAAGCGAGAAGCAATACTATTCCATATTGCTGTCCTGATTATCAAGCAAAGTAGCTGAGGCAGTGTCAGTTATTTAACTTCAACTAGGTGTGTAAATAACACTTTATCTCTGATCCTTTTAAGCTTTTTAATTTTTTTTTTTTTTTTTTTTTAGATTCAAGAACTGAGAAACATACAAGGAAGCTCGCAGTTATATACCTGGAAAAGAGCACAGAGCAGTTGTCTCTGTCGTTGCTCATGGACGCTGTATTCAACACAGTGACATGATGATAATCCTTACCCGAAGGAGCGGAGGGCACTGACATTTCTGTTGTTCTAGCTGAATGAGGTAGCATTTTTAAAAGCATCCAAGTGCAGTTCTGGTTGAGAAGTCATATGTCTGAGTTAGCTCCATGTGGTGCCAGACTTAATAACCCCTGCTGAGAGGCAGTGCCACATTTACATGACTGTACAGGCTTATGGACCAGAGCGGGATCGTAAGCCTTATTTTCAGAGTTTCTAAGTGCCGTACAAAAATAAATATTTAGACATCTAGACATACAAATGCACACTTGATAGATTTATAAAAGTGCTTACATTATTAGGCACCTAGTCTCAAATAAATGTAAACTTTAAGGAATGAAATCCTTCTAGAAATCTCACTAAGCATGATGTTTGGTCTCCCCTCTAAATATTCAGTAAGATCTGGCCCAGTGTCAGTGAGGCCTTAAGTACTTGTATGGCCCAGTTCTCTCTGAAAAGGGGATGCCGGGTTCTGTATCATGTAGCTACTTTTATTATTTCTATTGTTTTCAGACACCTGAGTAAGCAATCAAATCGAAGATAACACACATAATCTCTAACAGAGCAGCATTTTTACCGCTGCCATATCAGCCTACGGCCAAGACTTACTTCCTCTTCCATTGCTTCAAGACATGATGCTGTGAGGATGAACAGAAGATGTCCGAGGCAAAGAAAGATACAGAAAAGTGGTGGCACATCCAGGGCAGCAAGGAGCACAGCTTCTGCCTCAGTACCGGCATGGCCCATGGTCACAGGCTTAAAACTACTTGGTAGGGCTGACCATGCTGCTGCACAGCCCCTTCGGTCACCCTGGCAGGGACCAAGCCCGTGTGGTACGTAAGAGATGCTGAGAAAGTGGATCCTACAGAAAGCAGTATTTTCAGCAGGAGTAGAGGGTGACATCCTTTGACTCGACAGTGATTCAGAAGTCATTCTGGAGGCTCCCAGATCCACATTTATGAGGTTTCTGGTGCAACTGCCCAGATTTTCCTTTTAATTGTCTCCTTCTTGCATTAACTTAGGTAACCTTGGACTTAACACATACACCTGCAACGAACTCTAGACTCAGTCGCTGGACTGGCTGTCAAGAACAGTCAGATGATGACCTGCCCTACTTTACATGTTAACAGCATCTTGCAGCTGAATAAAGGGTTGATTAAGAGCAACCACTGTAGAGGAATCTGTAAAGACTGTTGTACCTGTGACTGATAGGCAGACCGTGCCTCTTTCTTCCTGAGGGATTTGCACTTGACCCAAGCTAGAAGTGTATTTATCATTTCCAGGCTTTATTATTGTAATACCCTATTCCTGCATATACAATTGCCAAGTTTAAAGTGAAAATCAATTCACAACATCACATCTTCTCAAAGACAGCCTGCAACCAACAATACCTCATCCTTTATGTCCTCTTCTCTCCTCTGCTGCTACCCTGAATACTGCAAAAAATTGAAAAATTCTATTTTCCTTCCCAGTGCTCTCCAGGGGAGTGGATAATCTACCTGAGGGCTGGCTGCACAGTGTGTCATTTGGATCTCCCACAAGAGCTCCAATGGACAACTGTAAAGAGTAAGTTTGTGTCAGGGCAACAACTGGATCTTTTAGAAGTGATCAGGAACAAGCTACACTTGTTTTGAAGGAAAATTCAAGACGATTTCTTTAGCTCTAGCCCTATGATTTACCATTTATGCGGGATACCTAGATTCCTATGAAGAGTGCTGTAGAGCCACATACTTAGAAAAGGCAAGAGGAAATTGTATGCCTATAAAATACACAGCTATGAACACACATCTCCAAGGATTCTTTAAAAAGCTGCTCAGTCTACCAGGTACAATAATATGATCTTATACTCTGGATATATCATACAAAGATTTTAAGTACTTCAGAAAAAAAAAACAGAAAAAGAGGACCGCTGCAGTGTCAGGACTACTAAGTACTTACTGCAAACACTACTGATAATTAAACTTTTTTTTCCTATGTTTCTCCATTTAATAACACAAATATCTTTCAGCAGCCAGTTGAATTCCGGCTGTATGTGCCCCATCCTGAACAGTAAAGCTGTCAGCATGCGTGGCTCTGCAACACAGCACAATGGGCATATTTCACCTCTGGGGCAAAATGTGGCCAATCTCAAGGGAGCATCGCATCCCTTCTGCACTGCAGAGTTCACCTCATGCTCTTGTACAGAAAATGTCCCAGGGTTTGGTGGTGTGGCAAGAGGCCAGTGGCTCAGCGATTTGATTAATGTAATGGTTGGTGTCTTCCATGGAGAAGAGGTTGTGCCTGAGAGGATACAACTAATACCAACTCTGAAACTACACTGTGCTGGTTTTGGCTGGGATAGAGTTAAATTTCTTCACAGCGGCTTGTATGGGGCGATGCTTTGGGTTTGTAATGGAAACAGTGTTGATAACACAGGGACGTTTTAGTTATGGAACAGTGCTTGAACAGTGCTTGCACAGGGTCAAGGCCTTTTCTGCTCCTCACCCCACCCCACCACACACCAGCTGGGGGTGCACAAGAGGCTGGGAGAGGACACAGCCGGGACAGCTGAGCCCAGCTGACCAAAGGCATATCTGAGACCACAGGACCTCATGCTCAGCAATCAAAGCTGAGGGAAGAAGAAGGAAGGGGAGATGTTCAGAGTGATGGTGTTTGTCTTCCCAGGTAACCATTACACGTGGTGGAGCCCTGCTGTCCTGCAGATGGCTGAACACCTCCCTGCCCATGCGAAGTGGTGAATGAATTCTTTGTTTTGGTTTGTTTACACGTGCAGCTTTTGCTTTACCTACCAAACTGTCTTTATCTCAACCCACAAGATTTCTCATTTTGACTCTTCTGAGTCTCTCCCTCATCCCACTGGGGAGGAGTGAGTGAGTGGCTGCGTGGGGATGAGCTGCTGGCTGTGGTTAAACCACGACAACACTTCCAGCCTTGCTCTTCCAAGAGGGAAGTTTCTTCTGTATTGCATTATCTGAATGCCAGCAACTCAGTTGCACAGGCCCCTGAGGGTCCATTGATTATTTTAAAAGGCTCCATGAAAAGTAATTATGAAAAGATTCGTTACAGGGAAGAAACCCTTAGGGATCTACAAACTAAAAAAAAAAAAAAAAAAGGCTGAAAATCATAGGTTTAAGCTGCTGCTCTCTCCTTCCTTCCTTGAAGCCTCTACTGGCAAGGTATGGAAATGGTTTCAATCACCTCCAAAAACGACAGAAGATAAAGGCACTCAGCACCTTGCACAATCAGGTACTTCATGTCCTTACCCTCCCTGGGGCTGTGCTCCTGACAGCAAATGAACTGATAGCTCCTGCTGCTCCCACCAGCCTGGTTCTCTGTGTCATCCACCTACACACACTCACACATTCATTCTCTCCCTCATAATTTATTCATTCAATTTATTTATTTATGTAGGTCATTTCCAGTAGTAGTTTAACAAATAATGGCAGAAGTGAAAAGAGGAAGAGAGAAAATAAGTTAGGGAGAGAGCTGGTGGCACACGGGGAATGGCAGGGGAAAGCCTACTCTGCTGAAAACAAGATGTACGCTGGAGGATCATTGCTGGTCTTCTCCTCAGGCAGAGCCCGAGCAAATTCCAAGTGACATCAGCTACGCCAGCCTTTGCTCGACACTGACCTCACACAGCTGATTCACCTGGTGCCCATGTTCTGCTCTCTGGACTTACACAGTCTTTTTTATTGTACTTGAGGCCTTTTAGAGCTCTCAGAACACTACTTCAGCATTTAAAGACCATTATTTTGGTTTTCCCAGCATTAAATCATGTAGTCAATAACTGCGTTATAAAGCTTTAATCCACAGGGGGCTTTGCAGTAAAGAACAAGCATATTTACATTGCCTAACCTATGAGTCCAAATTAGATTACTTCCCTTTATTTCCCTTTTAACCACACTCTACAGAAACTCTGTTTTCTACATTGACTCCACAGGAACTCTAAGGAAATTACCTTCCTAAAGATGTGATCAGACAAGGTGAAATTAGCTGATCGTAAGGCTTTCTGTCACCACAGTTTTCTTCCTTCACCTTGTGTGCTTTTTCCTGTCTTGTTCCTCTTCCTCCCCCTAATTCCACCTCTATGTTGCCCACTCACACTTCCTTACAGCACTTTTGACACTCACCTGACCCCTCGCTGAGCTGATTCAGCTCACTGAACTGACAGAAAATAAATCCAGAGAAGTAAAAAAGGGACAGTTTTCTGATGGGTTAATGAGCTGGATCAGCCCTGTGAATCTGAAAGTCAGTCCAAAGGTGAGTCAGGATCACGTAGGAGGGAGTGTGAAGAACAAGGAGGATCAACTCTTTTCACAGCAGAAAGTGATCAAAAGAGCTCGGTTTGTCTCCACGGACAGTATTCCTAGTTGGGAATGTAATATAGATGCCTGTAAACAGAGGGGATTTATCCTCACTGTTCTAGCTATACAGTAATAAATTTATAGTTCATTTTCTTTCTACCACAATTCATAGCATGAGAATGTTACAGAGACTCCCTTCAAGCACAGCACTCTTATACCTCTAGGAAAATCTGCCTCTCAGGATGTTACAGCAAACATGTGAAACACTGAAACCCATTAAGTATCAACTACAACCTCCCCTGTTATGGAATCTCATGGAGGAGCATGTAAGTGAGGAACAGCACCACTGTCAAACTGTGAAAGTGATTCCTTTCTGAAATGAAACCTTTGCTGCTCCACCTTTTGGTATCTTCAGACCAAGGGTATCTTCAGACCAAGACTGGAGACATTCTTCAAGATATGCTATATCAAAGGCAAGATATTGTTCAGTGAACATGTTATGCTTAGTAACAGGATTAGTTCAGTGAAACTGAAGGGTCTGCAACATATAGGAGGTTAAAGGAGATAATCTTATACTTAGTAAATCCGTAAAGTACAGATTACACACAAAAAAATATTAAAGCAAGACTTTTTGGGTAATGGGCACAACCAATTCCCATTGTTCTTCCAAAACATCTTGGATTAGTAGTTTGTCCCTCCTGATACCACCACCCTCCCTTACCTAACAGGAGGAGAGCTCCTTTCTTCTGTGGACATGGGCACCAGACTAGCAATTACAGAAATGGCAGGTCCTCTCTCTGTTTAGAAGATTCACTTTTAAATGTACATGTGGCATCTCAGCATTCTCCTAGCAATGTACTGTAAATGCTTTTGTCATCTCTGCTTCTCCCATGACAGTAAGAAGTTACGTGCTCTGCCCCAGCCCTTCACGCTCAGGCAGTGACAGGAGCACATGCAGGGTGCACACTCCAAAGGGTGCACGATTACATACTAAGTGGAGACCTCTGAGTCCCTCAAAACATAATCTCTGTTCTGGTAACAAAATTCGTGGAAGATACTTTATTTCAGTAAGGCACTTAGCCTCTCTTCATGGGTTAAGCAGAAATATATTCATTTCATATCTTCATTATAACTTTTTACATCCAGAATGCATGCAGAAAAATGTAGTCTGAACTGGGGATATTAAAGTAATAGGTGCCTGCCCTAGCAATAGGTTTGATTAAAAGCATCTTTTTGTAATACCCCTTAAACCGGAGTCCTCCAGTGGTCTAATCAGTATCCTAGTGAGCTCTCAATCCCATCAGTCACGGCAAGTTATGGATCACATTTCTCCTGCCTTGATTTAAAAGCAGCCTGACTTCTTCTGCTTTCCTCCAGTTTCTTCATTTGTCTTTCTCCCTTTTTCCTATGAATAACTTTTTTTTTTAAGTCAAAATTTGTCACAAGTTTCCATCCATGGTCCAGGGCTACTGTCAATTGCGAGTCTGGCTCTGTAGCAAGTTGGTTTCCTGTTGCAGCACCACACATACTAAGGCAAACCACATCTGTTCAGAAATGGACCCATTTTAAGAACAGGTATTTGTGGCTTGTAGAAGATTATCGGTCATTGAGAGAAAGGGCTCAGATGACCCCTTAAAAAATTAGGAGAGTAGGGAAGGCCTTCTGACATACTGAGACACTGGAGCTGGATGGGAGAAATACCATTTGCAGGTTGCTCTGCTTAGCGGAGTTAATAACTTCAAGATAGTTTGAGTGGTTTGTGTTTGAAAATGAAACAGTGCTCTGAAGGAAAGGACTAAATAGACTACTGAATGAAATTGTTCTGAGCTAGAAGACAGGCTTTCCTACACTGGGCAGGGGGTGGGAAGGATGACAGCCCCCATCTTCAGTGCTCTTTGGTACTTCTGCACTTTCTGAATATTTATGACTCTCAGCATAGGAGAGAACAATGGCCCTGCTCAGGTTCAGCCCTCCCTGCTGCTGTGTACTGTGTGCACAGACACACACCTGCACTACCTGTGTCTGCGCATGGGCACAGCAGCTCTGGTCACATCAGCTCCTTTGGGCACCAAGATTCGAGCATGTGAAGAGTTGAAGTTCTCTCAAGCTCAGCCACCCGTGTAAAATACTTACAATTGATAAACACTTGCCCTGTCATTCCCTTGTCCTTTTGCCTCCCTCTCCAGGAGGTGGGTATACAACTTACCAGTACGGTGAAGTCCTAGAAACAATTTCCTCATGTAATGTAATGTAATGTAACAAAGCAAGCCGTGATATAATAGAAACAGAAATTGTGAATCTCTTTAACAGATTAACTTTGGGGTAAAATGAAGAGAGCGGTCCAGACTAGGGCTCAGACTCAGCACTCTGTGGGGAAGTTTTCATTGTTTTCTTGTCGCATTTTGGACTGATAAATACCTCTCATGCATAGCTATTTGTTGCTCTTTTCTGACTGGATTAACTACAATTAAGCTAGAACTTCTTTGCATAGAGAAGTGGGTCTGACCAGCTGTTCTGCAGCAGATATTCTGCACGAGAGGACCACGTGGTCTCTTTTCTTTCACCTTTTAGAAAGAGATTAAGCTAAAGTGCAAAAACACACTCTTCATAGAGAGTGAAAGAATCTATGGAGGAAAAGGTGCAGAATAATCATGTTTTAAGTACATATGTTGGCTGATTTCCCAGTTGCTTTCCCATGTACACAAACCCATTCCTAAAAGTGTTTTCTTTTAATCTACACTCTAGCAAGCTAAAGGAATAGGAATCGGGTTTGGTTTGCATTCCTTGTTTTCCTCCAGAAAATGTTCAGTGGGGCATTATTGTCCCTTGTTCTAAATTCTTACCTCTGTACTGGTATTTTATGTAGTGTACCTCTGACTAGTGCTCTATGAGACACTAAAGAGAGAAGGACGGTTTTTTGTGTATGCCTCTGTAACTAAACACATTTGGGAAAAAAAAAGAAAGACCAAAAAAAGAGACTTCTTTAAGTTTCTTTCTGCTCCAGGGCAGCCTTAACACAAACTACCTGATAAGTCCAGTTCACATACTTGTGCACAGAACAGGTTAGCAAAGGCCTGTTCCAGAGAGTCCCGATTAGATAATACATAACAGAGAGAAACTATGGTTTAGAGGACTTTGTTTGCATTTGCAGCTCATTAGAGGCAGCCCAAAGCTAACTTAAGCCTCATGACTGGGAGATACTGGATCAAGATAAAACCAGGCACAGACAAAACAGGGCTGTTTACACTTGATACAGCTGTACCCTGAGTTCCCGTGTGATCAAAAAATAATAAGCCACCAAAGGAAGAGGCACTATCTTCAAAGGTCTCAAACCCCATCCATTCAAATTGCTGTGATCCAGTACTTGCAGGGGTACTTCCACCACAAAACTGGTCAAAGGAGGTTGCTCACTGGCAAAGGTGACTTCACCATCCTACAGCTCCAGATGGCAAAAGGTTTAACTAGACCAAACTCTCGTGATATTGCAGAGGATCAGACAAAGCCGTGGGGAAGGCAGGCCTTCACCAGTTCAACCTAGATTGTGACCAAGGGCACTCTTTAGCCGAATTAAAAAGGCCACATGAGGGGGAGAAGAAGGAAGAGTGTTCACGTTTAACTAATTACATTTCTAAATTAATTTAGTTAAATCAGTATAACTTCTGTGCGTGAGCAAGGCTTATTGTCAGAAAGCGAATTCTAAATTAAAATGAGAAATAGAGCAGTGTCATCCATTACAAAAGAGATACGGGCTGAAAGTACTGCTGAATTGCATGATGGCTTCTAAAAATACCAGAACGCAAGGATTAAGTACAAGTGAGTTAATAAGGTGTTATCCTGCATTCTGAAGGCTGCTTAAAATTAGCTGTGAATGTGCTTTTACTTGCCCTAAATTCATTGCAGAAAGACACCATTTATTTTTTTGCATCTCTTTCAGTCTTGCTTTGAGCTGTCACACTCTGAAAAGTCTGGCTCTGTAGGCACTAGAGGAAGAGAGATAGCTTTGCTGTTGCTCTTCTCGCCAATCATGCTCTCAAGCCTGAAGGAACCAATTTTAATAAGTGAGGCACAGAAGGAAAGCTCAGTCATTTCTCCATGTGATTTATTCAGTGTGCACTACAGCACCATTGCACAGTGCTCTATTTTCTTTTGAGAAGGCATTTTCACAAGTGCTCATTTTCAGAATCAGATCATTTCCTAAAAAAACCAAACAAAAGACAGAAGGAGCTACAGCTTTCCCAGCTGAACCTCAAAATAAAACGATGCTAGGATTTAGAGAATCACAAAATGGTTGGGGTTGGAAGGGACCTCTGGAGATCATCTAGTCCAACCCACCTGCCAAAGCAGGTTCACCTAGAGCAGATTGCACAGGAATGTGTCCACGCGGGTTTTGGATGTCTCCAGAGAAGGAGACTCCACAACCTCTCTGGGCAGTCTGCTCCAGTGCTCTGGCACCCTCAAAGTAAAGAAGTTTTTCCTCAAATTCAGATGGAACCTCCTGTGCTTCAGTCTGTGCCCGTTGCCCCTCATCCTATTGTTGGGCACCACTGAAAGGAGTCTGGTCCGCTCCTCTTGACACCCATTCTTGAGATATTTATAAACACTGATGAGATCCCCTCTCAGCCTTGTCTTCTCCAGGCTGAAGAGACACAGCTTTCTCAGTCTTATAAGAAAGATGCTCCAGGCCCCTCATCATCTTTGTAGCCCGCTGCTGGACTCCCTCCAGTCATTCCTTGTCTTTCTTAAACTGGGGAGCCCAGAACTGGACACAGGACTCCAGATGCAGCCTCATCAAGGCAGAGTAGAGCTGGGGGATAACCTCCCTCGACCTGCTGGTTACACTCTTCCTAATGCATCCCAGGATACCGTTGGCCTTCTTGGCCACAAGGGCACTTTGTTGACTCATGGTCAACCTGCTGTCCACCAGAACTTGCAAGTCGGTCTCTGCAGTGCTGCTTTCCAGCAGGTCTGCCCCTATAACCTGTTCTGGTGCCTAGGGTTATTCCTCCCCAGGTGCAGGACCCTTCACTTGCCCTTGTTGAACTTCATCAGGTTCTTCTCTGCCCAGTCCTCCAGCCTGTCCAGGTCTCACTAAATGGCAGCACAGCCTTCTGGTGTGTCGACCCTTCCACCCAGTTTGGTATCATCAGCAAACCTGCCGAGGGTGCACTCAGTCTCTTCATCCAGGTCATTGATGAACAGGTTGAACAGGACTGGACCTAACACTGATCCCTGGGGAACTCCACTAACTACAGGCCCCAACCAGACCATGCACCATTGATCACAACCCTCTGAGCTCTGCCATCCCGCCAGTTCATGATCCATCTCATGGTGCATTCACCCAGCCTGCACTTCCTGAGCTTGCCTATGAGGATGTTGTGAGAGACTGTATCGAAAGCCTTGCTGAAGTCAAGGTAGACAACATCCACTGCTCTCCCCTCGTCTACCCAGCCAGTCATACCACCATAGAAGGCAATCAGGTTGGTCAAACATGATTTCCCTTTGGTGCACCCGTGCTGACTACTCCTGATAACCTTCCTTTCCTCCACATGCTTGGAGATGATGTCCAGAATGAACTGTTCCATCACCTTTCCAGGGATGGAGGTGTGGCTGACCGGCCTGTAGTTTTCTGGGTCGTCCTTCTTGCCCTTTTTCAAGACTGGAGTGATGTTGGCTTTCCTCCAGTCCTCAGGCACCTCTCCTGTTCTTCAAGACCTTTCAAAGATGATGGAGAGTGGCTTTGCAATAACATCTGCCAACTCCCTCAGCACTCGTGGGTGCATGCCATTGGGGCCCATGGATTTGTGGATGTCCAGTTTGTCTCAACGATCTCTAACCTGATCTTCCTCAAACAAAGGAAAGTCTTCCATTTGCCAGACTTTCTCTCCTATCTCTAACTCTAGGGTCTGGAATACCTGAGGGCCGGTCTTAGCAGTAAAGATGGAAGTGAAGAAGGCATTCACTAACTCTGCCTTCTCTGTATCATCTGTCACCAGGGCACTCTCCTCATTCAGCAGTGGACCTACATTTTCCCTGACCTTCCTTTTGCTGCTGATGTACTTGAAGAGGCCCTTCTTGTTGTCCTTTACTGAGTTTCTACTGTGTCTTCTGCATTCTAGAGCTGTGCAGAAACGTAACAATTTTTCAAATTTTGCAGACTTGGACAGCACTGCAACAAGTCACATGCTGTCAATTACCTTTGCAATCAGTGGGGCTGGGAACCTTCTTTCAAGCTAAAATGCAAGTTGCACAATCTATGGGCTATATGCAGATCTTGTGATGTGCTCTGTGCCCCACAAAAATCTCTAAACAACTGCTCGGCCGGGTGCTGCCTGACCCTACATGAAGTGCTGCATATATATTCCTCTGGTACAACGTGCAGTATTTAGTTAGGTGTAAGAAGCTTGCTTCCAGGAGAACTAGGATCCTCACACAGAGGTGATTCCACCCTCAACCCACATTGTCTGATCTTTCAAAACTGGCACTGGCCAGAATTTCTGCCTGTGTGTATAACCCTATAGCATTTGAGAGCAATCTGCTCCTCTTGTCCATATGTAAAACATCCTGTAATCTACCAGAGGACAAGTATTCCTGCATTGCTGCAGATATAACATTCTGCCTTTTCACTGTACTTTTCTTCAAATTTTAATGGACAGTGAGGAGTCGCCGAAGTTCACTAACAATCAACCAAGTCTGCAGTCACACAACTAAACATGTAATCAGCTCTTCAGTCCCCAGAGCCAAACCTGTTCTGGCATCCCCTTCTACCAAAGCTGACATCTCGCAGCTTTGCGACGCAGGTGAAGTTCAGGTAGGTTTCTCCAAACTGCTACAAAAAGTGCTGGTTTAACCTTTCTGGAAAGAAAAAACAAAACCAACCAAACAACAAAAAACTCATTCCAGAAGCTGTGCAAGAAGGAAACTTCTCAGAGAGCACCTTAGCCCAGAAACTCAGATAACTCTCCAACTCCCTTCACATCCAAAGTCTGCGTGGAAAATAGCAGCTCAGGCTTAATTCTGTGTGTCCTCACTTCTGAGAGCGAGGGTCAGCGTTTGAACATTATCTGACCACAGCTGCAGATCTACAAAGCATTTGCAATTAAGCATGTTCTGGTGCCGACCCTTGGCTTTAGAAAAGCATGAGAGTTTGCATTGTCTGAATGTATTAGCCAGCAGCAGTTAAATACAATCGAGCTGTCTACTTCTAAGTTTAGGACAGAATACTTCACAGCTACAGTCCTTCTCCCACTGGGTATGACTAATCAGATCTACTTCCCTGATATTCTCTCCATCTCTTTAGGTGTTTGCACAGATAAATCCTTTTGGCCAGATGTACTTTCATGTTGAAATAAGTGCTCACTTTGTATTTTTCCAGCATACGTGTATTTTTTCAAATTTCTGTAACACTCAGGGACTGGCAGACAGGGAAAAATCACAGGTTATGGATGGTATTGTCAAGTTGTTCAAGTCAATGATTGAACAGTGCAATTCATCACTTCACTGCCATGCACTAGATGAGGGGTTCTTTCTCCTTTGTTAGCTTTTCAAAGATGTGGGGACCAGAAAGGATGTTACTATTTTGCTCCTATTTCAGAATTACTTGTGAACAAAGCATTTTTTTACCCACAGAAGAAAATGCAGGTTGTACGGCTGAAATAGTAAATTGAGTTGTAATTAGCTTAATTACAATAATAATGAAAATAAACTCTTTTAAGGATAGGAAGGCCTTTAGGTAGCTTTGGTTCCAGCCTGACAAAGACAAACCAATTTAAAATGTACAGTGGATATCAACACTGTTAGTAAAGACGAGCAAAAAGAAGCTCGGACTAATACAGCTATGTTCAGCATCTAAAAAAAAATCCACTTTGCATTATTATAAGAAAGGGGACTTTTGTAAATTCAAATAAAATCAAAGATTCTATTTTATGACTTGGAGAATGTTTCTTTTCTTAAGTTGTTCACAACATATAATTAAAACTGTAGTGTACTTTACTACACAGTGCACAAGAGATTCTCTGTGTCAGAGTTGCATGCTGTCTCACAAGCCATGACTGACTGACTGAGAACTCTGTTTTCTACCATTCAAAAAATATTTGCCAAAGTTAACCCTAGGAACAAAGTAGATCCAAAAAAAAAGTAACTTATAATTTTAAAACTTAAAGGTTGTTTTTTCTTTTAACTGGTTCCCTTTGTAGCCCTTTTAATAAACAGAAAAAAGCAGAGCACTTGTGCAGTAACCAGCTATGAACCCCCTTCCTCTAACATACACACATATGCTTTTGCAAAGAATGCTCTACTATAGGTACAATAGCCCTGTATAATTGCCAAACCAGCAATTTGTGTTATGAAGTACTGACTTGTCAACAAATAATGTAATCACTAATAAAGATACAGGCCATAAAATCATTTGTGATTAAAAAGTCATCGGTACTTTTCAACTGGACTTTTATCACAACATCACAGAAAAAGTCTTATGTTCATGCAAGTGTTACAATGGAAAAAGTCTAAATATTTTTTGACTATTGGTATGTGTTTGATATATAGTGATGCATGATCTCTCGTTAGAATTATAATACATACCTTAACTTTTATTGAATACAAGGTTGAAGCTTTGTAAGTTCATAATATGCAGCACTGCAACAACTGATATGTGTGGGAAGTCTCCCACACCATATCTGATACTCTGACGTCTTCTGAAAAGGATGAAAGATATCGAACTCTTATTACTCATAATATGTATAGGCATTTCGATATAACATTGCTAAATGTCGCAACACTTTATAAATCAAGTGATTAACAAGAAATCTTTGCACTATATTTGTGTGTTATTATTTTTTATTGTTAAAAGAATGCTTCGATGTCAAGCCCAGGAGGTGCCTGTGTGATTATACAGTTCTCTGATTAAAAAAATGACAGAGAAATGGAATGACCAAGCTCTAAAAGACACACACAGGACACCCAGGAGGTTGTCTCAGAGTCTGATACTGTCTACGTCCCTCCCACTGAAAGTTTGTCCCACGGCTCCAAAGAACAGTAAATGTTTAACCTCTCTGGAAATAGAAAGTCATCTGCTGTCCTTCCCATTGGCTCCACAGCTAAATATCAACAGGTTTTGATCAACCAACAAATCCCTATCTGAAGACAGGCTTCTAAGCTCCCCATTACGGAAACAAAGAGGAGCCAATTTAAAATATTTGGCTGCACGCTTGGATAAATATTCACATACAGAGGGGTGCAATCACTACTGTACCTATTTCACAAGCAGGGAAGCTGAGGTATGGAGAAGAAATGGCTTGCCTGGAGTCACAAAGTATATTAGTAAGAATGTTAGAAGGAGAAGCTGATGTTCGGATTCCTCAGGGCCACCTGCACCACTCTAACACTAAACCATGTCCCTAAGAACCTCGTCTAAAAGCCTTTTAAACACCTCCAGGGATGGTGACTCTACCACTTCCCTGGGCAGCTTGTTCCAATGCTTCACAACCCTTTCTGTGAAGAATTTTTTCCTAATATCCAATCTGAACCTCCCATGGTGCAACTTGAGGCCATTTGCTCTTGTCCTGTCCCTTGTTACTCGGTAGAAGAGACCAACACCCTCCATGCTACAACCTCCTTTCAGGTAGTTGTAAAGAAGAATAAGGTCTCCCCTCAGCCTCTTTTTCTCCAGGCTAAACAGTCCCAGCTCTCTCAACCACTCCTCATCAGACTTGTGCTCCAGGCCCCTCTGAAGCCTCCCTTCTGAAACCTATTTACAATTCCTGCAAGCTGGGGTTTTGAATTCAGACACATTGCTCATCCTTCTTAGAAGCACTTCTGTCAAAGAGCAGTAGCACTGTCAACCTCAGAAAAGTTGGAGGAACAAACATACATTTTTTTACATTAGTACTATGTAGGCCAGTCACCTGATTTTTGATCTCCTAATACTTATCTCCAGTTTATTGTTAGAACAACTAATCTTGCCAAGTCTCCCAACAGCTTGATTACTGTATGCATACAAGCATAAGCTTCTGAAATTTCCCTGTGGCTGCTCCTCCTTTCTTTGAAAACAGTATCAACAGCTTCTTTCCTACGCAGCCATGTAAGAGGAGAGCTCAGTATGATCCCTGCCGCAGCTCTGATGAACCTCTCCTCTCCAAGAGAAGTGGAGAAAGGCAGTCAAGCTGAGGATACCCCCCTATCCGGCCAAGGCTGAAAAATTCACCACAACCAGAGCTTCTCCAAGCAACAACAGCTCTAACAGAGGCAGAGGCAAATTGCATTACAACAACTTCCCACTTGCCTTTTCATCAACAAATTCTGAGACTGTGCTGCTGAAATCAATTGGAATTTTATTATGGACTGAATTGGAAGATATGGGAAGAAGGGAAAAGAACAATAAAAAACCCCTGTATTTCTAAGTTATCATTCTCATAGATAGCCTAATCACATTCCAGTGCACATAAGTGGGTAATTTCTTCAACCATGCAACTAGTTGGCCATTAAATGGGTACACTGCATTTATTAATGCATATAAAGGAAAAAAAAATATTGTCATACATTTGGAAAAATGCATCTTTGCAATAGGGAGGGAAGAACTAACAACACACTAAATGAATAACTTGTTTGTAGCAAAATATGCTGCAGAGAGTATTTGTCATTCCATCCTTTATAGATTGATTTTTTTAAACAGCGCAAAGTAGACATTTCTTTCACATTTAGTGAAAAAAACTTCCATTAATCTAAAAACAAATAAACCCAAACAAACAAAAAAAACCTCCAACAAATGCAAAACTTAGGTCTAAACACATTTTAGTCATTTTAAGAGTAAAAAATTCCCAAACCACTACCAGCATCCACCCCTGCTCTAAGGCTCACAGGTTCATCTCAGGGCCACCAAAGCAGGCTGCAAACCTGCGGGCTGGCACGGCTGACAGCTGTCACTATCACGCCCCTTCCTACAGAGGGGTGAGGGCCAGCGCTTCACGCCCCTTCCTACAGAGGGGTGAGGGCCAGCGCTCCAATACAGTCGGTGCCTCTTCCCTCCTCAGAGCTGAGGCACAGGCTGGCAGCCCATACAGCAAGGAAGAAGCTGGTGTGCCAGTGTGGAGCTAACAGTCCACCTTGCTCAATACACCCTTTTACGTTCCACAGAGGTTATGGGAGAGCTTGCCTGCCAGCCAAGCTGCTACTCATCAGCTGGAAACTGACTCCTAACCTGGAGGGAGAAACACACTCCCTGAAGGAATGTAACTGACTACTCTTGTTGGTGGCATAGATGCCCCGCTTTTTTTTTTTTTATAATTAACCTGTTAATAACACATTTCTCACGTTGAAAAAAATGTTTCCTCTTCTTGCTTACTTTCCACTTGGAAAGAGATAAGAAGAGGCTTTTAAAAGACTACATGTAATATTATACAAAACAAGCAGGACCTTGCTTTCACTAAACTTTGAGGAGTTTTGATATTTATTGCCTACAATGTACCTATTTTGGCGATTTCCTTATGAACATTAGGCAAGAAATTCTGATTTAACACTTGAGTGAATCATGATACAAAGCACTCAGGATGTATACTGTGGTTCCCTTACACAGTCCACTTTGGTAACAAGTACACACACAAACACAAAAAAAAATCCAAACACGTTCAATTGTTTACAGATCTTCTCTCTCCCTTCAGAAGTGTTGGTTAATCTGGAAGATGGAAACAGACAACTGTTCCCATAGTTTTGTTTATCACCAGACCCCACGGACCACCCTGCTGCTCATTGCTCCTTTCCCGAGCTTTCACAGAACATGTACAGGTAGATACCTCTAGTCTCAACTGCCCGGCATCGCTTTGCACCCTTCGCAAATGCTTCGCATTTCCCAAGTCATTAGAAAGGGATTAGCCAGCCCAGCGCCTAACACAGACCGTTGTTTCCTTCACAGCCCAAAGAACCGCTCTTCGAGGCGCCAAATCTGGAAACTGGTTCTCCCGCACTCCCTATTTCATTAGCGCGGGCAGATAAACAATGGCGGAGTCACCCCTTGTTTCCCTCCATTATCTTTTACAGGTTTCAATCGCGGCTCCGCCGCGAAGCACTTCAGAGCAGGCGGCCGGCTCCAGCCCTTCACCCGAGAGCTCCGCCATTTCCCGCCCCCCCCCCGCAGGGCCGCACGACGAAGCGGACGGGCTCAGCCCCGCCGGGCTCAGCCCCGCCAGCCTCCCCACCGCCACCGGCGCACGAAACGCAAAGCGCGGCCTCCCGCGTACGGGCCGCCTTCCGTTCCCGCCCGGGCCGGGCCCCCGGGCGCGGCGGTGCCGAGTCAGGAGGCGGCCCCGGCACCCAGACCCGCGCGCTGCCCCTCAGGCGGCGGCCACGCCCCGCCCCAACGGCTCCGCCCCGCCCCAACGGCTCCGCCCCAACGGCTCCGCGTCTGGCGCGCGCCCCGCACCGCCGCCACCTACAAGCCCCCCCCGCTCAAGCGCCGTCCCGAATCCCCGCCCCCCTCTGCCTCCCGCCAGCTCCTCCTCCCCACCCCAGCGAGGCTTTCCCGGAAAGGTTCTCTTTCCGGTCCGCCACAGCTGTTCGCTTCCGGTTCCGTGCCCCCAACATGGCGGCGGCCCCTGCGCCAAGCAGGCTCTGAGCACTGCGGAGTTCCCTCGGTGCCGCCGCCCCAGCGCCGGGGCCCGCGCCCACCCCCGCCACTGGCCTCTCCGCTCCCTCCGCAGGAGGTGAGCCGGGCCGGGTGCTGGTGGCGCTGGGAGCGCCGGCCGCCCCGGGCTGCCGAGCGGTTCCTGCCCGGGCTTGAGGCGCCGCTGCCGCCATGGCGCCGGTGCAGCTGGAGAGCAACCAGCTGGTGCCGGCCGGCGGGGGCCCCGCGTCAGCCCCGGCCCCGCCGGCCCCCGGCGCCGTGACAGCCGCCGCCAGCCCCGGCTACCGGCTCAGCACCCTCATCGACTTCCTCCTGCACCGAACCTACGCCGAGCTCACCGTGCTGGCCGACCTGTGAGTGCCCCGCGTTCCCCCGGCCTCTCCCTGCCCGGCAGCCAGGGCTGGCGAGGCCGCCTCCCCTTATCCCGGCAGGATGAGGCGGCCTCGCCAGGGATCAGTGCCGGACTCCGGCCGGGGCTGCGGTGGGGGCAAGGGGTTGCTTTTTCTCCTTCTCCCACCCTGTGGAAATAAATGCCCTGTTCATGCAAGTTTGTCTCTGCGGGGGCCTAGCGAAAGATGCTGAGGGATCTGTCATAAAGAGAGAAAAGGATTGTGAGGAGCGCAGAGCAGCTGAGTGCAGGCTGTCTGGTTCAGTGCTGAAGTTTGCCCCCAAGTTACTGTCAAAAAAACCGAATTGTAGTGTGTGCACTGATATCAAAATACATGAAACTGAAATGCGTGAAACACGGGTATTTTCAGATGCTCCTTGAGTTACCTGTGTGCTTTGTAAAATACTGTTTGATTATTTTGGGGAAATAAAGTAAATTATTTACACTTACATTATGATCTGCTCTGCTGATGTTGTTGTGTTTGAAGTGGCAAAACAAAGGAATGTTTTTGGGGCAAGAAAAACCTTCCTGAAAGCATCTGGACTCTGAAGAAACCTGTTTTCCTTTCGCTTTGTTTAACCTTAGAGGTTCTTGTGGGGAACCTGTATGTTTTAAGAATTGACATACAGCACAAATGGAAAAAAAATAGGGATAGTTCTTGTAAAACACCATATCTGGTGAGTCTGCAAACAGAGTTTTGCTTTACTTGGGGTAAAGAGTGTTCAAACTCTGGGAGTTTTAGGATTTTAGTTTGCTTTGGAAGAGCTTCTAAAATGCCAGTCAAGAAGTCTTTGGTATGTGTAGTTTATGGTATATGTAGACAGTAATTGATACTGTATGTGTTCTTGTAGGAGCACGTGCCTGTGATGTCCTTTATTCTTGTTTTCAGGTGTAGAACAGTTCCTTTTGACTTAAGTACATAATTAAGGTACAAAAGAAAATTGTTGCTGTGAACAACACATGAAGAATACTTTGGGCACTTTATTCACCAAGTAGTTTATAAGCTATATGATGTCCCCACCAAAAGCAGAGTGAGCTAGATTTTTCCATTTTCCCCATAAAGTATGGATTTGGCTAGTAGAAAGCCCAGCTGGAAAGTATTCGCCTCCCCTTCAACAGAATGATTTCTAATTTTTTTTACCAGCACAAGCCTGGTCCTAGAATACAAAAAATAACTTTTTAAATGAGATACCTGTGATACCTGTAGAACATTATAGAAATACAGTCCCCTCTCTGCAGTAGTATCTGTCACACAGGTCACTGATAAAGTTTGGAGTATGGCATTTCTCCACTTTTAGGTTGATTTAAAAGGGAAGAGAAACTCATTTCAGGCAAGTCAGGAAACAACCAATATTAACACTTGCTGCAGATATTCTGGGACTGCTACTATGAATTAATTAACTCTAGTCATGGATGCTTAGTGAGAATCAATCACAAAGCAAAGGCACTGATACTATAAGGCTCACTAGATTAGCAGAAATGTTGGGATTTCAGCACCCTTCATCAGGCTTTTAAATTAATTTGACCAGCTCCATCTTACCTGGTACAGGGTAGTGTTAGGTGTCCTGTGGTGCTGTTATACGCCTGACTGTATTGATTTTTTTTCCCCTTTAACTAGGCTGCTTTCTAGAGCTGTCAAAGTACTTCCTTTATCAAACATGTAATTTTGCTGTATTTAGGAAACAGTTACAAT
Source organism: Caloenas nicobarica (assembly GCF_036013445.1). NCBI lineage: Eukaryota > Metazoa > Chordata > Aves > Columbiformes > Columbidae > Caloenas > Caloenas nicobarica. The sequence goes on along the minus strand of NC_088245.1, from coordinate 116,814,435 downwards.
CGTAGGAATTTTGAAATGCTCTTTATATGTATGTAGGAGTTCTTGTATGTAGTTGAAGGTTAGTAATAAAATTTCTGATAGTCTGAAATATAATAGAACAATACATAATATGCATTTTTCTTCTTTTTTCTTTTTTTCCTTTTTAATGTAGATTACCAAGAAAGACTGATATGGAAAGGTGAGTTACAAAAAGACATAACACTTTGTTTAGGATGTTAAGATTAATATAGAACTGTTTAAATAAAGTGTTTTTCTCCTAATTTTAGATTTTATGTAAGAAAATAAGCCTTGTCTGTCTTGCTGTCACTACATAGTTTCAAGATTTTTCTCAGCCTCAATGGCAGTATTAGTTTTTGTTGGGTTTTGGTTTTGTTGTTTGGGCTTTTTTTGGGTGCATTTTTCAGTAACATACTGTTGCTGCTATAGTGGGTGAACTCTGTTAAAGGTATTTTTCTCTTCATGAATCTTGAAGCAATGAAGTGACAGTAAAGTTGATGTGAAAGGGTACTGGAGAATTTAGACTCTAATTAGTGTGATAAAGAAACTTTTTGTCCAGAAGAATCAGTTCAGCAATGAGAACAAGGTAAAAAGCTATTTTCTGCTTTTTTCCATATTACCTGATCTATCTTGTCATGAGCAGTGTTTTCTGCTTCTGTCCTATGGGTTTTCGAAGTATGAAGATTATTAGAGAACAAATGTAAGAGACCAGGCAGGGGGGGTTTTTTGTTTGGTTAGTTTTTTTGTTTGGTTTGGTTTTTTTTTTTACCCCACTCCAACCCCACCCTCCCAGGATGAAAGAACTTGATTTACTTTTTTGTTTCTTTGAAGAAATTTTATGGAAGTTGTCAGAAAATTGTTTCCTTTATTTGTCTTGACATGCTAATTGACCTAATTTTCTTTAGAAACAAACAGCAGCTATGATATTCCTAAGAATGTTAATAAAGAATTCTGTGTACCGGGATGATAATTAATTCAGTTATCTCAGATCTTCCAAAACTGTCATAACATGTTGTAGAATTAATCACATTCTCAGGTAATCATAACCTGGGATGATTCCTTGTGCACCTTTTCCCTATGCATAATATTTTATGAAGAGAAACGGTCTGGGTTTGGGGGTTTTTGTCATTGTTGAGTTTTTTTGTTTGGCTGGTTTTGGTGGTGTTTGTTTGGGTTTTAAATTTTCACTCTATTTGCTGAGAAATTTACATTTAACTGAGGTCCAGAGCTCCCTCGTACTGGTGGTGGGACTCTCCCATCTAGATGTTTAGCATTTCTTGGTAAAGCTGGGATCTGCTTTGTGGGGCATAAAGGTCTGGAGCAGCAACTGAAGTCCTAATGGTTTACAGATAAAAGAAACTAAGACAGCCTTCAATGGTTACAAAGAATATCCTGCAATGAAATTGTCTTGAAATTAATTGTTCACATCCTTGTTAGCTTTGACTTATAACACTTCTTGTTGAAGTGACTTTCCAGCTCTTGGAAGAAATCTGTAAGAAACGTAGTTTAATTATCCAGATTATTCTCTTTTTTCCTAACTTCGACAGCTGTGCTGGCAGCAGTAGCTGGGCTTAAAGCTCTGTTTCTTGAAGCTAGCCTGGTGAGATGGCTCACATACTTTGGTGAAGATGTGATAATACTATCCTCTGATAAAGTTCACATAAAATCTACATTCATTCCTACAGTGCCTAGCTAAAAGATGACGTGGTAAGAAAAACTGATAGGAAATTATTCATCATAGTATAATATGGCTTTTCTTTGTAAAAGGTCATTTATTAGTTATCAATGATGGGAATAAATAACTTTTGCAGCAAGAAAGAAGTGGTTGGGTTAAAAAAAATTAGTACTTTGGTTTAAAATTAATAGTGCTGAGTTTTGGGGGAAATCCAAGGGCTTGCTTGATAATGGAGACCTTGTTGTTGTCGTTCAGTATTCTTTATCTTTTCCTTTTTATAATACACTCCAATAAAGTATAATATGCGAGAAACTTGTATCTAAATACAGTAATGGCCGTATAAAATTTAACTGGATCTTGGATTGTAATGACTTTGCATGTAAAAATATTTTATTTGTGACTTCAACAGCAGTGCAATTGCACACCTAATTTTCGTGCAACACTGAGTTCCATTCTCTTCTAATTACAAAATGACTGTTATTTCACTACTTTCATAGACACAGATAATATTTTTGGTTGGAATGGTACTTTGGAGATACCTAGTCCAACCCTCTGCTTGAAGTAAAAGGTGGTTTCCAGGTTGGTTCAGGTTGCTCAGGGTCATATCCAGGTGAGTTTTAAATATCTTTGAGGATGGAAATCCTGCAACCTTTCTGGGCAACCTACTCCAGTATTTGACTGCCCAACTGTGTGTTTCTTTGTTTTCACCATAATACCCCTTTAGATATTTGAAGGTGGCTGTAGGATCTCACCGTAGCCTTCTTTTCTTCAGCAGAAGCAAACACAGCTTCCTCAGTCCCCCCTTGCATGTCTTATGTTCTTAACCCACTTCTATACGGCAGTATCTTGCCTAGGGAGTATAAAACTGGACGTAGCGCTTCAGGTGTAGTCTCACAAATGCTGGCTCCAGGTGAACAGTCACGTTCCCTGACCTGGGCTGCACTGGTGCTTATACAGGCTGTCATTGTTGCAAGGACACGTTGCTGATGCCTGTTCACCGGTCCACCAGGACCCCCAGGACCACTTCTGCAGAGCTGCTCCCCAGCTGCTGCTTAGTATCCAGCCTATGCTGTTACATGAGGTTGGTTGGTTCCGGACTTTGCATGTGATTTTGCTGAACTTCATGGGATTCCTTTCAACCAGTTGCTCCAGTCAACTGAGGTCCTTCAGCTTGCTGCCACCAGTTTGACATCACCTGGAGGCTTCCATAGAGTGCGTTCTTTTGCGTCGCGCAGATTGTTGATGGGGGTGTTAAACTGTATTTCCCCCGGTATTGGCCCTTAAGAAACAGCACTAGTAACCAGCATTACAGAAATCCAGCTGGTAGCCAGTTACAACCTTTTCACAGAATCAGGAATGGTTAGGGTTGGAAGGGACCTATGTCTAGTCCAACCTGCTTGCTAAAGCAGGTTCACCTGGAGCAGATCACACAGGAATATGTCCGGGGGAGTTTGAAAGTCTCCAGAGAAGGAGACTCCACAACCTCTCTAGGCAGCCTGTTCCAGTGCTCTGGCACTCCCAAAGTAAAGAAGCTTCTCCTCACATTCAGATGGAACCTCCTCTGGTTCAGTCTGTGTGTGTTGTCCCTCATCCTATTGTTGGGCACCACTGAAAAGAGAATGGTCCCATCCTCTTGACACCCATGCTTGAGATGTTTATAAGCATAAATAACATCCCCTCTCAGCCTTGTCTTCTCCAGGCTGAACAGACCCAGCTCTCTCAGTCTTTTATTCCTGCCAATCTCAGCCAGTTTTTCACCTACCTTGTAGTTGACTTATTCATGCCATATCTCACCAGTTTGGCTACAAGGATGCTACAGGAGAGCATATCAAAAGCTGTGCAAAAGTCAATGTAAATGTGGCTTCTGCTCTTCTGTTGATCACAGCTCTCTGTCCTGTAGAAGGCAATCTCATTGATTTGGGACGGTTTGCCCTTGGCAGCTCTGTGCTGGCTGTTTCCTGACTACTTTCATGTTCATTATTTATCTGGGCATAGCTTCTGGAAATATGTCTTCCATTCATTTTCTTCTTAACTGAGCTTAGGCCAACTGGCCTGTAAGTCTTTTGGCCTTGAGAAAGGGCGTGATGTTTGCCTTTTTTCAGGCATCATGGTCTCCTCTGGTCATAGAATCACAGAATGTTAGGGATTGGAAGGGACCTCGAAAGATCATCTAGTCCAGTCCCCCTGCCAGAGCAGGAACACTTAGGTGAGGTTACACAGGAAGGCGTCCAGGTGGGTTTTGAATGTCTCCAGAGAAGGAGACTCCACAACCTCCCTGGGCAGCCTGTTCCAGTGTTCTGTTACCCTCACTGAGAAGAAGTTTCTTCTCATATTTAAGTGGAACCTCTTGTGTTCCAGCTTGAACCCATTACCCCTTGTCTTACTGTTGGTTGTCACCGAGAAGAGCCTGGCTCCATCCTCGTGACACTCACCCTTTATATATTTATAAACATTGATGAGGTCACCCCTCAGTCTCCTCTTCTCCAAGCTAAAGAGACCCAGCTCCCTCAGCCTTTCCTCATAAGGGAGATGCTCCACTCCCTTAATCATCTTTGTGGCCCTGTGCTGGACTCTCTCCAGCAGTTCCCTGTCCTTCTTGAACTGAGGGGCCCAGAACTGGACACAATATTCCAGATGAGGTCTCACCAGGGCAGAGTAGAGGGGAAGGAGAACCTCTCTGGACCTACTAACCACTCCCCTTCTAATACACCCCAGGATGCCATTGGCCTTCTTGGCCACAAGGGCACAATGCTGGCTCATGGTCATCCTGCTGTCCACCAGGACCCCCAGGTCCCTTTCTCCTACACTGCTCTCTAATAGGTCATTCCCCAACGTATACTGGAACCTGGGGTGGTTCCTGCCCAGATGCAAGACTCTACACTTGCCCTTGTTATATTTCATCAAATTTTTCCCCGCCCAACTCTCCAGCCTGTCAAGGTCTCGCTGGATGGCAGCACAGCCTTCTGGCGTGTCAGCCACTCCTCCCAGTTTGGTGTCATCAGCAAACTTGCTGATAGTACACTCGATTCCCTCATCCAAGTCGTTGATGAATATATTGAATAATACTGGTCCCAGTACTGACCCCTGAGGCACTCCACTAGATACAGGCCTCCAGCTAGACTCCATCCCATTGACCACAACTCTGGCTTCTTTCCTTCAGCCAGTTCGCAGTCCACCTCACTACCCGATTGTCCAGACCACAGTTCCTCAGTTTAGCCATGAGGATGCTGTGGGAGACTGTGTCAAATGCTTTACTGAAGTCAAGATAGACCACATCCACCACTCTGCCATCATCTATCCACCTCGTCATGCCCTCATAAAAGGCTATGAGGTTGGTCAAGCACGACTTCCCCTTGGTGAAGCCATGCTGACTGCCCCTAGTGACCCTCTTATCCTTGATATGCCTTGAGATGGCACCAAGGATAAGGTGTTCCATCACTTTCCCAGGGATGGAGGTGAGGCTGACCAGTCTATAGTTACCTGGGTCCTCCTTGTTGTCCTTTTTGAAGACTGGAGTGACATTTGCTTTCCTCCAGTCCTCACTATGGCCTTTTGAAAATTAGAGAGAGCATCTTCATAGTGGTCAGCTCCCTCAGCACCCTTGGATGCATCTCATCTACTCTGATGAACTTTTTACATGTCAAGCTTGCTTAAGTGGTCCTTAACTTGATATCCTTCTACTGTAGCTATTGCTTCACTCCCCCAGACTCAGCCACTAGGCTGAAGGATCTGAAACACCCGAGATCAGAACTTAGCAATAAAGACCAAGGTAAAGAATGCACAGAGTACTGTGGTCTGTAGAAAGCTTTTAAATCTGCTTTGCTTTTATAGGCCTTGTAAATGTGCTCTTTCCTTAAGTTTCATCTTCCTTGAATTTTTTTTTTTTTTTTGTGCAGCTCAGCACAAGGTCCTATATCTATAATGAAGGACAAAGGAACACAGCAAAATCAAAAGACTTGGATTGTAGTAGAGAAGTAGATGGATGTGAATTCCCAACACAATTGTCACTCGGGGGTGATGGTGGTAGTTCTGGAAGCAGGATTCTGTCAAGTAGAAGTAACAAGTCGTCTGTAAATTCGTATATGTGGTATTACTGGAACAGTTATTGGAATCCTGTGTCTAGTTTTATTAATAAAACTTTCATTATTAAATTGCTATACTTTTTTCTGGGGTGGTGGTAGTGGTAGTTGGTTTTTGTTTGTTGGTGGTGGTTTTTTGGGGGGTTTGGGGTTATTTTGTGTGGGTCTGGTTTGGTGGGTTTTTTTAGTTTTTTTCTACCTTTAATTTCTGGCCACAGAACATCAGTTAGAGCTTTTCTTGTTATTGTGCTGTTTTCACCACAGAAGTTTGGTTGACATAACTACTTCTAGATTTTAGCACCTTCTATATGGACGTTGTCTGAGTGACTACTGGCTTTCTAAAGTCTCACTGTAGATATGTTTCAAATCTCCTGCAGTTTTCCTGAATCTTTCAAAATTCTCAACATCTTGTTTTCATAGTGTAGTTACTTATAAAAGCAGTATGTACATATAGCAGCTTGTCCACCACTTGAAATTTTAATATTGGGCTGAATGTCATTCTAAAACATATGCTTTAGAATGTAGAGAAGTTATTGGCTCGATGCCCAAGTTTTTGGATGGGGTTTGTAGGTTGTAATGCAAGAAACTGGACCAGATGGTATTGTGCTTCTGGCCTAAATGTTCACCTGCTACAAGCATGTTAAGCTTTATATGTTACACAAAAGAGTTAACCTCGTTACACTGATGTTTCCAGCAGAAACAGGCTCTATCTATATTATGAATATGTGTTTTACAGATTAGAATCAGGAGATGGAACTTTTCTTTGGCAGAGGCCAATATTTATTGTACTGATTAATGTTATTTTTGTTCAAATGCTTTTTTTGCTTTAGAAAACCATATCAGAAAAACATCTTGGGGTTTTTTTTGGTTTTGTTTTTTTCAAAGTAACTAGAAAACCATGACAAAGTTAGTGAATTGAACATGTAGAAAGGGAGGAAAACCTCTATAAACAGTAGATGAAATCATATTTCACAGTGTGTGGTATTACACATCTACATTGTATGTGTACATTGCATGTCTGGTCTAATGCATCTACAATGTAGAACTGTAATGAAGGGGGAAAAGCTGTGTGTGCCCCTATTATGTTCTCTTTAACAAAAAAAAGTCTTAATACATGCAAACAGACACTGCCTATTTTGACTATTTCATACAAAGCACAGTGGGAGGAAAATTGGCTATCAGTTGTTTCTCGTTATCCCAATTTCTTTGCAAGGCAGGGATAGAGAAGAAGGTAAAAGGGTGGGGATTTTTTTGTGGTCTTCCCCACCACACCCTGTTTCCTGGCAAAATGGTAGCATGTTGTAACATACTGTGTAAAGACATATCAAAATTACTAGAGTGATATTTTTAGCATTATTTATTTGTTTGTTTGTTTGTTTTTGTGAATGTTGGTGTAATGTTACTGCCAGGTCCTGGAACGCTTAGGTATATTGCCTTGTCTACTTTAAACTTAATCATAAGCCCTGGGGAAATCCTGTAAAAGTAAATAATATTTTGGTTGAGTTCACTATGGAATTGTTTCTCTTAAGATCAGTGATTAATTCATGTAAGTATGCAGGGGGTTTGTTTCCCCAGACAGTCTTGGTTGGTTAGAATCCATGTATGTTGTTAGCATTTAGGTATTCAAAACAGTGAGCTTTTTTTTTTTATGTTCTAATCAAACAAACCATACATTAGTGATGCCTCCGTTAACACAATTGGGAGTTATCATTACAACTTTTTTTATTGACACAGAGTTGAATTGCAGCTTTATTATATATCTGAGGACTGGCCTAATGTACACTTATTTTTTTTTCCAGAAAAATAGAAATAGTGCAGTTTGCAAGTCGCACTCGTCAACTCTTTGTTCGTTTGTTAGCCTTAGTCAAATGGGCTAATAATGCTGGAAAGGTGGAAAAATGTGCGGTAAGTTAACAACAGACTTTGGTATGAAGTAATCTCTAAGTGATATGAGATTTTGGTATACTCAAGCTTCTCTTTGCTTTAGAAGTTTACCAAAAAAATACTATTTCATATGCAAATGAATATTAGATTATAAACAGTTTCTTCCTATTTAGGCATTGTATAATCTTGTCTTTTAACAGTTCTTGTTCCCAAAAACTCATCACTGGCAAAAAATGAAAGGATGGTCTGCACATAGTTTCAGGAGTGCTTGGGGGTTAGGTGATAGGACCGAGAAGATCGTGATCTCAGTGTGTTAGCTCTTACTATCACTTTCATGCTGCTCTTGGTTAACTAAGAATAAAGTCCAGAATGTTGCAAACAAGAGGCCCCGAGTGATCACAGACAAGTACGGTTGCATTCCAGTGGCGGTCATCAGATAAAGAGCTGTGAGGCTTTACAGATCCTCCACAGCATCAGAAATGGCATGTAGTTTTAAAGTGTCCTTGCATACAAACATAAGAAATGGCCAGAATATTCATTCTTTATTTGTTTTATAGATGTGGTTACTCGAATTGGAAATGATAGATGAAATCATCTCAGTCATGTGCACTAGATGAACTGAATATAAAGGGGCATTGATTTGTGCATCTTTGGATCCTTTTTTTTTTTTTTTCCTCCTTGTCCTTTGCAGATGATATCAAGTTTTTTAGATCAGCAAGCTATTCTGTTTGTGGACACTGCTGATCGTCTGGCATCGCTAGCTAGAGATGCTTTGGTTCATGCTCGTCTGCCTAGTTTTGCTATCCCATATGCTATTGATGTTCTGACAACTGGATCATACCCGCGTCTGCCAACCTGCATTAGGGTAAATAATGCTACTGTGTGTCTGGGTGGGAGGGAATCCCCTGTACAGTATCAAATGCATGTTAGCGAAATTAATTGTCTATGTGCAAATGCAACTGTAGTTTAACACAGGCCTAGTGCCAAGTCTCTGTAGTGTGAGTTTCTCATGCAGGGCACTTCCTATTTAAATAAGTTATGCTCTCCCAGTAAAACATTCTCTCCATTTAAAACTAGCTCTGCTCTAGGATGAGTATAGTAGCAACTCTTCTTCCTTGGTTCTTTAAGTATTTGCATGTGGTAAGCTACCGTCCTAGAAAAGTTAAGTATGAAAAGGAGATACTGACTTCTGTTGTGCTAAGAGGTTTTGCCTGTATTTGGAAATGTACTGAAATACTTACAGCTCTCTTTAATGCTGCTGCCTTTTCTTACTGATAAAATGCAGAATAACAGGATTTTGTGAAATGATAGAAACAGTAATATTTGCAACTGAGAGCTATAGCTACAAATAAGGATTGGCTTTCAAGTCTTAGTATTTTAAAACAAGTTTATCCTGATGTAAGGCCCTGAATTTATTTAATTGATCCAAGCTGAGCAATTTTATTCAGTGGTCAGTTTCACGTAAAATGTAATCAACTAGAAAACAAATCTGAATGTAAGATATAAAACTTCGCTTGTCTTTAATAGCCTGTAGTATTTATATTTTTAGGTTTCTAGTCTGGTTAGTTTTTACCATTGCTACTGTCAATACATGTTTGTGATACATAGACTTGTTTGTCTTTATTTTAACAGGATAAAATAATCCCTCCTGACCCAATAACAAAGAGTGAGAAGCAAACCACGCTTCATCAGCTAAACCAGATTCTTCGACATCGACTAGTGACTACAGATCTCCCTCCACAGCTGGCAAATCTTACAGTTGGTAAGAAGTGGAATTAGTTTTTGAAGAATACGTTATTGCAGGCTGATTGAAAATTGTTGCTTTAGGTCTAAAGCAAAACTAAAAGATATCTTAAGTGAGATGATTAGGCATACTTAATCTCTTAAGACTGGGATACTGTCTCTGTATGACATCAAAATATGTCTTTTAAGAAGTGAGGGCACTGATAATATTGCTGAAATATTATTTACGTTCAAGACGAAATTCTGTGCAGCTAATGGCAAAAGGTCGTAGACATTATCTTGCTCTTTTAGCAAACGTGTTGTGGAAGAGTCTTAGGCCTAACAATGTAGCTGCATCTTAAGTTAATTTAAAAATACAATTTAGTTAAACTCTTAGGTGTTTCTGTAGAAGCTCTTTGAACTTTGGCTTAAACAAATCACTCTGTTGCTTTTTAAATATGTTTTGATATTCATCTTCATGCACAGAATCTGTTCATATTTATGCATGCCTTTTGTTCTGTGGCTCGCTACAGTGCCAGAGCTCTTAATCTGTTTTCATTTAGACCAGGTAGTGGTAGACATTCAGATGACCTTTTTTTACAGGAAGTATGGCTATAAACTGGACTGGGTTATTGCAGAATTGCAGAGAATAGCGCTGGAATGGACATAGTCCATGCTTTTAACTAGGACAAGGTTAGCTATGTGTAAACCATGCACCACAGACCTAGATCAAAGATGTTTTTGAAAAATCTTAGTGGTAGTTTTCACTGGTCCCTATGTGAATGCTTGCAGTATCAGCGTTGGAGCCATTTTTGGCTTACAGAAGGGTAAGTGAATATGTGTCTGAGCTCTTCAGGTTTTTCAGTTAACTAAGCATTTCAATGACTATTAGTTTCTGTTTTGGCGTTTGGTTTGTTTTAAGAGCACATCTATGATTCTTTCGAAAATGAAACTGCATGAGTTTAAATGGTTAAAATTTCTGTAGGAATATTTCATATGTCTATAATTGTAAAGGTGTATGGCATATTTTTTTAAGTGACTGAGAAGAATGTTGACACGCAGTTTATAGTAAGGACTTATAGTAAATTGTTTGCTCTGCTGCTCATTCTCTTTATGACCTTGCTTATGTAGTTTTAAGTCTTTGTTCCCAGTTCTTGAAACTGATAGTGGTGTTCACAAAGATGTGAGGATATGGATGGCAATTAGATAAATAGTGTACATAACCTTTGCTTGTGTGCATATATATAAATTAGGCAAAAGATTATCTTCCTCACATGCAAAAGGACTTATAATATTTTAATGTTAAATAAATGGTTTGCAGTGAGATATGTTTCCAACATGCTAGATTTCAGCTTAGGCTGAGATGCGTTCTGAACCTCTTTTGAGTATTGCTTAAAGTATTCATTGTTGATACAACAAAGAATTGGAAAAATTAAGCTGGATGGGGTTTTGGTGTAACTTGTCAGGCTGCTATTCAGCTCAATGTTATAGTAGCACAAGTGTTAACAACTTACCTTGACTAAAGTACTGCTGTTCAGGACAGTTTGGGACATCTGTCCATACTGCTTATTGACACTGGTTCTGTTGCAGAAGCAACTGTGAATCTTCGGAGTTGCACAGGAACTTATGCAACAGAGCAGAAACTGTAGGGAAGTAATCTATTGTGAGTGCCAGGAGCTACCACACTGATGTTTTGAAGCACCTTTGGAGAGTGAGTGAAATAAAACTTTTTTTTCTTCCTTAGCCAATGGCCGTGTGAAGTTCCGAGTTGAGGGTGAGTTTGAGGCCACCTTGACAGTGATGGGTGATGACCCCGACATTCCTTGGCGCCTTCTCAAACTGGAAATTTTGGTTGAAGACAAGGAAACTGGTGGTAAAAAAATCCAACCTTTACACTTTCTTTTTATCATGTCCATCTCGGATGCTGTGTAAGATTTTTTTCATACAGGGTCTGTTTCATATCACAACTTAAGATAATGAAGCTGTATATACTTGTCCTGTTTTCACTTTGCTTTATATACTTTTGGTATCTTAATAATGGTAGACTGTGACACTGTAGTAGACTGACTGAAATAACCAGAGTAAACCAAGGAGTTTGTTATTTTGTTAGAAATTCTGGTATGGAAATTGCTCAGAACAGTTGTATCTTTTTTCCATTGTATTCTATTAACTTATTTAATTATTTTAAATACCTATTTTCATGATGTCTAACATGAATTATTTGTAATTGATGAAAGATGGCCGAGCCTTGGTTCACAGTATGCAGATCAACTTCATCCATCAGTTGGTCCAGTCACGGCTGTTTGCTGATGAAAAGCCACTTCAGGACATGTACAACTGTCTGCGTATCCTTCTGAAAGTTGCTTCTGAATAAGCTGTGTAATGTAGCCTTGCTCTTCCTAGTAGCTGGAAGTCAAGTATGATGTATTCCCTGTTAAGATAGGGGGGAATGTCTGGATGTGGAGTAAACATGATGACCTTGGAAACAGTCTCATGGGGCAGTATGTAAAATTTGATTCTACGCACTTAATCAGCGAAGGTAAAGGTGGGGTACTCAAGACAGCAGGTTGTGTGGTAAGTCAGTGCAGCAGCAGCTGACTGCATGTGCTGATTTTTGGAGATAGAACACGATGCTGACTTGGAAGGTACGGGAGCTGACAATTCTTACTGCCAAGAATGGCAGTGAGGTGATGGTGGTGTGTTAACTGCACTGTACCTATATGAACAATAAAATGGGATATAGCACGTGCAGGAAGTAGTGCAGTGACTTTCTGTGTGCAAAAGGCAAATTGCTTGATGATGTGAAACGGTTTTCAGTGGAACAGGTTCAGCAGAAACAAACAGAATCATGTTATTTTAGGGTGACCATGGAAGATGGGGTTAGTGGTAACTATCAGGTGAATTGAATTTCTTCGTTAGTAATCTTCTTTTCTGTAAAAGGTGATCAGAGTTAAAATCTATTAAACAAAGCTATTGTGCCACTCTTGTCTTAGATTCTGCCCTAGATAAGAGTTTAAATAAAAAAGGGCAAAAAAACCTGAGAAATATTTGGTGCTGTTTGTATGTCTTTTTCTCTGGATTAGCACATTAGTGTGTTTTCAGACAGCATTTCATCTGACTTTTGTGACAAATTGATTTATTTAGTGTACAGAAGTGGATTTGTGTAGTGTGCAGACTCTTTGGAGCTCTTATATTTTCTTAACTCCGTTCATTAGACTCCTTCTGCTTAGCACTTCAGTTGGAAGTCTTGCATTCACAAACACTAATGCTAATTCGAGAACGCTGGGGTGACCTTGTGCAAGTGGAGCGATATCATGCAGGGAAATGTCTCTCACTCTCTGTTTGGAAGTAAGTTAATTGTAAAAGGGCTATTAACAAACAATAAATTAAATGGTAGGAGAGTTTCATTTACTAAGCTTGAGACAGAATTTTCAGAATTGCACTTTCTTTTTGATGTGAGACTCCTAAATTCCTGTAACTACCTAAACATGTTGCTTGGCGTGCAAAGAGGTGAGGGATGTACATTAATGTACAGGAGAATGGTGGATACTGTCATAAATCAGCTCGTATTTTTGTGGATATCTAACTTAATAAGTGAATTAGACAATTCTCTGCCCTTCTTTCACTATATTTACTGCTTGACTTGCACTAGAAAAAACTTTAAAAAGCAATCCAAATGCTTTTCTGATTCTGTGTTGAATTTGCAGCCATCTAAAACTTACTCATGTAGTTATAGTTGACCTACAGTTCTGCATTAAAGTGTAGACTAAAACAAATGCTTTTTTCAGTTTAGCTGACATAATCTTATTTTTATGCATAACTCAGAGTCAAGGATCAGCTACTGAAAAGTATATTTTCTTCTATTCCAGTTACATGGTTTAATTATTCTCTTTATTTTAAGTCAACAGGTTCTTGGCAGGAAAACGGGGACTGCATCTGTTCATAAGGTCACTATTAAGATTGATGAGACTGATGTCTCAAAACCCTTACAAATCTCTCATGAGCCTCCACTGCCAGCCTGTGATTCCAAACTGATGGAAAGAGCCATGAAGGTAGAGGTTTGCTTTGCAGTAGGCATCAAATTTTGTAAATCAAAAAGTTAAAAATGCTTTGCATTTTTGGTTTGTTTCACTTTGATTCTATTTAAAGAGCCGTTTCTAGTCAGCAGTTACTCTAGGTTGTGGTATGTTTATATTTGGACCTTATATTGTTGTTACAAACAACAGGAGGCGAAACTTCTTTACTTTGAGGGTGCCAGAGCACTGGAACAGGCTGCCCAGAGAGGTTGTGGAGTCTCCATCTCTGGAGACATTCAAAACCTGCCTGGACGCATTCCTGTGTGATCTGCTCTGGGTGAACCTGCTTTGGCAGGTGGGTTGGACTAGATGATCTTCAGAGGTCCCTTCCAACCCCAACCATTCTGTGATTCCATGAAATTATTGGCCTTGACTTCATCTTAAAAATTACACCTACTTTACAGTGCATTATATATCACTTATGAGACAGAGTGCTGAGGCTGGGAGGAAACAACAGCAAAGTTTCAGTTATGGTTACTGTTTGTCTTGAAATGCTTTACAGAGAGCTAGTTCTTCCCTTTCCTGTCTTGAAGGTGATGTACAAACTTCCTCTGAAAATCAGCTTCCCAATGTTGCTTGAGTTCACTACCCAGCAGTGCTATTCACTTTAGAAAATCTTACATTATGATTTGGAAATCTTGTGTAAAGGAGCTAGTGTGGTTTGCTTGTTACAAGTGTTAGGTGAAGCTTCATTATTTTACATTATCACTAACCAGATTATGTCGTGTGGCCTATTTGCATGTGCCTCTGTATTGATCAAATTCCCATATGTTAACGGTGGAATTGTTGAAATGATCTGAAATGAGCAATGCAGTCAGCTTCCTACTTGAATAAGGCTTCACTGGTGATAATTCTAGACTTTGGTTAATGACATCTAAGAGAAATTGCATTTTAGGTTTTATAACAAGTCTTCTGTAAGTTCCTCAGCAAGTCTGGCTGGGATATATCAGGATGTGTGTTTGTCATTATTTCTTACAGTATTGGGGTTTTTTAAGAGTTAATAAAATGGAGCGAGTCGTGTAGTTTTCAAACTTTCACTACAGTTTTCCCACAGGAGCAAACTCTCCAGCTCAGGTGCTTCACCTGTCTTACAGAACCTTCCACTGATGGAAGCTGTCACTGACTGTACACACTTTGTATTTGAGCTTCTTGGTCCATCTTGTTTACCATGTCTGACAGACAAGTCTCTGTATGGTGAAGGTCAAGAACTTCATCCGTTTGGGCAACAGAGGAATGTGGGAAACTTAGTGGAGCATAGTAGCCTTCTACTCTATTTCTAGAGTAAAAATTCTAGTGTTAACTAAATTTACTAATTTAAGAGCATAAATTAACATGTTTAGGCTACTAAATATACAGTTAGTTTAGTGAAGATACTGCATTTATGCCTAAATTTAGGAAAATGTGCTTTATCTAGAACGTCTGCTGAAGTTCCACTGGAGCTGACACAATCTAAGCTCAATGAATCATGCCTACAGTCTGCAGATTAAGATATGAGGCCACTGTAAATTTGAAATTTATCAAAGTTAATGCTGACTCCTTTTGTAATTACTTGCTCTGAGCTTAAAAAATTTATCAGCTATGGTATATACACTGGTGTTCTAGTGTTTGAATAATGATCTCAGCTGTAATGACGTAGATAGCACACTATGTTTCTGTTTATTTAAGATACTGTATAAAACAGTGGCATGAACAAATATGTTTGTCTAAGCAGGTTATTATACATTAACCTACTGAAAATTGGATGTAGCTGTAGAACCTGTAGTCACTTATTTTTGAGAAAGATTTAACTCATAGCAGCTGCTGAGTTTAAATGCTCTTGTGGATGGATAAACACTTGATTTTTAAGTCCTTGTCTTGGAAAGCTACTATTTAGGTCATTCTGGTATGCACGATGGCATGTGCTGAAATTCTGGTATAAACCTCTTCCACATTTATCTCTTATGCTAGAATAAAATTTTAGTTCAGTTCACCTTGAACAGTTTTCAAAGCAATGTGAGGTTGATTAGAAAAAGGTGTTGCAGTAATCTGTAGTTTTGCTTCTGCAAAATATGTAAATAATATGACTGTAACGTGAAGGGATATAAACGCAAATATTTTAGATTGCACAGGTAAGCTACAGTTAATATAAGTGGTGGCATAAGCTTCAGTGCTGACAGCGCAACAAGCCTCTAGAGACTCCTGGGTTCAGTAGGGTTGCTCATATTCACTGTCTGCCACGGCATCTTCATTGCATTGTCACCCCATTACCAGGACTAGAAGTAGCGTGTTGTATTTCACACTATAGCTACATATGTGTTTTGTGTAGATGCAATCGTGTTCTAATAGAGTGTCGTTTTGGGGGGCTTTGTGTTTGGTTGGTTTGTTCTTTGGTGTTTTATTCGTTTGTTTTGGTGTGGTGTGGGGTTTTTTTGGGTTTTGTTTGTTTTGTGTTTGGGGATTTTTTTGGTGTGGTTTTTTTGGTTTGTTTTGGTTTTTTGTTGTCATTTTGTGGTGGGTTTTTTTGGTGTGGTTGGTTGGTTGGGGTTTTTTGTTGTTTGGATGGGTTGGTTGGTTTTTTTGTCCCTTAGCTTAGGGTAGATCTAAACAGGTGGATGCTAAACTGGAAAATATTATACACTGGCCTTGATCCAGAACAAGTAGATCTGCACAGGGACTGGTAACAGCACAGTTTGTGAAACTTTTTTTTTTTTTTACATTTTCTTCTAGTCTTCTCTGAAAAACCCTCCCACTGCCTGCTGCACAGACAGAATCTCATGTTAATTTGTTGTATTTTATAGTGATCTAAATACTCATGTTAATAGCTCCTTTAGGTCACCTCAATTCTATGCAATTTCTTTCTTAAGTGATTGTTTTATTAAGTCAAGTAGCTTTGTTCTAGTGTGCTAATGCATAAAGTCTACACATCGAATTTAAACTTGCTCAAATACATTCCTTTTTTACAGATTGACCACCTATCAATAGAAAAACTCCTAATAGACAGTGTCCATGCAAGATCTCATCAAAAACTCCAGGAGCTGAAAGCCATTCTAAAGAGCTACAACACTAATGACAATTGTATGTGCTTTCCACTTTCAAGTTAATTTCCATTTGTGCCTAGGAATGATTTTCTTTTTTCCTGGTATTTCTTGTTTTCCTTCATTTAAATAAATAAAAAAAATAAAGGGAGGTGCATTCAGAATTAATACAACTTAGCTTTAAATTATTCTGCATTGATAACTGTAAAATACTCATACCTCTAAATGCGGTGTAATAGATGAAGCTGGTAGAACGTTATAGTCTGAGTTGAAGGGTTAAAAGTTGTCTCCTGGAAAACTTGTATGTGTTCAGAATTGCAAGCAAATTCTTCACTGTCTTGAGCTAGCTTGGATAAGACTTTGCTTAAGCTGTTGTTGAAGCTATTGGATTCAAATTGAGCTTATACTTGTGAAGCAGTGAGTTAAAACATATTCAAGGATTAATAACATCCTCCAAATTTAGTCTGTCTTTTCTCGTTGATTTGTTACTAGCACTGTTTTCACAGATAAATTCTCATATTCACTTCCTTCTTTATGATGTTAACAGTATAATAATGTGCAAGTGAAGATTGCTTCTATGAAAACAAACAGGTTTTGTGATTATAATGGGGTAAGTTTTAATATGATGAGCTTGAATTTTGTGCCAAATTATTAACATTTATTTTTTGTTTAGCATTCATTGAGACGGCTCTTCCAACTCTTGTAATTCCAATTTTGGAACCATGTGGGCGATCAGAGTGCCTACATGTATTTGTTGACCTCCACTCTGGAATGTTTCAACTAATGCTGTATGGTGTTGGTAAGTAGGTGCAAAACTACATTGTATTTAATGTTTTGCAAGAATCCTGCATTAGGAGGTCATTTTATGTGAACAGTTCTGTCAAATCTGAGAAGTTCTGTAAGTAAATAATGGTAATGCAAATGAACACCACACTTGGGTTATCATCTAGGTATTTGCATTTGAGGAACAGAGAAGTGGATCTTTGTGCTTCAGAGTCACAGTTCAGTTAGGTGTATTTTAAGAGGACAACAGGCTAAATATTGTTAGGCATCATTGCAATGCGTGTTCTTTATGACTTATGATTCCTGGATTGTCCTATTAATGACTGCAGTCATTTCTTATGGGCGTGGTTGAAAATTGTATTATATGACCTTATACATCACGAGTTACTGTTCAAGTATAACTTCAGGTTTCAGATTACTTAAGAAAAGGAGTTAGTTTAGTTTATTTGCCTAATACTGCTGTGGTTTTAAAGCATTATGGATAATTTATTATGTGTCTTAATCTCTCTATGATGAGCCACATGGGGAAGACAAGGGGCAAAAATTACAAGTTGTACAGGAGAGGTTTAATATCAATATGAGAGAAATTTTTTACAGTGAAAACAATCAATCACTGGAACAACCCCCTAGGGTTTTGGGGGAGTCCTCATCACTGGAAGTTTCCAAGATGCAGTTGACAGGGTGCTAGATATTCTAATCTAGGCTCCCTTTCCCAGAAAACGTTGGACCAGATGTTCTTTTGAGGTCTCTTCCAATCTGGCCTGTTCTATGATTTTGTGGTGGTTTGTTAAATTAGATGAGACACTTTGATGGAAAGGTCAAAATTTTGTGTGAAGAGCAGGTGTTAAGACCATTCACTCACCTCATGTTCTTGCAGATCAACCGACACTCGATGAAATAGAGAAGTCTGTTAATGATGATATGAAGCGTATCATTCCATGGCTCCAGCAACTCAAGTAAGTGACTTGAATGATTCACTTAGTTTGCATGGAATGAAGTACCATATTTCTTTTGGATGATCCTACCTGCATGGCTTTATGTTTTACTACAGTAGGGAATATACTTTCTCCCTGTTCTAAGCAAGTTTATTTGTCATCTCCTCTAAATGGGTGGGGAAAGTCATGCTGGAGTTGATTCCATAGTCCTCCTTAAATCTGCCTCCTTACACAGAGCCTCATGCATTGCTGTGTGCACACTCTGCATGAAGTCTTTTCACTTCAAGTCAGCAGCAAACCACTTGCTTTACTGAGGATCTCATTTTGTGATCATGTTCTTTTCACCTCCTTTATTCCACTCTGTTTCTACAGCTGAACTCTGCTTGTTTCTCAGCAAGAATGATCTCCCTTCTCACAATACAGAGGGAAAACCAGGAAGTGGCCTAGGATGATTTAAATATCTGTTTTTCTTCTAACACTTCAGCCCTTACTGGTTTAAACCTCTAATCTTCCTTCCATAAAGCTCTGAGATTAAGGCACAAGATACATTTGGCTCCCATAAGAGATTGTAGCAAATAATACAAATACAATTTGCATCTGCATGAAAACCAAGTTCCACTTGCTTTGTCATTTTGGAAATTCCCTGTACTCTGAGCTAATGGCAGGGTGAAACCTCTGTTTGAGGAATTTGCTCATAAAAGAAGCATGATGACGCATGAAGCACTGGCACCCTGGAGAAAGTAATCAACCTCCCTTTGTTATAAATAATGTACTCGATATAATGGCTTGGGTAGCGCTGCAGGTTTTGAGGAAGCTAAGCAGTCTCACAAAATGTCGTTTTAGGACAGCTATATCTAATATGTATCTACACGAATAAACAGGGTGTCATGATGGAGAGATGCTAAGCACCCACGCTTTCTACTGCTCTTTTCAGTGGAAGTTTAGCTGAAAAGCCAAGCCACACATTTCTGAGCCCCTTTCAAGCCTAGCTATGCTTTCTGGCCTTGCCACTGTAGTTGAAATCTATTGGAGTAGAAAAAGTTTAATTCCAAACATTAGAATGAATTTGGTGTCTTCATGTGGTTTTTTGTGTCCAAACTTATTCAGGTGAATGAGTTTGTTTATAACATAAACAAGAGTGACATTAATCCAGCTGTGGTGACTTTTTTTTTCACTATATTGCTTACCAGCATACAAGAGCAAAGATTTTATTTTCTATACCAAAAACTAATCAAAGATTCCAAATGGTAAAATAACTGTAATCTGCATGTGTTTTTATTTGTCCCTTCTCTTTTATATTGTAATTTTATACTGTGGTGTATAAAAAATATGTATTCCTTCAGCAAATAATGCAGAGCTTTTCTTCTGAAATTAACAGCTGTCAAGCTGAAGGCATTATGTAACGATAGTAATAACAAAACATAAACTACTGAAATTTTCTGTGTATAACTTGTGCAGCAATGATAGATGTTGACTTAGAATATGACTGACTCTTAATTTGACAGTAATGCTCTACCTAGCACTATATTAGAATAATTTTTTAAAGTCTCAGGGTACTAATGCCTTTGTTTCAATGTAAGGTTCTGGCTTGGACAGCAACGTTGCAAACAGTCTATAAAACATCTGCCTACAGTGAGCAGTGAAACTCTTCAACTAGCTAATTATGCTAGTCATCCAGTGGGAAACCTTTCCAAACACAAATTGTTTATCAAGCTCACTCGCCTTCCACAGTACTACA
Source organism: Caloenas nicobarica (assembly GCF_036013445.1). NCBI lineage: Eukaryota > Metazoa > Chordata > Aves > Columbiformes > Columbidae > Caloenas > Caloenas nicobarica. The sequence goes on along the minus strand of NC_088245.1, from coordinate 116,794,532 downwards.
TTGTAAGTAACTGAAAAATGCTTCTCTTTTACTCCAAGGCATGGATATACCAGACAGTTTGTGTGTTGTACTGTTAACTCTAACATGGGAACCAAGGGACTGATGTTGTCCTTGACTCTCCTCTCTCCCTCCCTTCTCGCATTCAGTGGGTTCGTTAAGCAGTCAGGCTCGTAGGGAGGAGGAGACTTAAAGGTTTATTACTCGGCAACCTTCTCATTCTCTTTATGTTTCCTGAAAGTTTAGTCTTCCTTCTCTCCTTGGATCCTTTTCCTAGCCACAGTATTAGTATCTTGAAGAAGACTGATGTCTTTTCTTTGACGGGGGGTAATAGGAACTGATGTAGATATATTCTTAGCTTGAAGGCCTTCTCAATTTATCGCTTCATTTAAATATAGGTTGTGGAGATGTTTGATGTTCCTGGTAACCCCACAGAACTAGAGTACAAATACCATTTTCTCTCTGTGAGCTATGCTGAAGGAGATGACAGCCCCGCTACTGCACTTCTACTACAGCAGTTCAAACCAAACATTGAAGAGCTGGTACTAGACACAAAAAGTGGGAAACAAATGAAAAGTGGTGTCAAGCGCAAGGTACGTGCTTCAAAAGTAACTGGGCTCGTTATAGAGCATGAAAGTTGAATGCATGTTCTGAGCATCAATACCAGCTTTAGTAGTGTTGTTTCAAAAGTCTGTATGGCTGACATCTTTCTTACATTGCGGTTTGGTTCTCTGACTGCTTCCCCAGGGAGATGTTGGGAAACTATTTTGCAACAGTTGTCTTTGAATTCATGCCAGGCTGTCTCAGCTGTTCTAAAGACCCAGGGCAGAGCACTCTGCAGAGGTGGCCAGAGTAGCTTGTATACACAGAGCACTGGTATCTATGTGATTTGCTTTGTGTAGTCTTGGAAAGACTTGCAGGGGCTGATACAAATTACTTCTTGGGGTCAGGCTGACATGGCTTAGTGATAGGTAAATACTGTTTTAAGGAAGGAGGTGATCATAAAATTACTTTAACTGAATTGCTTCAGTCCTGAAGCGAACCAGATCCTGTGAGGAGTTTGTGCTCAGGGTGCGATTAATTTAAAACTTGAATGAATGAGGTGATTTTCTGACATATTTTCAAAACGTTTACTCCAAATGTGCAAGTACATTTATCTCTATTTTAATTCTAGTTGTCTGGTGATCCGTGTTCCATAGAACCTAAGAAACCAAAACGCTCGGGAGAAATGTGTGCCTTCAACAAAGTGCTAGCTCATATTGTAGCCATGTGTGATACAAATATGCCATTTATAGGGCTTCGTTTGGAGGTATGTATTAAAAAATATTTTGTTCCCTTCTTCCCCTCTACTACTTCTGATTCTTTTGCCTGGATGCAACTATTTGGCAAACTTGTGGTCATGTGTTCGCTTTGGAGCTTCCCTGCCAGCTGAGCTGTGATGACTGATGTTCCACACTGGGTTGCTCTTGTCTTGTTAGAGCTGGTTCTCTAATACCAGGCACTGCAAAAAGCTTGAAAATTTGTGGGAAAAGGGAAAATGAGAGGATGAAAGGCACACTTGTGGGAGGGGGTGGGAGACAACTTTGTAACAGATTTGCACAGACTGTTTTTTGGCTTTCCAATGCTTGACGATGTGAAACATCTGTCACCCTTAAGGGGAAAAAAAAATCCTTGAAAAAGTTAGTTATTTTGCTGGACTTTTTTCTTGGCATAACATTTTTCTTGTTCTTTCCTAGTTATCTAATATGGACATTCCCCACCAAGGAGTACAAGTAGAAGGAGATGGCTTCAGCCATTCAATACGTTTATTAAAGTAAGAGAATATACTCCTGTGTTTCATTTTATTACTCTATATACGCTTGAGAGAAAAAAATGATTGTTGGGAGAATAACACGAAAAATATCAGGGCAGGGGATTTGGGGGTTTGGATTTTTGGTTTGTTTTTGAATTATTGTGTGTCTTGCACTCTCATGTGAAGCAGTGCTGGAGAAAGGAAAATAAGAGTAGACACAGAGCCAACTATAATTTGTTTCCGTCATTAGCCTAAACTGGGGAGCTCTGAAAACAGTCTGACAGTCCTCAATCCTAAAATCGAGGCAGTGCTAAGGAAGATATGGTGATGATTCACAGACATGTAATTGCAATTTCACATCAGATCAGAGGCCTACATATTCCATATGTTGTTTGACAATTACTAGTATGGAATACTGCAGAGGAAAATGTAAGGAATCCCAGAAAAGACAAGTGCATGGTGAAAAACTTGCAGAGGAAACATCTGAGAATTGCACAGTAATTTAAGAGTGGGAGGGACCTGTGGAGGTCATCTGGTCCAACCTGCTGCTCAGAGCAGGGCTGATCAACTGCATTTCCAGTCTCCAAGGGTTTTTGTCCCCGCCTTGGGCACAGCGATCTCAAATACTGACTAGAGAGAAGCAGCCACTTGATTGCCGAGCTAGTACAGCGCAGGATGCATCCGTCATTGCCGCAGCGGCTCACTGCTGACTCCTGTTCAGTCTGGCTCCCAGGCCCCCAAGTTCTTTTTCTGCAGAGCTGCTCCCCAGCCAGTCAGTCCTCACCCTGTGCTGTTGCGTGAGGTTCTTTGGGCCCAAGTGCAAGTTTGCATTTTTCATTGAACTTCACAAGGTTCGTCCTGCCCACTGAACTCTCTCTGAATAGCAGCCTTGTCTTCCAGCGTGTTAAGTGCTCCCTTCGGTTTGGTGTCATCTGCAAACTTGCTATTCCTTTGCATCATGTAGGTTATTAAAATTGTTAAACAGTATTAGCCTCTGTGTTAACCCCAGGGAATGCCAGCCACAACCAGCCGCTAATTGGACCTGCAACTATTGACCACAGTGGTTTCTACCTGGCAGTCCAGCCAGTTTTTCACACTTCTTGGAGCCTACTTCAAGCCTCACCAGTTAAACTTGGGATTGCGTTACAAACTAAAACAGATTATATCAGTTTAAAACATAAAAAAAAAAAAAGAAACAAAAACCCCCAAAACACAAGGAAAAGCAAACCCCAAAACAAAAAAGACATGTTCTAGAGTAAAACCCTCTTCTTTTATGCTGCAGAAATGTACAGTGATATAAAGGCATCAGTCTCTAAGTGCATCAGGACCTACCTTTTTAATTTTGCATATAAGCAGAGAAGTACTGAGAACTTGTGAGCTGAAGTTAAAGGTGATACATAGAATTTCTGGATAGGCTCTCAAGGGACTTGAAAAAGTTCAGCATGTTTTTACTCAAGCTTTATTTAGTCTGTGCCCCTGAGCTCAGTTCTCACCTTGAGATATGAATAAATTTAGTGGGTACTAAACAACCGGGTGGTTCATTGCATTTAGAGTGAGCTTGTTCTAGAAGCAAACCGATTTGTTAATTCAGCTTGCCACAGAACTAATCTATTTTCATCTTTTTTTAAATTTGTTTCTCTGTATAAAAGCTTTATATCGCTGTGCTCTTTCACCAGGAGATATAGGCAATTCAACAGATCCCTTAACAGTTTGTAATTTGCAGCTGTTAAATCCAAATAAAAATTGGTCTTAACTCAGAGTGCTTTTGTAACACACTTATTACAGTCCTTGAAGAGGAACAGGATATCTCACTGTGCATTCCAGCTATCTTTGTTGTTGTTTTGTTCATTCTTTCATGTCCAGACTTGGAAGTCCTTCAGGAAATGTTAGAAGGTAAAATTTTTAGTTTTGGAACTGTACTGTGTATAACTGAGATCTGTTTTTCTTCATGAATAGAATTCCTCCCTGTAAAGGTGTAAACGAGGAAACACAGAAGGCTCTGGACCGATCTCTTCTTGATTGCACTTTCCGATTACAAGGTAGAAATAACCGCACATGGGTGGCTGAGCTGGTGTTTGCAAACTGTCCACTTAATAGCACTTCATCCAGGGAACAAGGTAAGTTTTATTTAGGAAGAGTGGTGAATTTTGTTTCTTTGTGGTCTACACTGTCTGTTCCAGTAGTTCTCATGTTTTGGTGTTACTGGACAGCTATCTGCTCTTCAAATTTTAATAAACCACAATGCATCTGAATCAAAATTTTGACTGCTGAGTTGATGCACTTTTATTATTAAAATATGCTTCTTGGTCGCTTGCCACAGTTCACTCATAGTCTGTAAACCACAGTTTAGGAACCGCTAGTTTAATCAGTATTTACCACCTCCTAACACTGCAGGACCAACCCGTCATGTTTACCTGACGTATGAAAACCAGTTATCTGAACCAGTTGGAGGTCGCAAAGTTGTCGAGATGTTCCTTAATGACTGGAACAGTATTGCTCGGCTGTATGAATGTGTCCTGGAGTTTGCACGATCCTTACCAGGTACAGAAATCATCTCCTTTTCATTGAAATGATGTGTTTACAGATTACTATGTTTTTCTCACTCTCTTTTCCCTCTCTCTTCGAAGACATACCCAACCACTTGAACGTTTTTTCAGAAGTTCGTATCTACAACTACCGAAAACTTATCCTTTGTTATGGAACTACCAAGGGAAGCTCAGTAAGTAACTCCTAAGCACACTTAAAATGTATGTTTGAAAACAAAATGGGCAGGCTTAGAGCTCTCAGAGTTGCACTACAAAGTATTTCCTTGTATTGCATTATTGTGGAGTTACTACTGAAAAATGTAGAAATGAGTGAGAGTGCCAGATTACTCATTTGCTAGGTTATTAGATGTTCGAAATTTTTGAGAATTTGTATAAGATGCTTCAAAATGCAGGAAGAACAGTTGCGTGCTGCTGATTGATGAAAGCTGGTGTGGCAGTCTTTTTCTGACAAACTTATGGCAAGTGTTGCTACTGGTCACTGTTGTATGCTGGGGTATATGGATATATGTAAGCTGTGTGCTTAACACTGCTTTAGAAGAAAAGACTCTAAAGTTTTAGATGCAGTACTGTGCTTTGAAATGAGATCCTTAATTATTTTGTAACAGTGCTTGTTCCCTTGTTCAGAACTCTAGCTTACTCTTTAGTGTTTGAATTTACATCTTATTAATTACTTGAAATGTGTGCTTGCTCGCACCCTTGCATTAAATGCAAGGTAGAGGAGAAAGCGCGTGAACAGTTATTATACACTGATAATGTATTTTTGTGTGTAACTGATGTGAAGTAGCTGATACACTTGAAATTTGCTTCCTGGAAGGTTTTTGTGATCATGTTCTAAGCTGAATTTTTGAGAGTATTTTTATGTGCATTTTATTGGCACAGCGAATAAGTAGCAAGAGTAGCAGTGTGGATTTTGGAGGTCACTTCCTTACATATTAGCATGTCCAGTTCTTGGGTTTGTGTGCTGTAGCTGAGAAAACCAGACCACTCCAAGCAACTCATTAATCAGTTCTCTGTGGCATGAATCTCTGAAGTTCAATCTTCTCTCTCTCACCTTTGGCAGAAAAAGCTTTTGTTCTTTCTGGTTGACTTGCTAAAATAATTTTCCAGTTTTGTGGTTGCCAACAATCCAGCTAGCTAAATGGATGTTAAAGCTAGCAGCACTTTTTTTCAGAACCTCAACAACTTTTGAGGAGGATGAGTTAGGAATCTGTTGAGGTTTGATTAAAAATGACAGCCAACCAGCTTTCTTGTTATAACTTCGTAATTGTTCTAGTTTCCAAGACCATTTTATGTTCTTGATCTTGCAGATCAGCATTCAGTGGAACTCCATACTCCAGAAGTTCCATATTTCTCTGGGAACTGTTGGCCCAAACTCAGGTTGCAGTAACTGTCACAACACAATTCTGCACCAGCTCCAAGAGATGTTTAATAAAACACCAAATGTGGTGCAGTTGTTACAGGTAACGTTTTAAAAACTTCTCTCGAGAAGTACAAGATAATTAAGAGCTGAATTCTGTTTAAACTGTTGTCTTCAAAATTACTTGTATATTCTATGATTGTTTATAGATCTCACTGGCAGAAGGTGGCTTGGGGAAGATTGTCTCCCCCCGTGCCCGCTTTTCCTTGACCTTTTCTTAAAAGGAAGCTACCTGATCTCTCACTATCTGTTCTCTCTCAGGTTTTGTTTGACACTCAGGCTCCATTAAATGCCATCAACAAACTTCCAACTGTGCCCATGCTGGGTCTGACTCAACGTACCAACACTGCCTATCAGTGTTTCTCAATTCTGCCACAGTCACCTACGCATATCAGGCTGGCTTTCAGGAATATGTACTGCATCGACATCTACTGCCGAAGTCGTGGCGTCGTAGCAATACGTGATGGGGCGTACAGTCTCTTTGACAACAGCAAAATAGTTGAAGGTTTTTACCCTGCGCCTGGATTAAAGGTGACCGTTTCTGTGTTTTCTGGCACGATGTAAATAAATGAACTTCTAACTTGAAGTACAGATCTGATGCGAAGAGCTTTGTGAAGCTTTTTTTGAGCTGCAGTCCCTCCAAAATTCTGAGCACAGAAGGAATTTTCTGATTTATCAGTAGATTTGTTAATTAGTTTGAATTAAAATATTTACTTCAAGAAAACTAGCATCAAGTGTAAGGGGTCTTTTTCTTATCTATGTAAAATAACATAGAGGCTACTTCAGGCATCCTTTTGTTAAAACTTGCTGAAGCTTTGTGACCAGACTACATGTATTCTTCAGGATTGACAATAACTGCTCCTCACAAACTATGTTGTGTGGCAGGACAGTGCACCTATGTTGCAGATGAGGAAATGCTTCGTGTCAGATGATTCTAGATGGAAACTTCTCCTTTAAAATAGTTTCCATCGGTGTGTGGCATGAGCCTGTGGCTTTGCTTCTGAATAAAGTGCTGGCCTGAAAAGTGAATCTGTGCACACTAACAGAATACTTTAGCTGAGGACAGCTTGCACCAGTGCTAGTTATACTGAAATACTGGAAAGTTGCACACATTGTAAAACAGAATAGTTTGCTAATTTTTTCTTCTGACAGTTGCAACTGAACACTTGATTCTGTGGTACTGCATTTACCTGATCCTAAGCATCTCTCTCTTTCACAAATAACGAGTGGAAGGCTAATGGGAAGAAAAAGGGGATTGTAGATACCAGCGGAAGGTATAAGAGAATTAAATTGGGGAGGTAGAGGAGGAAATAATTCAAGATGGTTGGCAAATTCCTCTGAGTACAAGAGAATGCTATGGAGGAGGGGACCTGGGCATTCTTACCCAAACAGAGCAGTTGTAGGTGTGATACAACAGCTCAGTAGGTTCTGGATACTGATAAGTTGTTCTGGAACAGCTAATCTATTTCCAAGTGTAGGCTTTTCCTTTTTTTTTTTTTTTTTTTTTTTTTTGGAAAAAGAAAAATGCTGGTATTTCAATTAAATAGGGATATTTTATGTCAATGAGCAAGGTTTCTTGTTTGGTGGTGATGCAAGACTCCTTTCTAAAAGAAAAAGGCGATTGAAAATCCACTGAGAAGCTCTGTTTATGAATTGATACATTTTGCAAACTATTCATACTGTATAAAATGAATGCCCACTAATATTCAGTTCTAGACACCTGCCTGTTTCTTATGTGTTGTAGCTGATAAAGCTAGTATTACAGCTCAGCAAATACTGTACTTATTTATGTAATAAAATTTAAATGGGGAAATTGCTAACAAAACTGATTTTTCCACAGACATTCCTGAACATGTTTGTTGACAGCAATCAGGATGCACGAAGACGATCTGTAAATGAGGACGATAACCCGCCTTCTCCTATTGGAGGAGACATGATGGATTCTTTGATATCGCAGCTTCAACCCCAGCAGCAACCACAGCAACCACAACAACAGGTACCCTCCAGGCAAAATAAGAAATGTTTATTGTCTTCCACACCTGTAGGTTTTGAAGAACTTATGTTCTAAAAGGATTAGCAGTAAAAAACGGGAAGGGAGACTATAAAACTGCTCTGCTGTGGAATTCCCCTTGCGGCAAAATGTATTAATTTATTTTGCCATTTCTCATTCCAGTGTAAACAGCCCATGGCATATGAACAGCAGCTTTGGAAGGTCACATGAGACTTGCTGCCTTAGAAGCAAAGGACTGAGGGAGGGAAAACGACTGGTTAAGATAAAAGATGGGGAGGGGAGTCAGGAGGCTTTGTTGTTATAGGATGGCAGATAAAAAAGAATGAGGTGCAGAGATATTATATCTTAAGGAAAAACTGCAAAAAGTCACTGAAAAAATAGTGAGCATTGAACAACGTGATAGAGAGAATCAAACCACCATGTTGATGGACCTGTAAGATTTCATACCTGATGACCAAACTCTCATTAGTATTCTTGTGCACATACTTAATTTTAGTTTTAGTACAAAATGATCAAAAATTTTCGTTGTTCTGTGTTGCCAATTTCAGCCATTTGCAAAACAGGCAGGAGCATCGGGAGCTTACCCTCTCACTTCCCCACCCACCTCCTATCACAACACAGTGACACCGTCTCCCTCTATGATGCACACACAGTCACCTGGTAAGAGGCTGAGAGCTTGTGTACTGATCATGTGCTGGAAATGTGCACGCAGCTCTATGTGCGTGGATGTTTTTTTCTGTTATTTGAGCTGTGTTTCACTCCAGGTTAGCCAAGAGAATGCACCTTATATTGTGGAGAAATAGCAAAGCAAAGTCATGCCATGCATGTTTTGGAAAGTACATTTTGAAGCTAAAAAAAGCCTAATTCAATGGAACTGTCATCTTTAGCTGTGTAATATTTGGGACTGTTTTCATTCTTACAGCTTACAACTTGCTCAGACCAAAACCTGTTAATTTTAAATACCTGCTTCTTCAGAAAAGCTTTCAATCACCAAAGCTCTGCTTTCTGCTCACAGCTGTTACAGAGCAACAGCTGAAAAATATTTACATTTGAGGAAGGGCTGGGCAGGGGGGAAATGCCATTCTTCAAGCCAAATATCTTGGAGAGTTTCCTTTGTGTGGTGGATCAATCTGGAAAATATAATGCTCATGTGTGCATAAAATAAAGCCTTTGAGTGCAAAACCAAGTTCTCAGGAATCTTGTTTGCTGTCTCCCTATAAAGGAGATAGCTATAGCAGTTGATTGAAAAAGATATCAGAGAAAAATGGGAAATGCGTATGTTGAATGACGTGATGTCTCTGATTAGGAAATTTGCATGCTGCAAGCTCACCTAGCGGAGCTCTAAGAGCACCATCACCAGCGTCCTTTGGTCCAACTCCCTCACCTTCCTCTCTTGGAATCACAATGGGACAAACAGCTAACTTCGCCAGCCCACATGGTGAGTTCTTTACTGGCAGGTGTATAAGTAGTGGTAGGGAGAGTACATTTGCTTCTTGAAGTCTTCCAGAACAGACCTAAGTTAACTGAGAACTCAAATTGGTGTTTTGTGATTGGCTTAAGTAGGTGTTTTCGTACCTGTGGCTGTAACTCTTAACAGTAGCCAAAAGTAGCTACATGGCACATTGAGATGTTCCTAACATTTTAAAAATTGACTGTCAGTCACTGTTTCATGCTCACTAATGTGGGGAAATTCTGTGTGGTCTTGTAACAGAACAACAGCTGTGGCTTTTAATGAGCATTGTCTCTTGTAAGATTAGGGAATGATTTTTCACTGCCTACATTTCCTGGAAAAATAGCTGGAACAGATTAGAAATTCAAATACTTGCAATTTGAAAACATTGTCAAAGTCTTGCTGGTTTGACATACCTATATCCAAGCAACATGGCTTTCAGTTGCTTCCTTTAAGTCTTTTTGGAAATCTGCCAAAACTATTGTTTGTTGTGATCACAGTGCATTGGAAACCATTCCATAGATCACAATAAATGAACAGTTCAGATTGTAATTTTAGCACACGAGTTTAACTGTCAGAATTAACAAAGTGAGACAGATATACAACAGACTTTTAAGAAGCTTGTTCTGATCAGTCTTTATAGCAGAAATAACAGCAAGATACTGAATAGATGAGGAACAGTCCGGCTGAGGCTTTCATTTGCTAAGGAGCAGTAAAGTCCAGGTCTATAGGCAAGAGCTCTTTTTAGTTTAGACCCCATTATGTACTGAACATGCTGGTTCGCCTTAACCTTCACTTTTATTTTACTTTTTAAAAAATGAAACCAGAAAACCCTTGAATCTGTATCTTGATTTCCTGCCCAAACCCTGCCCCCGCCAATTATGTTTTCTGTATGGTTGTAAAATGTAGTCTGAAAGCTTGCAGACCCTTTCATGCTTTACAGATTTTGGTAAGCCCTTTTTAGATTTCCAGATTAGAAAACCTTGTACTTATTTAAAAAATAGTAACGGTTTTGTAACATCCGTAGGTACCATAGACCCAAGCTCGCCGTATACCATGATGTCACCCAGTCAGCGTGCAGGGAACTGGCCAGGATCTCCCCAGGTCTCTGGTCCATCACCAGCAGCACGGATGCCTGGAATGTCACCAGCCAACCCTTCCCTTCATTCACCTGTCCCAGATGCCTCTCATTCCCCACGGGCTGGAACAAGTAGGCTTCTTTGTCGGTGTTATGACTGTGAAACACTCATGTTTAACATTTCTAGTTCTGTGCCTTTTGGTAGTTTTGTGTATCAGCCTTAACAGTCATTACTGCCCTGTGTAGTAAAGTACCTAATGAAATGAAGCCTTTATTCTGCCCTAGTTAAAATCTTCTATAAAAAATTGGAAAACAAGTTAGATCATACAGCATAAACATCATCAAGATTGATACCTCTTGTTGCACTGCAGAAATTAGTCTTAAGCTATGGAGCTCTATGAGAGAAAATTCTTCAGAATGAAAGCAATGACAGGCACATTTGCCTACACAAATAACTAACTTTTTGCATCACAGAGTTGTAATGCTGCTCTTGCATGATTGATTTAGCCATCTTTGCATCTCATTGAGTTCGTTATACAAAGCTGCTGTCTGCTCGTGTGCTGCAAAAAGAGAAGAGAGTAGGATTTTAATGTTACTGAGAGTCTTTGCACAGGTGGAGGGTCAAAATTCTAATTCTTTGACTTTGTCTGTCTGCCTGTCACTAGGCAGCCAAATTTCTTAAATAAGAAGAATTAGCTTTGGCCCAGAGAACTCATTGCTTGTATAGTGACAACAAATAAAGTGAACACATCTTATGTTTCTGCTTAAATCCTTCCTTACTGCAAGTACTTCTTCCATATCAATAGGTTCCCAAGCGATGCCGACTAGCATGCCTCCACCTCGTAAACTACCTCAGCGCTCTTGGGCTGCATCCATACCTACAATCCTCACCCACAGTGCCTTGAATATTCTGCTGTTGCCCTCTCCTACCCCTGGCCTTGTGCCGGGACTAGCTGGCAGCTATCTTTGCTCCCCTCTTGAGCGATTCCTTGGATCAGTTATTATGAGGAGGCATCTTCAGAGGATCATACAACAAGAAACGGTATGGTTTATGTTGTTTAATGTTGACCTGCAAGTATGACTTCACAACTATTCTTCTTCATGCTTCTGTACCACGTCTCTCAAATCAGGCACAAACTGAAGTGCTTCAAATATAAGAACTATAATAGAATAGCCACAGGGTTACTATGGATGCCACTACTTGGCAAGGAGCGTTCAAGAAATTAGTTACTAGCTGACAATAACTGAACTACTCAGTCATGAATGTTGCTTTAGGGTTTGCGACAGACAGTGTGTGCCTCTTCACTTCTTTGGCATTGATTCAGTGACTGAGAAATAAGCCAAATGTTGCATAAGCTTCATTCTCAAGGCAAGTTTACCTGTCTACAAACATTGCGTGCTTTCTTTCTGGAAAGAGGGCAGATTAACCACTACAGTCTTGGGAGTGAATGTGTGTGTGTGTGTTCATGCTATTTAGTGAATGATTGACTGAATGTGATACTTCTTTTTATGCAGCTACAGTTAATAAACTCCAATGAACCAGGTGTAATTATGTTTAAGACGGAGGCACTGAAGTGCAGAGTTGCTCTCAATCCCAAAACCAACCAGACCTTACAGCTGAAAGTAACACCTGAAAATACAGGACAGTGGAAATCAGAAGAGTTACAGGTTTTGGAGAAGTTCTTTGAGACAAGGGTATGTACTCAGATCAGTAATGCTTACATTTTTGTGCATTGCTTTTAATCTCTGGTGGTGTTGTGAGTGGTAACTGCTGACTGTCATTGGCCTGTGCAAGGACTGCAAAATATAAAATTAACACCTATGCATGTTGGTTACCATATTAAATTACATAGTTATTAGCTAAGTAGGCAGTACTAAATAATGTCTTTTTTTAGGTTGCAGGACCACCTTTTAAAGCAAACACCCTTATAGCCTTCACGAAATTACTAGGGGCTCCAACACACATCCTCAGGGACTGTGTCCACATCATGAAACTTGAGTTGGTAAGTTAACCGTTTTATTTGGTTCACCCAACTTTGGTTATTATGTTTTTTAAGAAAGGTACTGTATCTTTATCTATAAACACTTAAATTGCTCTAAATTTATATAAGTTCTGTGGTGTTAATACAGAAGATTTCATTTTACTGCTAGTTCTCCTGGAAACTCTCAAAATTTCTCCTTTAAACTGATGATTTTGAGAAACTGCAGGCACATTGCTGCACTATAGGCACATGCATGGGCTGGCTTGAATCATTCCGATTGTGTTCTTGTTTATCCTATGCTCAATTCTTTCAGAGTTATTTTGACTTATGCTAAACTAGGCAACATCTGCAGGTTAGCTAGGGAGGTACATGCTACTTTTTAATGCTTCCCTACTTCATATCCGTGTATGTCACTGACATGAGACCTTTGCTGCTCTTTCTCTGTGCTGCTCTTTCTAAACAGTTCCCTGATCAGGCAAGTCAGCTGAAATGGAATGTGCAGTTTTGTTTAACAATTCCTCCCAGTGCACCACCAATTGCGCCTCCAGGAACACCTGCTGTTGTGCTGAAATCCAAAATGTTGTTTTTTGTAAGTAGAGCTATCTGTTTTAAAATTTTGTGGGCTGCATGTCTTTGAAATAATCACAAGTTAGTAGCAAAACATAAGCAGGCTGTATCTGACAACTGTAATAGCTAAAACTGTTCTGCTGTTTGGAAGCCTAGATTTGCGTTCATCTCTTTTGTAATGAGTTCAGTTAGTATTCCTGTTCTCCCTCCTATAAAAGCCCAGCAGCTCTTCATGTTTTGTGTTCTTGGAGAGAAGTTGCCAATATATAAATTCAGTTCCCTCTGGGCTGCGGATATCTTCAGATGCTCACCCTCTGGGTCTTTTGTTCTTCTTTGAGGCACTAACCACCTAGAGTAAGTGATACACACATTAGTGGTGCTGGGAAGGGACAGCAGGAATGAGATGTTTAGAACAAATCTATATTAGTGTCTTCCCTGAGGCAATGGTTGCTGTAGGGTGCTTTTGAGAAGAAAATAGTCTACACCTGATTGATAACTTCTCTGTTACAGAATTGATGTGTGAAAACTGAGGGGGTGGAAGTTCATGCTGTCTGTAGGCCTAGAATGTTTATCTGAAGTTGCGCTGCAGTACATGGTCTTTCAATTTAACACACTTTTTGTTTCTCACAGCTCCAGCTAACACAGAAAACAACAGTTCCACAGGAAGCTGTTAGTATTATTGTCCCAATTATTTATGATATGGCTTCAGGTACAACGCAACAGGCTGACATTCCCAGGCAGCAGAACTCTTCTGTTGCTGCTCCAATGATGGTTAGCAATATTCTAAAGAGGTTTGCTGAACTGAATTCATCACGACCAGGTACTGTACATGTCCAGTAGATATATTCTCTTCACCCAGACATCTGTGACAAATCTCCAGTGTAAAACTAAACCTCTCTTAAGTCTGAATTCTTCTCGGTTTCTATCATATGTCTTTAGTGATTACAAACTCCTGATGCAACAGGCAATACATAAGTTAATAGCAAGTACTGGCAACGCAGCAGAAGGTTATACTGATGATTCAGGCTGGATTTTGCTGTTCTGCCCAAGTGATAGAATGCACCTCTTGTTGGCCCAGCTCTTGCTGTACAGTAGGAGTCATACTTTTTAACAAATGGGCCCAAAATGAGTCACAAGAAATATGCTATGGTCAAGTGTCAGTTTTCATGGTTAATTATTAATTTATTGAGCTTAACAGTAGAATATGAAGGGATGTTAAAATAGTTATCAGAACTTGTCCACGTGCTGTGAATGATTAAAAAGTAGTTGGAGCGATTGTATACTCCTTTGTCGGTGTGTACACTAACAGAGGCGCATGCAGTTGTGTCCACCAAACGTGCTGTGAAGTGTTTGATCTAAATAGGTTGTTCTGAATGTTCATTGGCCTGTAGGTAGTGTGCTGTGAGTGATGGTGTGCTTTGCTTTCCCTCTTGTTTGTCATGCTTTTTAATTATCTTTTTTTAATATCTGAAACATTAAACAATGGTGGCAGGTTCTTTGGGCAGCATGTTGTCTGTAAGCAATGGTGTGGGGTCCTAATACATAGATGGCTCGTAGGAACAATACCTTTCAGTTCTGCTGTAGTGACATGCTGAAGAACAAAGCCTTTTTTCAATAACCCAGTGAATAGATTGAAGTTGCGAATCTGGAAGTTGAATTCTACTTCTATTCTGTGTAATTATTCATTGTTACGCAGTAATTTTAACTATGCTTGATGGTTTATTTCGATTGCTAGAACATGAGCAATGTTTATCTTAAATTGGTGTGGACACACATACGTTTCTGAAAATGGTGAGATTTAAATTAACATGCATTTTCTGTTTTACATATAGTAATAGCATAGGTAAATAGGAGAGAGAGAATAGCCTTGAAGGCATGTGGGGTAACCTGTAAGAGTTCTGTATGTGGTACAGAACTGTTGTTTGTGTAGCACTTCTCTTTCAAGATATGTTAACTAAGCTCCAGGTGTTTCTTTTGGAAGATGCTTCCCCATTGAGTTCCCCTATTGTGGGGAAGGGTAAATAATTTGTTTTGCTGTTTGTTATTGCACTAAGTTATGTTTTAAGGTAAAAGAGCTGCAGCATAGAGAGTAATTGTCAAAGCTGCTTTTGAGTACCCCAGGTGAGGTGTCTTCTGATGATCGTTAGATAGATCAGGATAGACAATTTTTGTTTGTCACACGAGTTTTGATGTAGTTTCAGAGTGTGGTACAAGAAGCAGAGTAGAGACGGGGGGGAAAAAGTGTATAAAAAGAGCTTGTAGCCCCAAGCAGGACCTTATCCAGGCAAGGAAGAGTGTACCTAGCTGAGCAGAAGACATTTCTAGTAGTCTTTCCTCTGACTTCTGAAATAAAGCTTGAGTCTGTCTGGATTTATTTATCTATTTATTTATCTATTTATTTATTTATTTATTTACACCACCAGCTGAAGTAGGATCTTCCCTGAGGACACTTGAAATGCAATTTCCTGTGTTCTTACTGTCAAAATGTATGTTGTTATATCTGATAAAAGAGAACAAGATACCTTCTTTGCCTTTGAAAGGTGATAGCAGAGCCAACAGATCAAAGTAGATAGTTGGGAGACTTCTTTTACAACAGGAGTACATGGGAGATCCCAGATGCATATCCTTTCTCTCCTGATGCTATTGTGCTGTTCCCAGGATTTTCCTACCTGTGTTAGCTCTTCTGCTGCACTAATTGAAATTTGCTTGGTTAAGTGAATTTTTCACTGTTTCAGCCAGAAAGGACCAGGGCTTCCCATCATGCACGTATGATATTACTGGCACTTTCATTGTAACCCGTAATCAGTGTTGCCCGGTTTTGGCTGTATCTTTTTTTACCTTTCTCTCCTTGTGAGAAAGTATTTTGTATCCAGCTTAATTTTCCTCTTAATAAAATGGTAGTGCCTGAAAAGTAAGTTCTTTTGGAAGAGTTTTCTTTTCTGATCTGTGGGCAGTTTAATAGTAAAATGTTGACTCATTGTGAGTATGCTGTCTTTCTGAGATCACTTCACCTGTGCCTCCATGGGAAAAAATATTTTATTTGGGGAAATAATTGTAGGAACTGAGGTGGAATCAAGCCCTGGAATAATAGGGTTAAACTTGAGCTGTAAGTCTGCAACCTGTATTATGTAGTGGACATCAATCTGGTAAGGAAATGAAAGTCCCTACAGACACTGGAGGTGACCCCTAGAGAGGAGCTCGAGTGACTCATGATATTTCTTAAAGCACTTCATGACTAAGCATTTTTCAATGTCTGATTTTCAGTGATGCAGTGAATGGTATTTAGCCCAGAGTTGTAGCTTTGATATGATAATGACTTGCCCAAAATAATCTCAAGAATCCCTAGTTTGGCAGTTAGGATTGATGCATCCCAACAGGCTCTACTCAGATCTCTTTGCTCACACTGTTGCTCCTTCAGCAACTAAATTCAGTGTCTTCTAATTGATGTTTCTTGAAATACACAGGAAAAATTCAGCCCACAGTGACCAGGGTATGACAATGGCTATTAACTGTATTCTCTCATCAGGAAACAGCAAATGAAAGTCACAGCTGCCTAACACTTCACCTTTTGTTGTTCTAATTAAACCTTTTTGATGCTATTGGTTTTAACTTTTTTTAAGCTATTTCTGAATATGTGTGTGTGTTTTTATAAAAAAATTCTGGTATTCAAATCTTGAGATGGCTGTGGCTGGTTTTTTCTCTGTGTATCAGATCTCAGCTGGTTGAAATAAAAGTCCATTTGCTCTGTATTTTATTTTGCATTTTAGATGTCAAGGGCAGAGCCAGAGCAATTTGGTTGGAAGAAACAGATTTAACCCAGTGTTGGAATTAGAAATGTTTCCAGAACTAGACTTAGGACAGAAAACATCTTCCAGCTGTTTCAGACATGAGTCTTTTGAAATGTTTAGTTTCTGATTTTAATTAATACAGATAGAACTTGAAAAAGTTGGGGTTTTTTCTCTGTAAGATATAGTGCTTTTAATTAATAACATACAGAAAAATTCAGATTGCAGTGCCACGTATGATAAATTCTCGTATAGATTCAACATGACGTTCAAAAGGAATTAAACATTAAGAGCCTCTTGCAATGTCACGGCCCACAAGAGCTGTCCTGCTGGGAAAGCCCGAGTTACTTCAGTATAAAATAAGTTGCAAATCCCAACGTCCTTGGAGGTCACTGGGATTTGCGGGTGGCGGTCACCGTGCGTACGGTCAGCCCGTGCCTGTCCGGGGTCGCCAGCGCGGTCGGAGCCAGTGTTGGGCGCTGCTTGGGGAGGTGGTTGGCGTGAGGGCCTGTCGGGGAGCGATGCTAACCTGTCTCTTTTCCCTGTTCCAGGTGAATGCACAATATTTGCAGCCGTTCGTGATTTGATGGTTAATCTTACGCTGCCCCCTGGTGGGCGTCCCTAGACACTTTTAAAAGAAGGCTGAAAGTGAGACAAAACAGAAAAAAAAATTATAAAGCCTTCAATTAAAAGAGGACGTTTTAATTTTACGTTTTTTAAGAGCTAACTATAATAAACTGGCAAACTTTCAGGGATGCACTTTCATCAAATGAGTATCACCACGACTTTTGTATAGTGCTGTTGTATAGTGTGTTTTAACGGGAGACACTTCAGACTAGGTAACAGATTGAAGTATCAGCTTGCTGGTAATAGATTTAATATTCTGTTTTATACTATAAAGATTATGAAAATGCCAAACTTGTTTGTTTTTCTGTTTTTCTTATGTTTTGGTGTAATAGTCTTTTTTTAAGGCAGGTCTGTCATTTTTGAATACTGTAAAACTGTGACAAACTTTATATTGAAGCTGTATTTTAATATGACTGCTTTGAATCCTTAGACAATTTATTTGGGCTTGTTGTAAACATGTCCCCAAAAAGCAATATTTAATAAACTGTATTAAAAAAATCTTAACCTGGGTGTTGTATAATCTTAAATATTATTCCTCTCCACTGTAGCCACTGGCCAAATCTCTTGTATTCACACTTACTTGGCTTTGTCTGTATGCGACCTTGTTTCCACACACACACCCGCACACACATGCGTGCATGTGCTGCTAATTTAAGAAAAAAAACAAAAAAAACCAAACAAACAAAAACCACAAAAAGCAACCAGTCAACCAAACAAAAATGTTGTGGTTGTTCCTGTGTTTTGGGGTTTTTTTTAATTTATTCTGCGGGTTTGATTTGTTCCAAGTCGTAGGAAACCGGAGTTTGTTCACTTTCCTCATTGTGTAAATAACCAGTAATTACTTAAAATGATGCTTCATTTCTTATGGTCATAAAGAACTACATCTGTTCTGTCCCAAAAGCAAAGTTTAGTGGAAGAAGGCACCTTTTTTCATCCGTCATGGAGTTCGTAGTTAGAGACACCTCTGTAACTCAGTTGGAAGGATTTTTCTATTTCTGTCTTTTAACAACTTAACAGATGTTTTAAAATTGAGAGGTGACATGAGTATGTCTGAAAAAGACTGGCTATTTTGCTGGCTACTAGTCTGGATTCAAGGTCTGAGTATTCCCATGCCTAAAAGAAGCTTTATATTCATTGTGCTCGGGGGCAGGCGAGTGCTGGTGGCAAAGCCTCCCCCACCGTGAGAGCTGCAGCACTTGAAGGTAAAAGCTGGGGTGGGAAGGAGGAAGGTCTCTCCCTGCGGGGCAGAGAAAACAAAATACATGAACTAGTGACAGATGGTTATGAACTGACATTCCCAATCTGAGATTATGGGAAGATCGAATTTTATTTTGTACTATGCACATCACTCCTCTTACCACCCACCATGTCCTAAGCCTCTCCTAAATACTTAAATTCTTAGGGAAAATGCTACTAGTGAAAGGAGGCATTTCCCACTGACCAGTGACACTTGTTCCTTTCAAATAAATGACTGTATTCACAAGTGCAGTTTTAAATTTCGTTTTTCATGTGTTCAGTCTTGTTTTCTGGTAGCCAGATGTCACATCCACCTGCTGCATTGGTGCTATTTGTAGATTTTCATCGTTGCAGAAGATTTGGTTGTCCATTTATTTCATTAAAAGTGCTGCAGTGACTCCACACCCTACAGAATCCTTGGATTGTTTCTGCTAAACCTGCCTGTGGGACAAGCATGAGAGAAATTGAATTACACGAAAAGAAAAAAGAAAAGAGAAAAGGCCGTTCTGAACCGATCCACAGATCTGTCATAGCAATGTTAGCCAGCATCAAATGGGAACACAACTTTTCAACTATCCAAAAAGCCATCCCAAATGACTGCAATAGACTTTCTGGCTCTCCAGATAACAAATACTGACCGTGTTAAAGGTTTTCTTAATACAGAAAAGAGGGGAAGAGGCTTTTTTGAGCCCTGCAAAAATCAAGGTGAGGGTTTGGGGGATTTTTTTACTTGAAACTAAGTTTAAATTACTTGCTCTCCTCACACATTTGAGCGTCCTGCAGGTTACCTTTGAGACTGTTTGAGTTTACAAAGATTGCAGAAAACAAGTTCTAATTTTAAGTAGCTGAGATAAAACAAAGCTCCATAAAACTATTAGGTTGGTGCAAAAGGGATTGTGGTTTTTGCATTGTTGACATTTGCTGTTTGATATTGGAGTACATTCTGAAGTAAATGTGGTTACGTTATACATCATCTTAATGCGCTGCACTTGCTTGATTTTTTTTTTTTTTTTTTTTTTTTTTTTTTTTTTGCTACTGACTTATTACTTGCTGCTTATATTTATTTTAGACTATGGAAATTATGTTAGACAAAAACCAAATCTGAGTATGTATCTGGCTCAAGAAGTTTTGCAAAAGAGAGCCTTGAAGATGAGGAGCGTAGCAGCCAGTCATCAGGAGTTGACGATGACCAAGTGAGAGCAATCGTCAAAGCTGAGCCTCTTACAACTACACAAGAAATTGCTGAAGAACTCAACATCGACCATTATATGGTTGTTCAGCATTTGAAGCAAATTAGGTGAAAAAGCTCAGTAAGTGAGGGCCTCGTGAGCTGACCGAAAATTTTTAAAAATGTTGTTTTGAAGTGTCACCTTCTCTTCTAATTCTACGCAACAGCAACAAACCATTTTTTGATTGGATTATGATGTGGGATAAGTGGATTCTATATGACAAGCGGCGATGACCAGCTCAGCAGCTGGACCGAGAAGAACCTCCAAGGCACTTCCCAAAGCCCAGCTTGCACCAAAAAAAGGTCACGGTCACTGTTTGCTGGTCTGCTGCCAGTCTGATCTACTACTGCTTTCTGAATCCTGGTACAACCATTACATCTGAGAAGTCTGCTCAGCAAATCAATGACATGCACCAAAAACTGCAACGCCTGCAGCTGCCATCAGTCAATAGAAAGGGTCCGATTCTTCTCCATGACAATGCCTGACCATGCGTCCCACAAACAACACTCCAAAAGTTGAACACATTGCGCTACGAAGTTTTGCCTCATGCGCTGTATTCACCTGACCTCTTGTCAACAGACTACCACTTCTTCAAGCATCTTCACAACTTTTTGTAGGGAAAACGCTTCCACAACCAGCAGGATGCAGAAAATGCTTTCCAAGAATTCATCAGATCCTGAAGGTCAGATTTTTAGGCTACAGGAAGAAACAAACTTGTTTCTCGTTGGCAAAACTGTGTTGATTGTAACGTTTCTTATTTTGACAAATAAAGATGGATGTGAGCCTAGTTGTAAAGATTTAAAATGGAAGGTCCAAAACAGCCCTTACTTTTGCACCAACCAAATAGTAGTTGGAAGCCAGGCAAGATCTCCTCCTCTGATGAGGTCTGTCTGTCAAGGCACGGGAGTTGCTCTCCTGAGGCTGGTGGCTTAGAACAGGAGGGCCCAGAAGAGAGTTTCCCAAGTGCTCTGGGTTAGGACCCTGGTGCTGGAGTGGTGAGCATCTTCAGAATGGGAGGAGGCTGGTGAGAGAAGAGATGGCCAGGGTGCATGTGTGCAATGGAAGAAGAGAGGGAAAAACACGATCTGGTCCAACACTGTGAATTGCAAGAGCGTTGCTCTTTTGGAGGACATTGCTCCTGAAACAGCCCAACTGAAGCGTGATCCTGACTGCTGTTCTTGCTCATGCTTCCACCATGATTGCCTTGATGTGGTCCAGATTCTTAACAAGTGATTTTTTTAGGCTTTATTGATCTCCCCATCTGCTCAGCACTGATGGGAACATGATGCTATCTGGGGCTAAAGGGAGGAAGTGGGTGAAAGGGTGCAGAGTGTCCCACGTTTCAGTCCAGTTTCTGTATTTTGAACCAAGGCTGGAAAGAACCAAGCCTTCCAGTGTTTTCCAGAAAAGCCTGGGCTGCCCCTGCCCTGTGCCCTGCCCCCTGCCCCCGCTGGCTGACAGTGCTGGGTGTCCCTGGCCCTACTGACTTGTGGCTCAGCCTGGGCCGTGCCCCCTCTGGCCTCGTGGCTCCGTGGCTCCCTAGGTGCGGGCCTTGTGCTGTTCTGGGGCTCAGACATTTGCATGTCATTGCATTGCATTGCATTGCATTCCTCTTCCTGAACACTGAGAGGCTTGGGGCCGTGACAGCTCCCTGCGGAGCCGGCGCCACTGCTGCACCACCCTCTGCCTCAAGAACCTTCTCCTCATGTCCAGCCTCGATGGCTGATCTCACACGAGACCCACCCCAGCAGCCCACTCAGCCCCTTCCCTGGCCCCTCACGCACCCCCTCCCCGCAAAGCCCCTCTGCCAACAGCCCTTTCTGGCCTCCCAGCCACCTGCAACACGGCTCCCCCCCTCCCCGCACATTCCCCGCAGCCTCACATCCTTTCGCCCAGCACGACGGGCCTCAACCGACGCCACCTCCACACCCGTTCCCTCGCCCGCCGCCAGCCCCGGCGCGGCCGTTACCGCGGCAACGCCGCCCGCCCTCTCCCCGCCCTCTCCCTCAGCCCACTGGCCAGCCCCCAGGGAACGGACTGAGCCGCCGACCAATGAGGAGGCGGCAGGCAGGCCCGTGGCGCACGCAACAGCCAATCCGGCTGCGCTGGGCGGGGGCGGCGGCCGCTCCCAAGTACCGGGCGCCCAGGCAGGGGGGCCGGGGGTCCCCGGGGCTTCCCCGGGCGCTGCGGGGTTCCGGAGCAGCGGCGGGGTTCCGGAGCAGCGGCGGGATCCCGGAGCAGCGGCGGGATCCCGTCCTCGGGAATAAACACCTGCGAGAAGCTGGGAATTCTCCCGCTCGGAGCTGCACGACGAGAGAGAAGCTCGGAGAGGCTGCGGGAAACACAACCCGGCTCCGTTTTCCTGCCCATAGGGGAACTGTCGGAGAAACGGGGGATCTTCACCGAGCGCTTTCCTGAGATCGCGGCAAAGCCCGCGTGTTCAGAGAGCTGAGAGGGTCTCTCGCCCGGCTCCCAAGCGCTACGAGCGACGCGCCGCGGCTCCCGTCAGGTCCGTGCGGAGCGGCGGGGAACAGCTGCCCCGGGCCGAGGTGCGGGCCGGGAGGAGAAATCGCTTGGCGCGCCGGCTTTGCTCTGGGTGTCGAGCCCTCGCTGTCTGTTGGTGAGGAAACAAGAAAGCAGATGTTCGTGCGACTGGATAGAGTAACGCCGTGGGAAGCTGTCAGTCTGCAGGGAGCCGCGACAGAGACGTTGAGAGACTGGTCACGCTATTTCCAGTTTTGGGTTTTTTTGGTTTTTTGCTTTTTTTTCCTAACAGCAGAGTGGTCCTAGTAAAATTATTGGCGGGCCGTGACTCCTTCCTGCTCAGGGAGCTCTAGAGCGCGCTTGACTTTCTGCCATACGGTTGTAAATGGTACTTCTTGTACCACACACTGGTGCTGCTGCTCCTGCAGGACTTCAACACCCGGTGAAAATTGTCCTGGTTTCAGCAGCTGATCATCAGCCCCTCTCTTTGGGGCAAGGCATCTAGCCGATGGAGGAAAACAAAAGGCTCCTTTTCTCCTCTCCCACAACCACTCGTGCCATTAGGTGAGGTTTGTACAAAGGGTTAAAACAGTGAGCTGAACTGTGTAAGTTATTCTCAATGCGCTAAATATTAGCTCATAGTTCAGGGACCAGTAACGCGATTTTTCTTGCTCTTTGTCTCGAGCTCTGCTACGTTATGCCATCGTCCAGTGCAAGATGTGCTCGGTTTCCTCGTGCACGAGAGAAAGTTCCTTATTACATAAGAAAGCTGAAAGACTTAAGGGATCAGCTGAAAGGCATCGCACCAAACATGGAGGCGCAGGAGGTGCGGTACACGTTTGACTTGCAACTTGCACAAGGTATAGTGGTTCTTTTCTTAGTCCTTTATTAAAATGCAGTGTAATGTGCAACACACTGAACTCCAAAGCACTTCCCAAAGCCAAACTTGCACCAAAAAAAGGTCACGGTCCCTGTTTGGTGGTCTGCTGCCGGTCTGATCCACCACAGCTTTCTGAATGCCGGCAAAGCCGTGGCATCCCAGAAGGGTGCTCGGTGAACAGATGAGATGCACCGAAATAAATCTGCAACACCTTCAGCTGGCATCCGCCAACAGAAAGGGCCCCGTTCTTCTCCGTGACAATGCGCAACCGCACATTGCGCGTCCAACGCTTCAAAAGGTGACCGCCTCGGGCTATGGATTTTGCCTCATGTGCCATATTCACATGAGCTCTTGCCAGCTGCCTGCCACTTCTTTGAGCATCTCAGCAACCTTTTGCAGGAAAAACCCTTCCGCAACCAGCAGGATGCAGAAAATAGTTTGCAAGAGCTGGTTCAATCCCGAAGCAGGGATTTTTACTGTACAGGCATAAACAAAGTTGCTCTTCGTTGGCCAAACTGTGTTGGTTGTAATGGTTCCTATTTTGATGAATAAAGATACGTTTGAGCCTAGTTGTCATGGTTGAAAATGCACGGCCCAAGGCCGCGCTTACTTTTGTACCAAGCGCCTGGCAGCTGGAAGCCGGGCGAGGCCTTCTCCCGCACCGAGGTCTGTCTGCCGAGGCCCCGGCATCGCTCCCCCGAGGCTGGCGGCTCGGCAAAGGAGGGCCCGGAAGAGAGTTTCCCGAGCGCCGGGAAGTGCCGGAGCGCTGATGGGCTGGAGAACGGGAGGAGACTTTGGAAAGAAGAGATGGCGAGGGGGCATCTGTGGATGGAACAGGAGAAGAGAGGGAAGAACAGGATGTGGCCCGAGGCCTTGAGCTGTACGAGCGTTCCTGCCTGGGATGACGTGTCTCATGAAATCCCCTGAGTAAAGCCTGTGAGCAAGTGCTGTTGCTCCTCCTTCCAGTGTGATTGCCGCGACGTGGTCCAGAATCTTAGAAGTTCTTTTGGGGAGGCTCTCTCGACCTCCCCATGTACTCAGTATTGCTGGGAACATGAGGGTACCTGGGGCTAAAGGGAGGAAGCGGGTGACAGGGTGCAGAGTGTCCCACGTTGGAGTGTGTTTTTCAGCTTTTCACAAGAGGCTGAAAAGAACCAACCCCTTTGGTGCCTTCCAGAAAAGCCTGCACTGGCCTGCCCTGTGGTCTTGCCTGTAGCCCTGGCCTTTGGTTCTGCCCCTTTCCCCATAACCCTGCACCCCCTGCGGCCCCGACCCTGCGGAAAAGCCCTGCCCTTCTGGCCCTGCCGCTGCCGTCCAGCTGTGCCCTGTGGCCGCGGCCGGCGCTGCTGCTCCCGCCCTGTGGCTCGCGCCTGCCACGCCCCCGGGCCTGTGGCCACGCCCCCGGGCCTGTGACCACGCCCCCAACGGCCCGAGGCTCCGCCCCCAACGGCCCGAGGCTCCGCCCCCGCGCTGTGACCATGCCCCACCACCCTGGGGCTCTGCCCCGGCCTCCCTGCATTTGGCCCCTTATCTGTTCTGGATCTTCAAGCACTGCATGGCACTGCTTTGCGTTGCATTGCTTTGCATTGCATTGCTTTGCATTTTCATATTGTTTTCGGTTCAGAAGCTGATCCGAACGAGTAGCTGAAGTTCAGAAGCCTTTTAGCCGCTGGACATCTATCAAAAGTGCTTACTTCTCTCTGCAGTCCTTTTAAAAATGTGTTTTTAAAATAGATTGATCTGTATTACTTTTTTTAAAAGTTTTTGTCTCTCTTACATTACCTTGCTCTCAGGGTGTTTTCGGGGAGCCCCATTCGTTAAGCAGAGCCATACAACATTACGTGCTATAAAACGTGGCAAAAAACACTGGAGTAATTACCGAAGGCTTATAATCTCAAATATATCTGGAAGATCATAGCAAGAGTCATAGAATTATTTTATTTGGAAGAGACCATCGAGTCCCACCATAACCTAACGCAGGCACTAAACCACGTCCCTAAGAACCTCGTCTGTGTGTCTTTTAAACACCACTTCCCTGGGCAGCCTGTTCCAATGCCTGACAACCCTTTCCACGAATAAATTTTTCCAAATTTATCCAAACTAAACCATCCCTGGTGCAACTCGAGGCCATTTCCTCTTGTCCTGTCACTTGCTACCTGGGAGAAGAGACCAACCCCCTCCACGCTACAACCTCCTTTCAGGCAGTTGCAGACAGCGACCAGGTCTCCCCTCAGCCTCCTTTTCTCCAGGCTGAACAGCCCCAGCTCCCTCAGCTGCTCCTCATCAGACTTGTGCTCCAGACCCCTCACCAGCCTCGTCTCCTGAAGTACTGATGCCTGAGCAATAGGCCCTGAACCAAATTTGACTTCTAGATGAACCTCTCAACCGAATGTTATAACAGTATCTAATAGTTAGTGAAATATGTATAACCATTAGTAAAATATGTATGATGTAGCAAAAGATGTAGCTTAGATAAAATATAATCATTAAGAAAAATAAAATGTCATAAGAAATTCGTGTTTCCTTTTTTATGCTAAGAAACCAGCTACCAGGCCTTGTTTGGAAACATGTAGTCAAAGACAAACACGACCATGGGAGTCATCCTCAGAAGTTGTCAAAGCTACAGACACATTAGCGAAACTGGAACTCTTTGGACGTGCCCAGGATCCTGACCAGATCCAGAATGCCCCCGAGTGAGGATGCCAATCTGCCAGACATTTCTGTGCGTTTTGATACATGGATTTGTTTGTCAACCTGTATAAGAGCAGGACCCTCTCACAGCGGTGATGGAGACCTCACCTACGAGTGGACCTCCCAATTTCCAGGAAAGATTCTCTGATTCTTTGCTGTGACAGGGGCTCCCCAGCTGAAGCACGGATCTGGATGATGGTAAAGTATTAAGGCGATTGGTGATGTGTCTTTTTTAATCACTATACTTAATTCTATGTAGTAGTGGTTAAGTGCATTGCCTTGCTTACTCTTTCTGTTGCTGCTTTAAACTGAAGTTAAACTAAGTTTATCTTTTGCACCTGTTGTCTGTGTCCTTTGTGCTGACCCTGTCTACTGGCAAAACAGCAGGACAGACTAGACCTTGTTTAATTAAATTTATCCTGTGCCCTTCTCCCATCAAAAGCTGCAAGGAAAAGAAGCGTTTGTATACATGTGGCACAAATGACCTTGAAAAAAATAAAGGTAAAATGGTTGTATGCCTTAACTATTCGGGCAGCCTTCAAAGCAGAACATTTCATAACGATTTAGCTATGTTAAAAGAAGTATTTTAGTAACATTACTGTGTGGAAACTGAAACGTAACTTCAAATACTACTAGGACATCTTTCCCCCCCCGCTGAAGCAGCCTAGTTGAGCCCGTCTTAGTCATGAGTGCTGTTTAGCTGTCACCTCGGTGCCCAGAGGAGAGCAGCCAGCTTTTCCACCAGCTGAGACCTAACCCCTATTTGAACTTGGCTCTACCCTTTCCACCCACCGTGCACTCTTGGGTTCAACTTTTCCAGTTCAGCTGTCAGTTAACGTGTCAGGACACTATGTGAGAAGCTGTTTGATGAGCAGCCACCCCAGCAGTGCCCGCCTGGCAGCTGCCGCCATGGACAAACCTCTGCTGTTCTCCACCCTGTCGCGCTGCACCGGCAGGGATGCAGGAGTCACCGGGGGAAACGAAACCACAGACCTCAGCGTTTGCCAGGAGGCTCCTGGGAACACGCAGCGGTCACACTATTGAATTTTCTGCTTAGCAGGAGTCTCTGAAGATTGTGGTCAATTCCAGCATGTTTTCCCCTGCTAAATAACAGTGGGCCAGAGAGTGAACTCGGGCTTGCCATGCTGACCTGCAGAGCCTGCTGGCTAGCAAGCTTCCCAGCTTCGTGCGGGACCACCCTGGCTGGCTCCCTTTCAGCCTGGAGAAGAGGAGACTGAGGGGAGACCTCACGGGGCTACAGCTGCCTCACAAGGGGAGGAGGAGGGGCAGGCGCTGAGCTCCTCTCTGGTGACCAACCACAGAACCTGGGGGAATGGCAGGAAGATGTGGCAGGGGAGGTTTAGGTTGGACATGAGGAAAAGGTTCTTCCCCCAGAGGGTGGTGGACACTGGAACAGGCTCCCCAGGGAGGTGTCACGGCCCCAAGCCTGACAGTGTTCAAGCAGAGACTGGACAAGGCCTCAGACACATGGTGTGACCTGCGGGGTTGTCCTGTGCAGGGATGGGAGTTGGGCTCGATGATCCTTGTGGGTCCCTTCTACCTCAGGATATTCTATGATTCTCCACAAGCTGAATTTGCTCAAATGGGTGGGTATGGACACATGTGGGTGTGAGTCAGTTGGGACCCCTTGTCCCAAGGGCCCAGGCTGGGTCCTGTCCCTCTCATGTGGCAGTGTAGGTGCAGTCCCTCACCATCACATAGCTCCATGCTGAATGCATGGGCATAATGTGTGTTTGCAGTAGCTCTGGATGCTCAGAAATGTTAAATTCCTTTTGATTTCTATGGACTGGAGTTTACCTTGGGAGCGACTGTTGTCCTGGGTAGTGCCTTTTCTTTCACAGCGTTTCACAAATGGTGAACATGGTAAGCTTTACAAATAAGTTCATTCTTTTCTATGCTCCAGGTGCCCAGGTCTATACATAGTTGGTCATAGTCAACTTGAATTCATCTTAGATTTGAAAATGTACTCGTTGAGCCTGAAACCAGATTTTTAAGTTGCGTTATTCTATACACTTCTGCATTTGTTTTTGTACAGTTGTTTTGTTGCAGATGTGTGCTTTAGAAAAAAATATGGCTATACAACCTTCTGCCTCTTGGTTGCTGCACAGTTTGGTGCAGTGTGGTACCATCCATATTCAACTCTTACTGAAGAGTTAGCTGCTCACATAGGGAAAGATTTAACTCCGAAGGAATCAACCTTTTATTCAAACATGCTGTTAACTAGCAAACAGCACATTCTGAGCATCCTGGAAGAGAATTATTCCAGTTTGTTTCATTTACTTCACATGATATGACCTTGAAACATCAGTGGCATTCACGGTCAGGCAGTGATGCTGGAGAGTATGCAGCTGAAGCCTGTCCCGGTTTTGTTAAAAACAAGTTTCTCTTTTAGTGAATTTCCCTGTCAGCTAAAGCCTTCTAAATAGCTGCAGTTTCCTGAAAAGCTAGATACATGTTTTGGTAGACATAGCAATGGAATGCAACGTCATTGATAAGGATGGATGCACATCTGGCAAGAGCAGTGAACTGAAACAGGTGACCAAAAAACTGACGAACTAAAGTATTCCATCCTATTCAGGTGATACTTCATATAAAAGTGGGAGATCATGAGGATCTCATCCTTTTCCTTATGGCCAACATTGGGAGAGGACCTTGCGAGTTGTCCCTGCGAACTGAGGCCTAGTGACAGACTGAATCCAGTTCCAGTTGGCTGCAGAGTCCAGTCCAGGACTTCGGGTGCCGGCCCCACATCTGCCGGAGCAGCTGCCGGGACTTTCAAGATTGGTTTTGTATGTTTTGTGTATTATTTTCTCTATTTTTATTGGTAGCATTAGTAAAGCATTTTTAATTTTTTCCAACTCTCTTCTCTCTGTCCTTCTTTCCCTCCCAATCGCCTGTCCTTAGTGGGAAGTGGGGAGAGGGAGGGACTGAAGGGGGAAGTGTGGGAAGAGAGGGTTAACAATACATCTGCCATGGTTTTATTGTCACCCCGCAATCAAACCACGACAAAGCCCAAGGTGATCCATCAGACGTGAGTTTTGTTGTGCAGGTTTATCCAGCTTGTGGGCAGAATAAAATTTTGGGGCCAGATCGGTGGGACACAGCAGCACTTCTCCATCTCTTTAACTGCTACAACTGCCTCAGAGGTAAGACGTACATCAGCAGAAAGTCACAGATGTCATCCTGACCAGAGTATTTCCAAGGAGTCCTCTTTTCTTTCATAACATGTAGTACTGTACAGCCCTACGTTGTGCAGGGTATTTGTGGGCAGTGGTACCAGTGCTGGGTGGTGGCACTGCTGCTGCTCTGCGCCTCCTCCTTGGGACACTGGAAGCCACAATGAACTGATATGTTCTGCAGAAATTATTTTCTTCTTCCTCCTGGCTGAAGGGGTTTGGGAGGGCAACCCAAGATTCACTGTGTGCAGTGCAGAAGGTACCAGAGATCTGACTGCTTGTACAGCTATTAAAAAAAAAAAAAAAAAGGTAAAACAACAGGTTCTGCTTTGCATCTAGTGAGAAGTATAGGGCTGGCAGTGGCCTCCCGTGTCTCCAAATCCAGATCCATTGCAGGGAAATGCACTGCAAAATGCTCTTTATAAACTTGGCAGGCTCCACTTGAAGTCACGTGCTTTTGCCTAAACTCACAAGTCTACTCAGCATCCCCTGGAGAGGCTCCTGGAGACCTTCACTGCTCTGAGCCTCTGAGCCATGTGGTGCACTACAGAGATTACGTCAGTCACAGAAAGTATGAGCTGATATTTTTAAGCGTCCAATGAAAAAAACTGCCCCTTTTCCATCTTGTTTCTGAGCTCCAGTCCTTTGGGCAGGGTTAGGACTGCAGTCAGACTGCAGCTGTTAAACTGTGATTTTAGAAGCATCTTGATTTGTTCTTCTGCAAGAACAACAACAAAATGCACTGGACCACACCTCTCTCTTAAAGACCTAGCTTAAAGTTAGGGCAGAGTGGAGGGAGCTGGAGAAAGGAGGGCAGCACAGGCCAAGAGGAAATGGCCTCAAGTTTTGCCAGGAGAGGTTCAAATTGGATATTAGGAAACATTTCTTCACAGAAAGGGTTGTCAGGCATTGGAACCGGCTGCCCAGGGAAGTGGTGGAGTTACCATCCCTGGAGGTGTTTAACAGATGTGTAGATGAGGTTCTTAGGGACATGGTTTAGAGGTGGACTTGGAAATGTTGGGTTAACAGTTGGACTCGATAATCGTAAAGGTCTTTTCCAACCAAAATGATTCTACGATTCTGTGATTTTTCATCAGCCTGGGGAGGACCCACCACGGGCTGGGTGGAGTGACTGTCCCTGGCTGCTTCCCTCCTTCCCCCTCCCCATGGCTGCTCTCCCAGCCCCAGGGGCTGGGACGCCCTCCCTGCAACTGGAAGGGAGCCGGAACGCCTCTCTTGGGTTGGTGTTGCCTGTTCTGTTCTCTTCGTGCTTCAGGCCAGTCATTGGGCTGGGCTGTCCATGAGCAGGAGGAGGCAGATCCATCAGGTGGACTGCAAGAAGAGATGGGAGGGTGCTTGATTTCTGTGCAAATAAATGAAACGGAGCAGGAATTAATAAAGGAGAGACTTCAGGAGATCTAGAAGAGCAGGAGAGACTGTCTGACAAGTTTCTTCAGCCCTCCCCATTGGGCTCACTTTTTCGTTTTATAGAGGTTAGCTTTAGGAAAGCAGCAGGCAGATTACTCTATAGGATTCCTTGTTTGACCTTGACCAAAGTATTTGCTGATGAAGACCTGCATGAGCAAAGGCAGATTTTTAGGTTGCCACGTGACAAACTTGGAGTCTCTCCAAAAGGTACCAGAAATGTTCTCCCTTTTCTCACAACTCTCTTGCTCCAGTCCAGTGTGGCAATTTTGCAGGGAAGGCCTCGTGCATTCGCCTTTGCCTCTGTTGTTGGCATTCGTGAGCGGCCCTCTTGCTCCTCGGTGCAGTTATGCAGGTCTCAGGCATTTCTTACCTGCCTCTGCCAGCAGCAAGACTCCTCAGTTAAGCAAGCTAACCAAAACAAATTCCCAATAAAGGAATTTTGAAAGGAATTTATTTTTCTCTGCCTTTTTTCCCCATCCCACAGTTTCTTGGAGCTTTTTGTCCTACAGTCAAGATTTTGCACGCATCATCATGCTATGATTCTGGAGGACTTCAGTTAGCAAAGTTTATACAAGGAAATGGTTTTTAAAATAATGAAGCCAACCTGTCATTACTGGGCTTTGGAGCAAATGTAATTGTTTGAAAGACTCTCTATGTCTACATAGTTTAACTTAACGCTATGAGGAAATTTTAAGACATTTAAAGTTTTAAACATTTAGGAAGTTTAAAGTGGAATTATTACAAAATTAATCTTCTATGCAAATTCTAATTCCAGTGGAGATAGCTGAGATAGGGTACTGAGTTTGGGGGCTGGGTTTTGTTGGGTTGTTTTTGGTTGGTTGGTGAGTTTTTTTGGATGTGAACATCACTGAGGTTTTGCAAATCTGAATATAGCAACGTTGTCCTAATCAACAACAACAAATAGAAAGTGAGGCTGACCAGCCTGTATTGTTGTTTTGCTTCAGTGCTTTTCCTACTTTAGTTTTTAAGGAAGGATGGCAAAATCTTACTCTGATTCCCTTTGAATTTCCAAATGTTCCTCTTCATTTGAGTTGCACAGGCATTTAAATAAACAAATACATTTTTTAAAGTACCCTCCTACATCCCAACCCAAATCTTTGCCAGGGTGCCCCACGTGCTAAAACTCATAGGAGTAGCCTGGTTTGGGGATTGGCACAGCACAGGTTAAAGCTGATGAAATGAAGATCACACAAGCTGTGCGGGAACAGGCCAGCCCCAGAGAATTAAATTGCATCTTCCTCTTGAACGGGAGAAGTCGCAAGGATCCTGCTGCCAGCGGGCACCTCCCAAGCACACCAGAGGAGAGAGACCTTTCTCAGCAGGGACGAGTCTGGACCCGGGACAGCACGGAGCCTTTTTGAACTCTATTAACGCTTTCACTGTGGGAAAGACTTATTTTTCTTTTCTTTTCTTTTTTTTTTTTAATAAAAAGGTGGCTCTGGACCTAGGTTGAAAGGAAGATTTGTTTAACCCTTTAGTTTCTGGCTGTGGGAGGATGCTTGATGCACATCTACACACACACACTCTATTTTTACTTTAGGTAAACCCACCTGCTGGACATCGCAGCGTTGTCCCGGATTTGGTTGTGTTTGGCTGCTTTGATAAAATTTTACACAGAGAAATTGTATCTTTTTTTTTTTTGCCCCTGTAACACCTCTACTTCGTTCTTGCGCCTTGAAGTCTTTGGGCAGAAGCTGACATTGCAGCCTCAGGGAACAAAAAGCAAATAATAGCTGAGGTTCTGCTGTGAACCGCTGTCCACGTTGGTAATTTATGACCTTTAATTTTGGATATGCACTTACAAAAATGGTTCTGTCGGAACCTCCTTTTCCTGCTCTAAATAAGACATTGGTTTTGACAGCATCTGCTATTGTCTGGCTACAGCTTCCTCCAGCCCTCCTCCCTTCACAGGTCTTGGTTGTTTTCCTGCATAGACCAGGAGTTAAAATAAAGCTTTTAGCAAATGTGGTGTTTCCTCCTCCTCCACTCTTCTATTATCACATATGATTTGATAGAACAAATCTAATTTTACCTATAGCAAGTGGGTGGTGGGTTTTTTTGGTTTTTCATTTGGCTGGTTTGGGTTTTTTTGTTTGTTTTTTTCCTTGTCGTTGTTTTAAACAGTAATTCTTATAATGACAGTGGAAATGTTGATTTTTCTAGGGACAAATATCCTCCAGCCTAGCTTTCTCTGTGTTCCACATTTTTTCCTAAAATTTGTAGTAGGTTTTCAATTTATATGAGTACTTTTAACCTCATGGTTACTTGGGACATACCCGGATCTATAAGAAAATGAAAATAAATATTTTTCCCATTAACTATTTGATATATTCCAGTTATTTGCTATCTGGCTCTGTTGTATACTCAGTAGGGACACAGAAGTACCTCTTCAGATAGAATATTTTCAGTATTTCAAAACCAAGATTTTGTATTAGAGGGGTTTTCTGCTTCTGTTCTCCTTGTCCACTTTGAGGAAGACTGCCCACCCTGTGTGTGATCCCCTTCCTCCATCCCTCCCCGTCCTGACCCTCCATGCTCTGTCGCCAAAATCTGGCATTTCATAGACTTCAATCTGAGAACCTTGTTTCACTTCACAGATTGTCTTCATAAATTAATTTCCAACATGGAAACCTAGTCATTTTCCCTGTACTCTCAGCACCAAAGGATCCTTCTGATATTTCAGTGTTGGACACGGCGGAAGTCTCACTGTCTCTCTGTTGGAACATTCCTGGAGCATGGGGATGTGGTCCAGCGCCGCCCCCAGCACGGATGCGCTGCACAAGCTTATTGCTGCTCCCAGGAATTGCCCTGGTGCTGGGAGTTTCTCATCAGTGGCGTTGCCAGGTGCAAGCAGGCATTCCTCAGAGCTGGCGTCCCCAGCAGTCTCCCTGCTTTCAAGGACAACTTGATTATAAGGCTGCAAACTGATTTGTTTTTTTTTTTTTTCTTTCAGTGCTGTAGAGTAAAAGAAAAGTTTGCGATCACCTCAGGAAGTTATTTTTGCTTGACACATCAGACGGCAGTTTATTAAATGTTAGTTTGCTCTAGTCCCTTGTCACTAACAGGGCAGAAGCAATAAGTTCAGGTGACCTTGGCAGCTTTTCTCCCACTTTCCCTGCCTGAGCAGGCAGCGGAGCTGCACAGAGGGGCTCAGGCCATCCTGGGGCAAGTGCTGAGGGACACGGCTGAAAATGGGGCCAGGGCAGATGACGTTGCCCTCCTGTTCAGGTGAGGGGGCTCCACGTGCAACGATACGCTCGGTTACGGGTGTAAATTACAAGGTGAGAGGATGAGTGGTCTGCGCCATGGGCGGCTGGGGCGGCGTCGCAGCAAAGCGTCTTCACGAAGCACCGTCGTGAGGCTGCTCTGACTCCCACAGGCTGAGAAACAACTGGAGTTTTCGCATGACATGTTGTGTCTCACCGAGCCTCTGCTTCCACAGCAGCGTGTGGTAAAACGCCGGCTCTTCACATGGAAAAGCCCCAGAAGCCGAGCGGTCACAGCCTGAGCGGATTCTAACACTGGGAGGTGATAAACAACCCACCATGACCGTAACCTGCTTGTTTCTGGTGTGTCCTGTATCTTGGTCTTTTCTAGATCCTGATTTTTGTGCTTTTAAAGCGATTTTTAACCACTGTTG
This sequence comes from Caloenas nicobarica, assembly GCF_036013445.1. Classification (NCBI taxonomy): domain Eukaryota; kingdom Metazoa; phylum Chordata; class Aves; order Columbiformes; family Columbidae; genus Caloenas; species Caloenas nicobarica. The sequence continues at coordinate 116,760,474 of NC_088245.1, read as the reverse complement.
GGTTTTGCAAGTCCGGGATCAGAAATGTTTACTTGTGGCTGGAGAACACGCGGGTTCACAGTAGACATCAGATATCAGGAAAATTAGGTACTTTACATGATAATACTTTGTTCCATCAGAATATTTTTCTCTATTTGTACTCCTCCAACGCTTGCGAGAGATGCAGGTTACAAAGAACTTCTGGAGGGACAGTAGTGCAGGGGTTACAATGCTTTGGGGGAAAACAAACAAACAAACAAACAAACAAACAACAAAATCAATCAAACAAACAACAAAATGACCAAACCCAAGTTTTAACAGAGGCTGGAGAAGAAGAGCTTGAGGAGGAAAAAAATGAAAGTAAGAGTGTAAATGTACTTATTTTCTAGCTAAGGTTATATTGCATGTTACAGGGAAATTCATGAAGTTTTTTGGCAGGCAATACAATTTGAAGACTTCAGGGGGTTAGATTTTATTTCCCCTCTGCTAAAAATAGTTCGTTTAGGTTTCGGCAGCTAATGACTCCTACACAGTGCTGGAAATGCTAGCAACAGGGACTTGTTTTACCATTGCCAACAATCTAAATATTTCAGCAGCTGTGGAATTTCTTAAGAGTCAGGCCTGTGGTGTGGAAGTGGCCAAACATTAGGCCACAAAAGAAGAAATAAAGGTGATTCCTGTGTGGATGAACTCCTGGGAACCTCTGGGATAACAGAAAAAAAGACAAAAAAAAGGGGGCGGGGGGGAGGAGCAGAGGAGGAACTAAAATGCAGCATGGTTGTCTGTGATGTTTAAATCTAGGCTGCCCATTCAAGACGAGGAAGCTGGTGTCATGAGGACGATCACGACTCCTGTTGCGACTCGCCAGGGGCTGCTTTCCCCAGGGGGGTTCCTGGCACGGGGCGGTTTGCTCCTCGCTGGGAGCACGGGGGGCTCGGCCTGGACGGCAGGCTTCGAGGGAGCGCTGCCCTGAGGTGACTTTTCTAAACTTTCGGGCTTTCTGCTGCCGTCGGGACAAAGTTTCTTCTCAAGGGGCTGTGGGGACACACCTGGGGACAGGTCAGGGGCTGGGGGCTGCCTGTGCCCACAGCACGGGGCCCTGCGGGGACGCTGCCAGCTCGTGCCCCTGGGCTCCCTAAAAGCCAGGGATGAGGATGGAGGCGGCTGGTGACCCCAGGCTTGGCGCATGTTCCACAGCAGCAGCGGCTGCCTGCAGGAGACACCATTTCTTTCAGTTCTGTGCCTGGCCCCTGCGGCTCCCTCGGTGTTCGCTTCGGTACCGACTCGTGTGTTCCCTTGGATAAGCAGCAGCAGTTAAGGGACAAAGGCAAAATTAAAGTGACCACTGTGCTGCAGGTTGGTGCTGAGACCATTAGGCTTTGACTGTACTGTTTGTGTCCCAGCACGCTTATTTTCCTGATTCACTTGTGCTTATTTTCGGTATGTTTATTTTGTTTTTCTCCAAAAGTAACACACATCAGAGCCATTTTCAGGTATTCAGCCTCCTCACCTTTGGGATGTTAGTGGCATGGGCAGTTTTCCTGCAGACGTTTTTACTGTACGTCTTTTTAGGTAGGTGTACTCCTATTAGCTTTCTGAGTTTATAATTCCTCGTTTTTACAAAATATTGCGCATACTTTTTTTTTTTAAAATCTCCTTTAAAATGTGGAAAGAAGGTAAAAATATTTCTACTTTTTAATAAAAGTAATTATTTTAATAGGGGTAGGAAACCTCTTCTTCCAACATTTCATTTATAAAGACCAATATAAATACGTGTGTGTGCACATGTACATGTGCCCCAAAGAGATCAAGACCAATTCATATAGCAAGGGTGCTTATCTTAGTTTTTGCATTTCCCAGTTATGCATCCGCTTCTCTGCATGACTGACAGTTCATCACACTTCCTTGTTCTAGCACACTGTCCTTTCAGCTTACCCAGAGCTACTCTGGACAACATTCAGCTATAAAAAAGAGCCTCTGTGCTCCCAAGGATATACAGAACAACTTAGGGCACACCTCCCGAAGGTTTCCAGAGGGCAGAGCTGCACATTCACCATCATAGAATAGAATCACAGAATCATTTTGGTTGGAAGAGACCCTTAAGGTCATAAAGTTTAGCCATTAACCTAACACTGGCACTAAACCATGTCCCTAAGAAACTCATCTACACATCTTTTAAACCCCTCCAGGGATGGTGACTCCACCACTTCCCTGGGCAGCCTGTTCCAATGCCTGACAACCCTTTCTGTGAAGAAACGTTTCCTAATATCCAATCTGAACCTTCCCTGGCACAACTTAAGGCCATTTCCTCTTGTCCTGTCACTTGCTACCTGGGAGAAGAGACCAACCCCCTCCATGCTACAACCTCCTTTCAGGCAGTTGCAGACAGCGATCAGGTCTCCCCTCAGCCTCCTTTTCTCCAGGCTGAACAGCCCCAGATCCCTCAGCTGCTCCTCATCAGACTTGTGCTCCAGACCCCTCACCAGCCTCATCACCCTCCTCTGCACTCTCTCCAGCACCTCAGTGTCTTTCTTGCAGTGAGGGGCCCAAAACTGAACACAGTGTCATGGCTTAGGTGACACTAACTGACCTGTTTGCAAGGCTGATGACTTTCTGGGGGTTGGCTGCCCCAGTGAGAAGTGCTCCAGCAGCCGTGGGGGTGGCAGCTCAGCTATGGGGAGCGCCGGCAGTGGAGTCGAGCTGCCTCCTCTTGGCTCTGTCAACCAGCTGAAACATTTAAGATAGGCCAGTCAAAAAGAATTAGTACGGCTGGTTCTATGGTTTTTTTCCTCTTTTTTTTTTTTTTCAGCAGAGACTGAGTGACAGAAATAGGCATTGAGAGCTGTCTCGTCACTTAAAGGATTTTTTCTTTCCAAGCGGATGCTGCACATTAGTCAAGATTTTGACTGATGACCTACTCTAGGATGTAGTTAGAGCTCCCATTTAGCTTTGCTACGTTCCAAATGCTGTAATTGATTGCACAGGTATTGCACAGACTGGGGTTCTTTTTAATCAATTCCTTGGGTACTTTGACCATGGCATTTTAAGGAAGTACGTAAAATAAGGGGGTTGTTCAGGTAAGTAGGTAGGCAGCACCGAAGTCTTTCCAGTCAGCAACCTTACAGTGTTGGCTATAAGCTACCAGCTAAATTACTATGCATTTGTCTTAGCCATATTGCTTCTATCCCTGTTGCCTAATGAAAAGCATATGTTCACTAGCTGAAGGGCATTTAAATTTGTCATCATAAATTCATGCACTGGAGCCTAATTAAAGTGGAATTTGACTGCCCTTATAAAAACATTTAGTGCAACCATGAATGTTGTTTCCCTTATGAAGCACTCTAAATATTTTATGCTGTGTATTCATGCCAAGAACTTAGCTATGGATTTTTGGTGATGTTGGGTGACATCGATGGCGTTACTAAGGTTAATTGTCAGAGTCCTTTAGCGTGAAGCTGTTCTTCACCAATAGAATCTCTTTAAACTCTGAAAGTGCACTGGCAAGGTAAGTCCCTATTTAAGGATTGGATTGGTATTCTAAAAGCTGTCCTCAACCGCTTGAGTACAGACGCAGTCTAGCATGCCTCCTTTTTGACTTAATCTAGAAAAAAATTCCTGATAATTTTGTTATAGACATCTACCGGAATCTCTACAGTTTCAGAGCACTGCCTACCTGCTCCTGGTTTTAGATAGCCTTTCAGCAGACGGCAATCCTGCCTGTCCTAGATGGACACCATCTGTAGCGGTTGATTTCCCAGCAGTTCAGGTAGGAGAGTGCACTGGAGTGGGCTATTTGGATGCGTGGCTTCATGCCATCCATTAGTTTCTGCTCTGTTTATTCGAGAGGAACATGGTCACCTGGGCTTTCTATACCCTGCACCCCATCATCGGTCAGACAGGACACGTTGTACAAGCCTGTGTAGACAGAACAGCACGGTGATTTCACAGCAGTTGCCTTGTGCCAGGACACGTGTATCTGGGAAGCGGTGTAATGGCTGCTAGTTCTCCACTGACTACAGAAGATAGGGTTTGTGCGTGTGCTGGCTGCCTTTACTCATTTTCCTTCCATCCTTCACACCATGAGCTGTAGAAGCCCTCGATACTTCAGTGCCTTGCAAGTAATTGTAGCCCCTCCATAGCAACACTTTGTGTTAGTGGCAGAACAGGACAGGAAATAAACTTGGGGGTTCCCCATTTGTTCCTGTTTCTTTTGTTCTGCTGGATTTGAAATCTGATAGTTCCACCTCTGTCTGCCTTGATCTGCCTCCTTTTCCATCCTGCAATATTTGTGTGGATCCCCTCTCTACAAATGTGAGAATTCTTAAGAATATGGTTCAGGGCCTGCAGAAGAGAAAATTTAAAAAAAAAAAAAAAGCAGGACGGTCTCCAACCCTTATGTGAGCATGAAATGTATTTCTTTCTAGAGAACATTTGTGAATTTTAGCTCAAAACACCCATTTCACCATAGCAAAAAAAAAGTGTCAGCATAGGATTCAAAACATTATTGTTGTTGTGGGTTTTTTTGTTTTAAGACAGATGCTTATCTCCTTACACTAGATTCTGGCAGCATCCTTGTCATCTCCATTAAGGCTAACCTAGAAATCCCAGCAATCACTTGCAATGTTGCTCAACATTTGTATTTCAACATGGTTTCTTCATTTTCACTTCCCTCCCTCCTGCCTCCCCCCAACTTGAACATAATATTTACATATTTCAGATGTGTGTTAGGCTTCCCTTGCCCATGTGTTGCAACAGCAGTGCATTGGCTGGAAGAACTCTGAAAGTTGCCCTGCCTACCACAGAGAAGTCTGGAAAATGTAGGCACACACAAAGCCTAGATTACACCTCCCTTCTGCCAAGTTTAGACTTCAGGGGATTATCTAGAAAAAGCAACAGACTGACTCTTGAAAGAACCCTTTATTTTACATCTCTTTTTCTCTTTTCGATCTAGATATCAAAAGCGATACTCAGGCTTCAATTCTGACTCTGAACTCTCTCCTTTTTCAGAAATGTCAGCACTTCATGAGAACCAATACCTGGACCCCAGGTACTCCCCAATCCAAATACTGGATGATAGATGACTAAGCTCCAAAGCACACAATCAAATACATCCCACCCTTTTTGCCAGAGGCCAAGCTCCTGAAGGAAGAACTCTTCTCTGGTGACCAGATCACCACTCCCTGCAGCAGTTACATCCTAAATCCTACAGACAGTAGGATATCGAGCCTTTCTCAGCCTGGCTGCTGAATATTGCATGACTCTCCTGCCCTTCTCGCTTTGCGCAGACAGGATCCCTATGCCAGCTGCACTTTTCCTGGCATCCCTCTCTCTCCCTTGACCTTGCAGAAGTACCTCAAAGAACAGTGATAACTTCCCTTTGGAAAACCAAACTGTGGGCTTATGTTGTCTCCCTTCACAGAGCTTCACAGGCTCAGGGATCAGTATTGTAATTGACTATTTGATTAGCATTTAAAGACCGGCGCTGTTGTACAATATAATGTGTCTTTACCTAGCTCGAACTAAAGCACAGGGGCGTTAGAATGGTTCAAAAAGTAGCTTGTGCTGCACACAGCCACTGGTATTTAAGAAACAGCACACATTAGAGTCCTCAAAAGCACCTTTAGTGCCAGCTGGGGGCCTGCAGCCAAGAGATGAACAAATGTGGTACTAATGCGGGAAGTGGGAATTCAAATGTGCCCTTCAGACAGATGGTGGAAAGTGGGAGCAGTCTAAGATTGGCTTTAGAAACTAAAGTTAGAGCCTACAGCAGCAGCAAGCAGCTGGAACAGTGGTCCTCCTGCATTTTAACAAACTCTATACTGCCAACTCAGACTGATTACCATGTAGCCACCTAGGCGTATCTGGTATGCAGATGTTAAAGACTTAACAATTAATTATACGGCCACTTTAAACAACTAGCTTCGGTGAAACTCTGCACCAGTAACTGGACTATTAATCTGATGAAACCTCTGAATTAACTAGAAATGCATTAACTCAATACAGACGAGTTAAAAGCTCAAGTTGAAGGAAATCCTCACCAAAAAGTCCACAGCATGACTGATTTTCAGGCAATCAGTGCTTCACTTTGTTTAAAATTAAGAACCCACAGCCGTGACAGCCTGATCCTGCAAAAACATTGGGAGTCCTAACACTAGATAACACACGTGCAACTTGTTTTATCCCTTTTATTTTTTTTTTCATCTCCTCCTTAAAAGGCCTTGCTGAAACACTCTACAAAGCTGCAATTACAGTTGCTTATTGCTGATAAAAGTAGATGGGCGCTCTCAAACTTTCTGATACTACAGCACTTGGCCTATCAGAATCACAACGTAGCATATTTTTACCCCAGAGATACCATTCTTCCATATGGGAAAACTTGTCTGCAAGGTTCTTCAGAAAAAGTTTGTCACAATAACACTGCCCATCTACTTTGAATGAATTACAGCAGCTTCACTCTTGTGGCAGAGCTGAGCTCCTAATTTCTAATGGTGCACAGGGTCACCTTAGCACATTTTGCAATCACTATATAGAGTAGTAAAGATGTTCACCAGAAAGTTTATGCAACGAGTCTCAGAAATGGAGCTTCAGGATCTCCTTAAGGAACAAGGGAATTAATAATAATTTAAAAAAACTTAACAACTGTAAATCAGTAAGTAGAAATTTCAGAGTGATTTGAAATATCAGGGAACCTATTATGGCATTGTTTTTTAAAGAGTATTTTAACATTTTAAGCCTCTATTGTTTAGGACAAGCAGAATCCCATAAAGGGCCTTACTCTATTTCAACTGCTTTATGTCCAAGACAGCTGAAAACAATGCAAGCTTCTAAATATTCCCACAGCATTTACCTTTGCCTTACCTTTGTTTTTGCTAACCTTTCACTGCAAACTGGTCCCTGCAATCTGACAACCTGACAGTGGTTGTTCTTCCTCCTGGCACGTAGGTAATTTTTTTAAGGTATGGTTTAGTTGGAAAGATTCTATGACTAGTGTACTAACTCCTTTCTTACCCTAGATCATGCTTCCTGCTGAAGTTCTGGGGTATTGTTTTCCATATTAAGCAACCTCAAAACAGACAAATAAATTTAAAACAACATAAAGACTAGCATGTAATAGTTTACTTAAAACATCGGGGTTCATGCCTATCAAACGGGATGACAGAGCTGTATTTTACTTGTTTTCATAATATAGTTTTGTACAGCTTCATCAGATATATTTGATTCCTATCAAAACACTACAAATGTTCAGTAATTAGACTACACGTTCTTGTCTGGTAAAAATTGTCCAGAAAAACTGGCCGTGCAACTCTTCCTTTCTATCTATTGATCTTAAACTGGGTGATTAAAACCAAGTGCCATCAAAAGTAATTTCCAATGATTGTAAAATATATTAAACCGGATTTCCTAGACCTGGGCAAAGCTGCAGCACGTTACTCAATTGAACACAGAGTATTGTCCAGGATGCCCAAGACGTGAACAACTTCAACCCCTCCAAATCTGACATTCCCAGTAAACAAGACAAATTAATTCACTGAGCAGATCTTTTCTGGAAGTGGAACAGATCTCTCCTCACAATAGGGAAAGTTGAGCATATTAAGAGGACAAAAAGATGAAAAAGTAGTTTCCATTCATTTTACCACAAGAGCAAATGACAGTTTCTAAAAAGCGGGTAGTTCTAAAAAAGATTCAAGACAGGGATTAACAGCGTCTTTTAACAATACTCAGTATTTGGTTTAGGAAAGTTAATCCATGCAAGGTGATCTTCTGACATCTGCTTTTGAAACACAGTTAAAACTAAACTGTTATAGAAGTAGGCACACCTATGAAGCCACAAGGAACAAATGCATTCCAGAACAACTGTTCTTTGTTTTATTGAATGGTTGAAGCAGGACTATAATCCAGGTATATTCAAATCAAGTGTTGGTCCACTCTTATCATCAAAAAGATTTGATTTAGGTTTTTTTATAATAACATTAACACAAATGGAAGGAATACGAAGCATCATAATGGGAACTTCCAACTGTACAGATGCTAGACCATGATGGGACTGGTGCTACTTCAGTATTTATAGACTCTCCATCATATAGACCAGCCACACTAGTGTTATTTACCTCCAAGTCATTAAAGTTCTAGGTAAAGGATCCTCCTGTCTACTGCTCACATCGGAGCCATCAACATGCATCAAAATGCTGTCTGTGCCACTAGAATCGTAGTCTTGTAGAAATACTTCTATATTTAGTATACTAAAGAATAATTACTATCCTCTCTGAAGTTAACATACAGCCATTATAAATATTTACATCAAACATTTACAACTGGTTCATAATATACAACAAAACAATTTAGCTGTAATTTCTAACCTTCCAGTGTAAAAGTGTCAAACAACGTGTTGCTACCATTATTTCAATTTCTCTGTTTTGCACACAGTCACAGGCAGTACAGGGCATTTCAAAAACTCATGTTACATAATAAAAAAAATGGAATGATGTTACTTTAATAACAATTAGTTTGGAGTTGTTTTTTTTTTAAACTAGCAGATTTCAATGTCTAAATCCTATCTGGTGCTACTACTAACATTTAAAATAGGCTTGAGAGGGAAAAAATACTTAGAAACTAATACACCCTTAAAAAAATTCCACAATTAACCATGTCAGAGTATTTGTTTTCCACACAGTTTAAAGGAGATCTTAGTCTTCATCATTTCCTTGCGCTGATATACAGGGCAGTTCAATCCATTCTTATCTTCTGATTTGTCATCCTATAAATAATGCTGTCATACCCAGGATCCATGTTCCAGAGGTTGTAGGAGATAACTATCACAGCTAAAGCAAGACCTATCATCATCCACAGAATAATGTTGAAGATCACAGCGTAGTTGTAATTATATTGATAAGCAAGGTTATATGGATTATCTGTTTCGCTCTGTAATAAAGAAATTAAGTGTATTACTTTAAGGTTAGCTTGCATACAAAATACATTCTGACTACATCGAAAATCCAAGCAATCTGACTAGGAGATGCATTTTTGCCTAGACAATTCTGACGCTAGGGCACAAAACGCAAAAGCGACTATGTGACTGACATTAATGGAATCCAAAGGAACTCAGTGAGGACAACTGCAAAGCCCTGCACCTGGGACAGAATAACCCCACCTGACAGCACAGGCTGGGCAGCAGCTCTGCGGAGAGGGACCTGGAGGTCCTGGTGGACAAGGTGAACAGGAGTCAGCAGCATGTCCCTGCAGTGACCAAGGGCAACTGCATCCTGGGCTGCATCTGGAGCGCAGGCAGCAAGTCAAGGAAAACAATTTTTTCCCCACCCATGAGGCAGGACTTGCATGCACTACTGTACTGGGAGAAAATGGCAGAAATGCACATTCTAACAAGACGCAAGGGAGAAAGTTTTCACAGCAAAAGACTTTGTAACAAGCTGTCTGGAGAGGCTCTGGGACTTACAGCTATGGACTTTTCAAGAACTTGGCTGGACAAGGACCTGAGCAGCCTGACCTAACTCCTAAATTAATCCTGCTTTGAGCAGGAGGTTGGAGGCGCTCTCTTCAACCCAAATTACCACATGATTAAGCGAAGATCAAGATAGATAAGAGGACCTCTTCGCGCCCATGCCTAAATCATAGTCAGTATTCTAGTTCTTAAAAGAAGAGTTATGCTCAAGTGAAGAAGTGATACAGTTTGAATCACTTTTAATAAATGATATATAGAAAAAACATACTACCTCTGAAGACTGGAGAATGGAGCGAGTCTTCCTCATGAGGGGAGAATTAAAGGCCTTTACAGCCACCACTTCTACTACTGCATTCCCACTATACAGATTAAACATCTCATCTGCAAACTGGAAAAGCAAAAATAATTAGATTTTAAAACTACACTGTAGCAGGGAATTAAGGAGAGTTTTGTCAGCAAGATGTACTAAACAAGCAAGCAAGATGTCAGGTTCAGGAATAAGAACCTTAGGGGAAGTTGTAAAAAAATTGTACTATTTTAGAATTCCACTAGAAGTGTCAACTTTCACCTGGTTTACATCATCTTAAAATCCCCTGACCACTGTTCAGCAGACTGTAGCTTATGACAGCTTTCTGGGCTGAAACTCATTCTTCCATCCCTTTTACAAAAGCCCCATCACCATATAGCTTCCCAATTGTACATCTGTCAGCTTCAACAAAATATTTAGGTTCTCAAGCTTCCACTGGGAAATTATGAACCTGAATATTTTGATCTGGTCCAAAGACTAATATGTCTAGTATTTAAATATATTTACTTAAATGCGAAGAGGCCAAAGAGTAATGTTTACAGATAAAAGTTAATTGGCTTAGCAAATTCACACTTTTTACATTTTTCCATCATGCTTTTGAAACACCCAAAAGTGACTGGTCTTAATAAAGATTTTAGCTAATGACTGCATAAGACCCGCTAAAGAATTTCTTTCTTGAGGACATTGATAGATGAACAGCAGTTGTCTTCAGAGGCTTGGAAATTTAGATTTATACAGCTTTGTGGGCAAAGGGAAACTAACCACTGTACCCTGGGATAGATATTTCCCCATTTCTGAGAGCCAGTTTTTGTGAGACATCCAGTGTTTTAAGTGCAAGATATTTATTTCAGAAAAACAAACATATCAAGTCATGTTGATATATGGTTTCGATATATTCCTACTCCTTTATGCAAAATATCTAACACATTGTAGAACCAAGTCAACACTTTCCACAGAGTAATAAATTGTAACATTCAATTTTCTAACTAAGCCACTGCATCTTAAAGACCAAACAACAAAACCAAGGACGAGTCAAGCCATCGCTAATGAAGTGACGATTCAAAGCAGAGGACAGTCCATCAGTTAACTCCCTTGTAGTTAACACAAAAAATATTTCCTGTGTGTTTTGTTCATTAGGTAGAAAGCATACCTTTTGTAAAGAGTCTACAAGGATTTGAGAAGCATCCCTGAACTGCTGAGAGTCTTCCCCATATCGTTTTCCAACCTCTTCCAAACCAGCCAGTTCCAGAGCATACAGGTCTGGAGAATGATCTTTGGCTAAGTGCTTGTGTCGAGACAGCTTTGGCACACCATGAAGGGGAGAAAGAAATCAATTAATACACAGGTTACTTTAAAAACATATTTCACAAAATAAGTTTGCTGGGACTAATTCAGCCTCACTTTCCGCAGTCATATTCCATATTGATTAGGAAGCAGAATTGCTTCCCAAGTAACTACAAGATGTCCACAATTGTTTCTTATTCTACAGAAGAAAGCAGATTATCATCATGTAGCTTCTATTCCTAACATGATGTTATATACATGTAATATAGAGCTCTGCTAAAAAGAAACATTATACTTACACATCAGAATCCTTGTTTAGTAATTGCCATAAAAATAAAACTTGGACGAAAAAAATATACATAACTACAACACTTGGATACTAACTACTACTCCCTCCACTGAAGCTGGCCCTTGCAATATTGAGTAAGTTCCATCTTCTGCCTTGCTGTTGCTCAAGTACAAAAGTAGTTTACTTAAGGAGTATTATCCCATTGTCATTAAAATCCAACCGAAAGAATTCAAATTATCTCAAAGGAGAGTAGTGATATTCTTGCACTTCTACAAGTGTGAAGCTGCAGCACCGACATTTGCCTGCACAAGAGAGCAGTCTCTGAAAGCAAAGAACTTAATCTGTTCCTATCTTCCAATCTACTTTAACTACAGCATTGCTAGTCTGCAAGACAAAACCAAGTTGTTCTACTCCATTTTCTCAAGGGCCCCATTTCTCTCTACTGGCCCCATTTCCCTCCACCGCCCTTCACCTAATGTGAACTTGAGTTCTTCATGACTTTTTCTTTCACTTTAAGTAGCTGAGGGCTGCAGCTTAAAAGACAAAAATACCCCCAAAATCCCAACACAAACCCCAGCAACAAGATAGTAGCTTCTTAGTAAAGAGATCATAAGAAAGTTTTTGCTTAAAAAGGTCAGCATGAAAAGTTCACTCCTCCATCAGAACATATCTATCACCACCACTATTCACACTACAAAAGTCACTCCAGTCTTTTCAGATAAAATGTTATGGTGATATTTCAAAGTAAAATGGTGGACATGGCAAAGAACGTGTTCTTAACTACCGTTATACTTCTCAGGTAAGAAAACAAGGAAAGCCCCAGCAAATCCTTCATTGAGTACTTTGTGTGTCTTTCAGTATGGAGAAATAGCAGCTCAGAATTCCTCCGTTCTCACCAAACTCAATACAAAAGAAACTACAGATGATAAAGTTTCTCGTTTTCTTCCGCCAGTGACAAGGCTGGTACAAACAGCTTGAGATTGCATTATTTAAACTGATGCAACCAACCGATGACACACTTGAATTTATATCACTGGTTGCCAAGTATCCTGGCTACAGCTTCTCTACCTTTAAATGAGCTCTCTGAAGTTAGTGACATAAGATGGGGAAAGCATTTTAAAAAGTCTTACCAGGCTTGCAATATCATGTAGGACTTGTAGTTCTGACAGAAAAAGCAAGTCAACCTGGGGGAATAGGCAGAAAGAAAGAGACAGGTATTTCCTTTAATGAAACCAAAGTTAAGGAAGTCTCATTTTGTTGCGAGTCTCAGTATTTTATAACAGGTTATGTCTGTTACAGCATCAGAACATGCTAGAAGGAAATTACTCTTTCAATAAAGTTACTTGCAAAAAAATCTTGAAACCTAGTTCTTAGAATACAGTTAGAAAAAAATTAGAGTGGGCTCTCCAAGGCAAAGGAAGGCGAGGAAAAAAAGAAGAAAGAAAAAAAAGGAAAAGCACAAGCTAACTAAGAATAATAGAAAAAAAATCGTAAAAGTTCCCACTGATTTAAGGTTTTTACCTCATTGTTTCTGCTGAGGGAGTTGAGAGGAAGGGAGCTGAGAATGGAGTTGTCCTGGAATAAGCGGTTTCGCAGTTGGCGCAGTGTGACAGAAAGGTCTTCAAATACGGAGTTTGCCTTGCCCACCATGTACACTCTCTGCAGGAACAGCCATTGTTTAATAACAACAGAGGTTGGTTTTTAGTTTTTCCAGTCACGCATTAATAATCAATCATACTTGCAAGTTCTCTCCAATGCAAAATATTTAATTTAATCAATTGGTTTTGTTCCAACTGCACAAGTGGAAAGAGGTTTACTATTTAGAACATCTGGAACGCAAGTGAAGCAATACTCACTTCCTCACTGGGTGCCAGCTGCAAGACCACAGGAGTTTCCTCAGAGAACAAAGTGTGAATAGCATTCGCAACACTGTCAAGACTGATAGGAACAGCCTGTAAGACAAAGTCTAGTTAGATTTTTGGGTAAAACAGACCCTAACAATATAAAAGGAGATAATTTGCTTAACTACAGAAGTCTGGAAAAATAGGACAACCTCTTTTTGATCAAAAAGTATGAATATTTCCAAAGTAATAATAACAAGTAATAGGAGCCGCCATGCAAAACGAAACACCAACTGTCTATCTATGAACAGACAATTTATTTGTATATACAGCAGACACAATACATGTTTAAGAAATCCAAGGGGCCATGACTGCGTAATTAAGAGGCTTACTTAAGCTAAGAGTTTAGCCTTGTTTATCAGTAAAGCGAGACCAACAAATATAGAAGCAATACTAAAGGGGAAATCAATCTTAGTGCAAATGGAAAATGATGAACCACAGGAAACTGATGAATGAAAATAAAGCAGCAGAAAGACCAACTGCTGAAACACCAAAGAAAAGAGCCATATTAAAAAAAAAAATCACAAAGAATAAAATAAATCCTAGCATGGTATAGTGCCATAACTGGCAAGCTAATAAAACTGTTAAGTTTTTCTAAACACTTACTTCTGGCTTTCAACTGAAAAGAAACAGAATGGCACATTGCCAATCACTAGTTAAAGAGCATAAAACATTTTTTCTAATAAATTTCAGTAAGTCTGTAAGCTAGGATAATTTGTACCCAGCGGTCTTGAACATGGACTCAGTGATGATCATTTGAAACTATTCTTGAATACTGGAGAACCACTACTTCGCCAGCATACATTTGGGGCAGCTTATTTGAAGCCATGGCAGAAGTTAAACAATTAAAGCTCAGGAATATTAATTGCTATTAATGGGAAATAAAGAAAATATGCACTATGTACACATCAGAACTTTATAAAAGTTACAAGTGCAAATACAACTGAAGACTTCTTCAAGTATATTTAAGGTTTCTGCAAGTTAGCAATACCTACACAGTCAGGTGCAGACAACCCTAAATTACCTTTGATCCAGATACCATTTCAGCAATGTCAAAATGTAATTGTGCCTGAAGTAGTGAGCTGTATTTGAAAGCTGATGTGAAAGCAGATCCATGCCAAGCAGAATTTGACCTGACTTCAATGTAAAGCCACATAATATTCCGATTAAATGCTGATATCTCAAAATAGATTAAAAGACTGCCTGATAGCTGTAAAAGTAATTTAATAAGTAAATCATCATCTCATCTTGGGGTGTGTGACAGGGTGTCAATATTAAACAAAACACTGTTTAACACTGTCACTGATGATTCCACAGTTTGACCCAAATAATAAAATGACCAGTAATAATTAACAGGAGCACAGCAGTCACACAGAGCCAAAATGCATGGTAAACTGCTGCAAACCAAAGTTTTCCAAGATAGGCAGAGGCAAAATTAACTAACTAGAAATAATCTAAAAAACCAACTTATTTGAAACCAGTTTGTGGGCTGGACAAGCAATAGCTCAACATGAAGAACTGGTCCAATACTGCAGCAAAATGGATAAAAGCAGACAATGTATTTATAAAGGGGAGTGAGTAGACACCGTACAGTTATCAATATTTTATAAGTTACTGTATTCCTGTTAAGATGTGCGTGGACAAAGTCATTTGACAGGAGAAGAGGCAATGGGCATAAATTTAAAAACAGGAAATTCTATCTGAACACAAGAAAACAGGTTGCCCAGTGAGGTTGTGGAGTTTCCATCTGTAGACATATTCAAAACCCAACTGGACGCAGTTCTGGACAGGCTGCTTTAGTTGACCATGCTTGATCAGGGAGTCGGACTAGATGATTTCAAGATGTCCCTCCCAACCTAAATGATCCTATGATAATATGACAATTTTGAGAAGAACCTCAGCAAAAACAGATAGTGACAAGTAAATGTAACATTTGTTTTCTTTTTGATACAGTATAATCAAATTGTGTCTCAGAGTGCTATATTTCACATACACTCAGCAGAAGCAAAAAATGTTAATAATTCTGAGTACGAATCAATAAGTTAACATGAGAAGCAGTGGATTCTCTGCCTCTTAGTACAAACATGAAAACTAGATGCCTTTTGAGGAAAATACGCTTCGGTCAAACAAGTTACTGAACTCAACACAGGAGGAGGCCCTGGGTGATCTTAAAGGCCTTTCACATTGTACAGGAGCCTGACTGGATTATTTATCTATACAGCCTGATTCATCACTCTAGGGGAGTATGTGAACTTCAAGTGAAGTAACAAACAAGTCAAGGACTACAGTAGAGAGTCACGTAATTCTCATTAAATCACAAGAGTCACAGAAATCATGCAACAGTTCCTAACGTGGATACTCACATTCTCAATAGGGTAAGAAATCCCTTTCGCAGGCAACATCAGTTGGTCTACACCTTTCACTGTTACCAGCACAGTAGCTCGTGGTCTGTGAAACAGATCACCCACAGCAAGACCAGGCCAGGAAAGGTCCTATTACAAAATGGTAAAAAAACCTGTATTTCACAGGGAGAAAGAGAGGAGCCCTGTCCCACCAGTACAGCAAAATAACTTACTATCACGTTAATATCTCTGTGCAGGACAGCCTATTGGAAATTTCATGGGGAACTAAGTTAACACTAGAATGCTTTCATCTTGAATAATGCTGTTGCAAGTTAACCATGAAGAAACTGTTAGTTTGAACTGTTAGCTGCCAGTAATTTCAAAGTAAAGTCCACACTGAGAAAGCATTATACACATTGCATATATCAGGAGCTATTTCCCATAATTAAATTAGAAACATTATAGTCTGTATTTAATAGGTGGAGGCTGAAATGAAATTAAAAAACAAAACAAAACAAAAACCCCACAACCCTTTCACAAAACACCAGAGAAGCAGGTTTAGGCATATCAAAACCCTAATATTTTCAGTACCAGAAAGAAATGAGGCGGGGGAGGAGAAAAAGGGGGCAGCAGGTGTCAATCTACCAACAGCCTATTAATCTAAAACTTACAAATTTGCATAGAAAGATTAAAAGATTCTTTAGTGGTTTACTACAATTATGTATCAGTAAGACCACAGTGAAGGCTACCTGGTTGGTTTATTCAGGTACAAAATACAAATTCATCTATTTGGAATTTGGATTTTATAATTAAATGTCATCGACGTTATGGCCTGTATCTCCTCAAAGAAACAAAAGAAAAAACTTTAAAGCATCATCAGGGACAAAAAGGGGGTTCAGTTTTATCTTGCCTTAACAGGAGAGGAATATTGAATCACTGCTGTTGAGAATAGTAAGAATTCTAAATTCTCTACAGTGCGCCTACTGCACTGCCAGTTTATGTTCCTGGACTATATCCTTGATGTAAACTGCAGAACAAGTGTTTGGGCCCTGCACTATACTCCACATCACGGCTGGAAGCTGCCTCAGGGTTCTTTCTGCCTTAGTGACAATGCTGACAACTTTCAGTTTCAGGGTTTAACTGAATAGGGAAATGCAAATATTTCCTTCCCTGCCTGCTTTTAGGATTTGACATAATACTAATAGAGAACTATTTCTAAAGGATGCTACGGACCCATCACAGCAGATGAATTCCAAGCTTTGGCAAAGGCACAGAGTGAGTACTAAACCACTTTTTTCCATGATAACCACGTTACACCTCCAGATAACCAATATGCCAACAGTTAAGTGTTCAAAATGAGCAAAACCCCACTGTTTTTCTGGGTGTCTTTATGTGCAATGCACACAATACCATCTGATGTATTATATATGTTACTAGCTTAGTGACAAAAAAAGTAAGTAATTGACAGCAAGATATTTTTAGATAAATTCCAAAACACACGCTAAACAGACCTGCACTAGAACCAGCCTTATCAGACCTCTTGCATAGCTGCAGTATGGAAGAAATGGGAAACAGTCTCCAGTAGGCAAGATGGAAAAAATTCAAGGGCTCCTATTCATGTGCCTCACTTTAAACATGAGTAAAAGTGTGTTCAAAAACCTAATTTGGGAAACACTACCACCAATTAGGTTTTCGAGTCTTTTGGTTACTTCCTAACTGTTTGGTTTGTTTGTTCTTATTAACTATGCCCAGCAGACAAGCTTGCTGACCTGACAAAACACACCTGCCTAGCCAAGACGTTTCTCACAATCTTCAGAGTATCCAAGAGCAGAGCGCTATGGAGAGCTTGTAGGCAAGTAACAGTCGTTTCCACAGATTCTCAGTATGTGACTGCGGATGGGGGATACAGCATGTAGTTGGGTCTCAGAGGAACTGAAGAACACCACAGTAAAGACTCCACGGGCTTGCTTCCTCCTGTAGCTGATGACTCAAATCAGCCAGCTAGCACAGCCTTTTGCTGCTCATATGACTGATGTAGCTCTGTGCTTGGAAACCACACTGACAGGTCATACATTCCTCAAGACAAACACGATGATATTTTATATATGCCAGCACATGACAGGAAGATTTGCATGTTAAGTGAGCAGGTCTGTAGTTTCGGAGGCATTCCAAAATCAAGACCTTAAACATACCTCTTCAACAGAAAAACCCATGGATAATGCAGCTACATCTGGGATCCGCTCACCAGGAATGGGCCAACTTCCATTTCGAAAAACAACTGATTGAGGTGATCGTAAGATGCTAAATTCATCACCACATACACCTAAAACCAAAAAAAGCTGTCAGTTTATACAATCTTTCCTTTACATCACAGAAAAAAAGAACATATTGGAGCTTAATAAGATTCCTTATTCCTTGTTCTCATACCTATCAATTTATGTAAGATGACTAATAAGAACCGATCATTTTAATGCTCTGGAATACGAAATAAAGTTTCTATACAGCAATGACTAAGGATGGACAAATCCACATTAAAAAAAGTAGGACAATTATTCAAACAACAGCACAGTATATTTCTGCATACTCACTGGCAGGTTGTGAGCAGTGTCACAGCTCAGACCTGGTAGAGTTAGCTCCCAGAAGAACCAGGTAGACTCCAAAATCCTGCTAGTTCACAAGCAGCTATGCAACAACAGGGCTCTATTTGCTTCCAGCACTGCTTGGCATAACACCTCTTTTCACACAGGCAACAGCCTGAGCCACTGAACCCAGAGCCAGGAGGATCAGCAGAGTCAGTGCTGGCTTAAACAGAGCACTGCCAGGAACAACCTGGCTTCTGCAGAACAGCTCCAGTGTCCCTGCTCTGCCTTCTCAGCCACATGACATCGTGAGACATTTTTCTTCCTCATATGAGGTACTGGACCTAGGGTGATTGTGTGAAGCCACAATCTGCACTGCTTCTCACGTTGGGTTTTCACTTATTTGTGATCCCCTCTTCACTCTCTTCCCCATTACCTTGAATAGCAAAGTTGGCTAAAACCATTATTTCTAATCTGTTGTATGATGATAGTAATTTATTGTGTAATAAAGTCAAAGAGGGCTCCATGAAATAAGAGATGGCCTTATTTCAGCCTAGCTTCCTATTTTAAAGTCACTTAAGCATAACTGCAATACTGCGTACATTTAAAAATTTATTTAGATAAATGTTTGTGTATTTACTGTATATAAACAGTAACATGCCCAATGCAAAAATTCAGACATATTGCCCCAAGAGCAATCTGTATATGTTTCTACCAAAAAACTCATCCGACACAAGACTTGAGAAAAATCAAGTAGGAGAACAATTAATATTTGTAGGCCATCTGAGTTTGAGTTGTAATTATATAATCAGTCTGACTACAGACTCCAAAATTACGTGAATAAGATAACCTTTAAAAATAAATAGAAATATTTACTCATGTGATCACTGAAAATTAGTTACCAATCCAAGCAGTTATATAAAATAGTTTCGCAGAGCATCTGCAAATCTAAAGGCTATTTACAAAAATAGTGCAATAGTAAATTGATGTGTTGTACAGCTACAATCTTTCTTAACATTAATTTAACCAATCTGACCTTGAAGATGCTGTTTTAAAGCCTGGATCATGACCATGCATACAAATGTTGACAGTAAATCTGAGCTATGTTATGATAAACATACTAAAGGAACAAAGTACTGTGATGCAAGTCGGGGAAGGGTGGCAAAAGAAAGGAAACAAGCCAAACCAACAGATGTACATGGAGCAGATGAAAGCATTTTTTGTTTTAAATTGATACGTGTTCATTGGATGACCTGCTATCAATTTTAACAGTGTATCAACCCATATTTGGAAGAAAAGAAATGTTTCCAGACCAATTTGCTTAGGAAGGAATTTACAAAATTGCTACAAACATTTTTGCTCTGTGTGCAGGATTTCGCATGTTGCTTTAATTTTCCACAAGACTATACAATAGTCACATAGGTTATTAGGATAAGGTGGCTTACTTGGGACAAGGTTGCTTAGGTGGATAAAATTAAAGCATTACCCTCTTTAACATAATTTGCCTTGCTACACTTGTTCAAGGTCTCAATGAGCAAAAGTGAATTTAAACTTGGGAACATAAGCCTTTTCCTCAGACGTGCTGTAATTGCTTGACCATGACACCCCACTGGGCCACATATGCAGTGAAGTCTATAGAGTGAATTCCAAGGTACAATTCATTCTGTGTACTGTTATTCACCCACCTACAGAAAACTTAAACTTCTACCTTAGAGAAGTTGCACCTCAGCTGAACTTCAGTTCTCAAAAGCCTTTGTGAACCTGGACTGGGGAACTAAGGTGTACTGCGTGAAAACTATTTACAGGGCCTGGAAGCCTTAAGCGCACATCACATGCCCGACTCACAACGAACGACCACCTCCAATGACCACAAAAACAGCTCGGCGAAACATGAAAATCCGCACGAGGTAACAAAACGATGGGTACCCCTAAAACGCTCCGCAGGGCCCTTTGCTGGGAAGGGAGGGGGAAGTGCCCCAGCAAAGTCCCTAGCGGAGCTGGGCGGGGCGGGGGGAGCGGAGCACGGAGCTGCAGCGAGGGGACAGCCGCTGCTCGGGGCGGGGGAGCAGCCCTCCGCCCACACCTCTCAGTCCCGAAGCTGGTGGGCGTACGCACACACACACACACCCCACGAGCGCTGCCCCACGGGTGGGACAAGCCACGGGTTGTGTGCGGGGCCCGGGCCGGGCGGGGCTTCCCCCGCCGGGGTGCGCCAGGCGGCACAGGGCCGCGGGTTCCCCGGGTCACCCCCCCGCCCCACAAGGCCCGCGGCCTCCCTTCCCCCTCCCCAACCGCTCGCGCGCCCTTTTCCCAACCGTTGCGGCCGGTCTCGTTGAGGCGCGCGGACGCCCCTTCCCCCGCAACGCCCGCAACCCCCGCAGCGGCTCCGCAGCCCTCCCCGCCCCCGGCGGCAGCTGGCCGGGGACAGCGCTACCGCACGCTGGCTCGACCCCGCTGGCTCACCGGCGAAAAAAGCGGATGTCACCAGTAACGCCACCTCCAGGGCCCAGGGAGCCCCGCCGCGCCGCGCCATGTCCGCCGCGGTGTCGGCTGCCGCGCTAGCGAGGCGCCGGTAGGAAGACACCAGGCCGCACCGGCGGACAGAAAACGCCGAGCGCCCCGCCCCCTAGGGAAAGCTGGCGGACTACCGCCGCAGCCAATCTGGAGGTGAGATTCGGGGCGGCTGGGCGGGATTCTCCAGGAGTGACTGACGGAACTGACCATTCACCAGTGACGCCCACCCCCACCCTGTCACGGGGTTGACCGATCAGCTGAGACGCTGTCCCGCCGGGGAGGCGGAGTCTTAACTTGAGTGGCGTTCCCACTTGTCT